>NC_140571.1:38627155-39047155 GCF_057381845.1 Rhamphochromis longiceps
TACAGCTGGCGTCAAGAGGCACTGTGTTCTCTCAGAGCAGTGTTATCCGTAGCGTGGCACTGGTAGTCTGACAGGCTGGATAATGTGCCCTTCTGCCACCATCCTCTTCACAGCAGTGCTTTTACTACACAATTACTGTACTAGCAACAACCCTAATATACATCATAAAGAGTGGACCAAAAAATGCAGTGATGAATTAGCATCATTCAATTATGCACGCTATACACCCAGTTATTTGTTGCGGCATTTAAAGAAATGTAAATTGACCTCGAGTTTTTTAGGCAATGAATCTGATTATGCTAGCACGTGTAATTTTATGGTATTTGGAAATGAAGGATGTTTTACTATATATTCTCTCCTCAGAGTGATGATGTGAAACTATGCAGTGTGGTGCATTTTAATAAAGGTCCTCTCTGAAACTCGTTAAGCTTAATTTCTTTCATCGCTCAATCATCAGCTCTGTCACAAGTTCTGGCAACCTGTTATGCTGAGTTTGGCTTCATAATTATGCAGCATTTCATACGTCCCCCGTGGCTTTGAATCTATACGCACTCAAAACTTAAGTGTCTCTCGTGATTTGCCAAACTGTGTAACAAAACTTAAACGAAGCTGATGGAAGAGAACAAACAACCTGCTGATATGAAACAAAGAAAATGGATATACAATTTAGGGTGGGGATGGAGAGATGCTATCTAGGTCTATTAATGCAGTCATTGCACTGTTGCCCCAGGATATAGAGCCTAATCCAGAGGAGTGCAAGTGAATGGGACTATGGCTCGGACTTGCCAGACCTACTTAGGTTCTGGTTGAGAGCACAGTGCTGTGTGGGCGAATCTATTCTGTCCTAGGCAGGGCACAGCATAAACATTGCCCAGGGAATGCAGGCAAGCAAGCAGGCAGGCATGCAAGCAGTCAAGCGGACAAGAGTAAAACTATAAGGATGGTTGCCTTTAATTTCCTTTCTACTGACTCCTCTCAATTGTCCGGGCCTGAGAGCAAGAGAGGGGAAAGAGAGAACAGTGTGTCCATATGAGTGGAAATTACCTGTAGTAAAACCTTTTTTTCTCAGGCCTCCCTCACTAAAGTGTTTACTCTTATCCACCCTTTCCCTCTCAAATACTCTGACACGTGCATGCATGCGCACACACTCTGCTCTGATTCATCCAGTCGCTACCGTGAAGCAATGACTTGCCTGCTCACTTACTGTCTTAAAGTTATTTGCGTTTGGTCCATAGCACTCTGGCACTCTGACCTTCTGCCCCTGCATGTAAACAGAGTACCACTGCTCTCCCATCCACCACCCTGCCACTGCCATCCCCCACCTTCCACTACCAAATAAGGAAGACACAGCCACTGAGAGCCACCAAGTCGGTCAGTAAGCCCACTGAGAAGGCCATTAGAGAGCCAGCAAGCCAGCGGAGAGGTTGGTAGAAAACCACCTCTGGCATCACTCATCACTACTGGCCTCTATGGCTTTACCCGCCTCTCTGCGGTTTAGAAATACACACACACTTATACACAAACACTCCCTGAAAGGTACACACATGCACTGTGACCTGAAAGCATTAAAAGCAGTCAAATACAGTACCCTCTGTACAGTGGTGCATACTGAAAGGCACATGCAAACACAGCACACAAAAATATCATTCAGTATAGATACAAATGAAATATACCCAGTGAACTACACATACACAGAGTAATGATATATTACTTCATTAAAAGTATGCCTACATACAACATAAATTATCAAATGGGTTCTCTCTGCAAGGCCTTCCTTTAAACAATCAAAGATGTGTTTTGAGATGTATATGGGCTATATTATTAAAGGTACTTGTGTATGCCAGCACAAAAACACTAAACATGCCACAGACATAAGACAGATGACTGTTACCAGAAATCACATTCTCAATTCCTTAAGTTTATTGCTAAGCTAGTGACATATGTCCATCCGCTTCCTCAACCACATATTCAGTTCAGGGTGGGAAGCAGGGACAGGAGATTATCCCACCTATCATAAGGCAAAGGGTGGAGTACATTGGACAGGTCACTAGTCCATTACAGAGTCAACACACAGAATTAGACAACCATTCACGCTCATATTGACACCTACAGCCAGTTAACTTAAATCTGCAGTAGGAAGCAGGAGAGATCCCATGCAGCGGTGCTCCTCACGCTCATTCTTTCTAATGACAATATCTGCTAGAATTGGGACAACTTTTATCTTTTTCTTGTCAACCACCACTGCCTCTTACTTTTAAAATCCAAGCTTGACTCTTACATCATGCCATTGCCTGCTGGCCCATGTCAGAAGCATCTTTGCAAAGCCGACAACTTGGATCAGGTGGGCTGTAGTAGACTGCAGTACATTGGTTCTTGTGCTGCCATGGTCAGAGCCTCTATGTTGTCCTTCACACAAGCTGTTCTTAACCACTGGTAGATCTTCTTGATGCCACCCTCTTCCCCCATCTGCTAACACTGGCAGATAGAACCAATATCTTCCATGATATTTTCTATTCCATTATCATCTGTCTTCAGCTGGCTATGTAATTCTTATAACACTTCATCCAGGGATCTGGCATTTTTCTCATAAGTTCACCTATTCTCCTTGCTTCATCTTTGATTGTAGTTGTAACACACACTTATCCTTTGCATCCCTCTTTTCATTGCTTGTAGAGTCTCAGGGTGCCGGAACTTGAGTGGGATACTCTGTGCACTGTGAAGAGGTTTTATGCCTTGACATCAGTGGACTCTATCACATCATATGTTCAGCTATAATTATTATAGCTATTTCAGATCCCTATCTGATGGCTTGTAAGCAAATGTGTCTTGCAATATTCTTACTGTTTAGCACATAACTATGCATTCCCACTTATCCAGTCTGAGTTACATCTCGGTATCCTCTTTATGTATCCTGGTGAGGTGGATCAGTGAGTCAATGTTTGCTCACTCCAGGCACATAGCTTGATGTCATCCATGTATTGGAGATGGCTGATGGTCACTTTTCTCCTGGATCTAGATCTGTGTCTGTATACTTATTTGAAGTGAGTATAAGATAGATTCTGCACTGCAGAATCTATGTGTCAGCTTGTCAGTCATGAGCTTTTCAGCTCCTCACCAAGATTCTTAGATTAGGGAAACCAACCTTGAGTCATAGTCAGTCTATGCTCAGGTTAGGTTGCCAATTCAAAGCATCTTGGTGCACTGTTCAATCAACCACCAGTGTTGGGGAGTAACGGAATACATGTACCGCCGTTACGTATTTAAAATACAAAATATGAGCAACTGTATTCCATTACAGTTACCGTTTAAAAAGGTGGTATTCAGAATACAGTTACTTTGTTGAAATAAAGGGATTATACTGCAGTCTTTTCCTGTTTGATATGTTCGGTTATGCCCTCTCTATTTTTGGTAATTTCACGCCATTGGAAATCCAAACAAAACACGCATTAAGAGGCTCTAATGCCTGTGTCTCAATCTCGCGTCTCATAATGACGTGAAGAAATATTTTTTAAAAAGAATTTAATATGAAGGCAAGAGTGTTACAAAGAATGTAGCCTCATGGGCAGTGTAGTCTGTGCTGCAGGGAGAATGGACTGCCATACCCGTTATGTGTCTGTGAGCGAGGGAGGGAGAAAAAGGAGAGTAGAAAAGCACGAACTGTCCATGGGCAGAAACGGGAGCTGGAAGCATGTAAATATAATAATAACCACTGCAGCCAAAAAGAGTGCCTGACGAGCCCAGTTGTATGTAAGCTATTAAGACTCGAATGTACTCTGTGTTCGCGCTTTCCACCGATACAATAAGTTCCGTTGGAGCAGTCTTTCAACGCTCTAGCAAAGCAGACCCAGACAACAAAGTAAAGCTAGTTTTTGGCTATGAGCCCGACACGGAACCTGACATATTAGCCAGAGGTCCCTTTACTACGATTCGGAGCCGCGGACCTGTTTTATATATGCGCGGAATCGTTTTCTATACGAGATTGCTGCAAAAAGTGCAGCCTTACCTAATGTCAACCTACTGTTACTCATTTTATATTAAGATTTAAAAATCTAGTTGCTCTTGGTATGGCGAGTAACCTTCACTAATAGTAATAAATCACACAGCAATAGATTATTGCTGTGTGCTCTCATTGCTTTGATCAGCTCTGAGTAGGTCTGTCCTTGTGCCATTATGCATTTGCAGCTGGGAGTACATCTTTTATAGGTCCTTGGCAGTGTTGGGAAGGTTACTTTTAAAATGTATTCCGTTACAGAATACAGAATACATGCCCCAAAATGTATTCTGTAACGTATTCCGTTACGTTACTCAATGACAGTAACGTATTCTGAATACTTTGGATTACTTAATATATTATCGTGCTTTTTACAACAACGTGAATGTACTATTGCTGTGTGATTTATTACTATTACTGAAGGTCCGCGACTCCGAACTGTAGTAAAGGGACCTCTGACTAATACGGCGGGGTCCCTGTCGGCTCATAGCCGAAAAATAGCTTTACTTTGTTGTGTGGGTCAATTTTTCTTGCGAGAGACAGAGAGAGGCGTTGAAAGACTGCTCCAACGGAACTTATTGTTTTCGGAGGAAAACACGAACACGGTGTACAGTCGAGTCTTAATAGCTTACTTACAACTGGGCTCGTCAGGCACTCTTCTTGGCTGCAGTGGTTATTATTATATTTACATGTTTCCAGCTCCCGTTTTTCCTCGACGACAACTCGTACCTTTCCACTCGCCTTTTTCTCCCTCCTCGCGCTCACAGACACATAACGTGTATGGCAGTGCATTCTCCCTGCAACACGGACTATACTGCCAATGATGCTACATTCTTTAGAGCTATGCTTGTAGCATTCTGCCTGTTAGCTTAGCACAACAACAACAACAACGAAAAGGCGCTCTCTCACCCAGGAAACACACAGTCGCAGAAAGAGAGAGAGAGCGTCGCCCTGTAACCATGGCAACCGTAACGCTGCCGCCTGGAACGAAAGAACGTAGCTGTCAAACAAAACCCAAACAGTCCTGACCCGCGACAAAATGAAACAGGAAAGTACCGCAGTGTAATCCATTTATTTCAACAAAGTAACTGTATTCTGAATACCACCTTTTTAAACAGTAACTGTAACGGAATACAGTTACTCATATTTTGTATTCTAAATACGTAACGGCGGTATATGTATTCCGTTACTCCCCAACACTGGTCCTTGGAGAACAAGCCTTCTGTTCTCTTGGGTTTTACTTTTCTTCAGCCTAGCAGTGAAGGGTGTTTTTAGAGACTCAGTGGTGGACTTGTTGATGTCCTTTTTATCCATCCAGGCCCTTCTGCACCTCTGTTAATCGACTAATGCTCTTCTGGACTTGATTTTGGTTTTCAGTGGCTGTAGCTCAGGTGGCAGAGCAGGTCAGCCACTAATCAGAAGGTCGGTGGTTCGATCCCAGGCTGCATCCTGGCTGCATGCCAAATATCCTTGGGCAAGATACTAACCCCATGTTTGCCTACTGGTGGTGGTCAGAGGGCCCGGTGGCGCCTGTGTCCGGCAGCCTCGCCTCTGTCAGTGCGCCCCAGGGCAGCTGTGGCTACAATGTAGCTTGCTATCGCCAGTGTGTGAATGTGTGTGTGAATGGGTGGATGACTGAATGTAGTGTAAAGCGCTTTGGGGTCCTATGGACTAGAAAAGCGCTATACAAATGCAGGCCATTTACCATTTCAGGTTTCTCCTCCATGGGGGATTCTCTCTGCATATAATCTTGATTTTATACCCACGTGTCTCTAGGATTACTGTTGAAGTGGCATATATCAGCTTATTGGCTTCTGTAATGCTATCATGGGACATGATGAGTAGAGGGTGAATAACATCTGCAAGTATCTCTTCAGACGGGACTTTGACATTGGATCTGGGGAGTCTCATCCATGGTTGTGTACTGCATTTAGTCTGGCCACAACCTTAATTCACAGCTCAACTAAATTCACAGTTAACTGTCTGCTCAGTCTAGCAGGGAACTTGAAATTTACAGTTCGAGCAGGCATCGCGTAAAGCATTTGTCAATTTTACCAGATTCATAAGACAAAGAGGAAAAAAAACTTACGTACTTACTTCTCTTTTTATGTCTTTGTACCTGTTTATTTCACTCTCTCTGAATTTCTTTGGTTTATTTAACTGGACTTTGTTACCTGCATCCAAACGTCAGCCGAATTCAACAGAGCTTGAGGGAAAACACACAGTGAGGAAGCCATATTGAAAGTGAGCCATCTGAAAGAATTTCACAAGAGTTGAAGGAAGGAAAGAGGCAAGAATAGGTCAGTGTGGCTGGTCACAGAAAACATTTCTGTATAGTTACACTGACTGAAATGTATTACGTTAGCAAAAAAGACTATTGTTTAAGTTGTTTTTTGAGATGTCCTTTCTCCCAAGACTATAAAGTTAGATACTTAACACAAGAGACTTGACACGATGCAAGCTGACTGTGCAAAAACTACATCTGAGCCGTGAACTGCAATCATCAGAAGTGCAACTGAAAACACTCAACATCACATATGACAACAAAACCAATCAATTTCAGAAAGGAGCCTAATGTCAATACTGAGCTCTGGGGAATCTCATCCAGATACTTATGTAGTTGTTTTTCTTTAGTTCTGTGCAGAAAAAAATGGATGGATAAAATCTGGGGGTAAAATGTTGTTAGCTGGGTAAAATGCACAAATGGAAAGAAATATAGCTAGACCTGTAATAAAGCCTGATCACACATGGGAGGAACACATTTTAGAGAATCAACAAATGCAACAAGGCAAAAAATTGTCCTAAAAATGCAAAGAAAGCAGACAGATTTATTTTCCGCTAGCAGCATGTAATTCATTGCACTCCCATTCCTTCTCTTCTCCCTGCACCCACCAAGCTCCTATCTCCATTCTCAAACTCCTGTCTATTGCAGTGCTCACTTGTGTATCAAGGTAATGAATTCATAATCTCTCTCAAGCTCTTTGTAGATCTCTATCGTGGAGGGAGATAAGAGCAAGCATCGTTGCTCTCTAATAGCCGTCAGTCTGCCTCTGTTCCCGCTTGCTCTGTGTGTGTTTGTGTGTACAGTATGTGTGTGCGTTGAGGAAATCACCCTTCACCAAAAACCCTGCACACTGTCCTCCATTTTGGCTTCCAGAGAAGAAGAAAAATATTCTAGCCTAGAGAGTCACTTATCAGCTAACTGTTGAAGCTACAAGGCGACAAATGTCTCTCAGAAAGAAGAGCGTTAAACACTGAGCACTGGTTCACTTCCTCTTGTTCTTCCAGCGCCTCAAGTGCACTAAAAAAAGCACACTTGTCAACCTAGCTGATAAACACTCAGTCACAGGGAAAGTAAATATCTGAGAGGGTGAGGCAGACTCAGTGTAACTAAACTTATGACAAAGGGTGGCTCTCGAGGGCCGACCGGACGTGCACGTGTTTTTAATTGTGTTTTCAGTAGGGTGATGAAATGTCTTCCATTTGAGCAAAAGGCTGGCAGTAAGTGGGCTGTCGCCTTCAGGGACAGAGTGAGCGATGGCCCGCTGCTATCAGAGGTGATTGTGTCTCAACCCTTAAGGGTGACACAGATGAACGAAAGGGAGCAGGGAGACAATAAGGAAGAAAGCAACCAGGGGATGGACTGGCAAAAGAAGCCTTGGAATTTGCGGTCAAGTGTCCCCTGTTTAATACACCAGACTGAAATTGGCACAACATATTTGAGAATCAACATTTTGTTTAAAAACAAGCTAATAAAAAAAGGCAAGTATGTATGTGATGATGACTTCTATGAATTGTCATACAATGGTAAATTCTTTTAAAACTTCAAAAAAACATTTCAAGACCCCAGAAAAAAAGCCGTATCTAATTTAAAGTTAATTTTACCACTCTTCCTCTCAAAGTGTCCCATTATAGCTTCTGTGTTTATACTCCCTGGACCTTCTGATTAAATGTGTATATACACACTTTCAATTTCAACATGGAACTAAAAAGAGAATCAACTTTATTTAGCATTACTGTTAATGGGAGCTGGGTGAACAGCTGCGATCCAGAGACCAATGTGCAGTTTTTAGTGCACTTTAGTCCACAGTGTCCAAGGATGAAAATCGTACTGCAGTTCTTGAGTACAAACACAAATGTGCCTCCCCCAGTTTAAAGCTACATTGTAATGTCCTTTGGCATTTTGAGAAGAATATTTGGCACAAAGAACCTGAGGTTTGGCCACAGAATCACCCAACATACCTTAATTGCCAGATTGATTCCCAAGACTCGTACTTCTCCCTCGAAATTATGTTCAGATTGAAGTGCTGCCATTTTGATACAAAAGAGAAGATCAAGGGCGACATTCAAAGACGATTTTGATTACACCTAGTATAAGTGACGTAGTTTTTATGTACTCTGATATACTCCATTCACACTTGAATGTTCAATAGGTCCCCTGTAATTGGAGCTATGTTGGTTCCTGCTCCATGATCCTCTGTCCATGATATTTTAAATATATTAAAAATAATATGCCAGATAAGCCATAATACAAAAAAATTAAATATTTCAAATACTTAAATAGATTCATCACTTTTAAAAAATAAAATCATCACTTTTAATATTTATTGTACCCATTTTTGGTACGTCTGACTAGTTAAACTTCGGAAATGGACTAACCAACTTGCAATGAGATTCTAACGTCAAAACCCAAGGCTGAAAAGCCCTGTTCTTTACTCCAGGGGTCGGCAACCTTTTTGATGATGAACGCCGTCTAAAATTTCCTCAGAAGTCAATGTGCCATATGATTGCATTAGCAATAAATTTAATAATGCTCTATATGAACAGTTACACACTATATAAAACAACTTTACAGAATTATATTTGTTCGCAGCTGTCAGCAGCTGTCAGCGAATAGTTATCAGCTATTTTGAAACAAAACAGCAAATGAACTGTACAACAGAAAATGCAAATGCTATTTATGGTCTCCTCACAACAATGATAACAAACACTGTTGTGACAGTGATGTACACAGTCTTGTTGGTATATGTGTGGTTTCTATACATTTTACATCATATAAAAACTTTGGTTGTAAGATTCAGATAATTATTTATTAAAAGCTAGACATTTTAAATGAGAATAAGAAAGAAAAGTATTTCTTTGTGCCTCTCTTTCCCTGTTAATGCCCTACCTGGCCCCCTGGCAAAACTTTGGGTAAACACATGAATAAGACAGGGAGACAAAGTAGGCATATAAATATAGCTGTGGTCAGAAGGTTACATACACTCATCATGGATATAAATGCCATAGGAACTTCGGACTTTTAATGATTTCTTTGGACTTCTTTTTCCAATAATTAAAAGATTGTACATGATTTAATGACCTTAAAAACACAAATTGGATGCACATGTTTAAAATTAATTAGGATTCCCCCCCAGTATTTGGTTAAATGCCTCTTAGCAAGGCACACCTTGATTAGGCCCTATTGGTATCACACCAACAAACTCTTGGCATCCTTGCATATTTGACCACTCCTCTTGGCAGTGTTGGTAGAGCACATTTAAATTAGTTGGTTTGGTTTGGCAGCTTTTAAGCATAGTCATAGTGTACATACTGTAGGTATGCGTAATTCAGAACGTCTAGAAGAAGACTGTCATCCTTAGATGAGGGGAAATTGTTTAGGATGTTCAAAAACACTCCAGGAACCATTTAGCCTCATTGTGCTTTTTTGGTTAAGAAGGGTCTACCTTCAAGCTCCAATCCAGCTTCACATCTAAGAAGTGAAAGTTCATGTTTCTGCACAACAAATGCCATCTTAGCCAAACCTTAACCTTATTAACCTCCTAGGACCTGGCAAAAAATCTGGTAATTCTTTGTTTTTACATTCATCGGGCCCCAATATGCCCAAATATCAAAGAGAAATTAAAAATGCATGCCGTGGAAGAGTTCGGATCTTAGGAGGTTAATGTACCAACCAGTTCACAATAAAGACACACAATCTTTATTATGAATATAAATTCAGGAATAACCATTCTTCTGCCTTTTTTTTTTTTGCATGCAAGCATTATCTGTTTGACAACATTGCTAAGCAGCAATTGTGATGAGGATCACCTTCCTTCACTTGGAAGCACAGCAGCTGACAGAAGGAGGGCAGCAGTTTCAACAAGGTTCACCGCTTGTTTCGAGGATCTTCAAACAGTACATGCTGCTATGTGATTCGGAAACAAGACGCAAACGATTAAACGCTTTCCCCCGAGCACTTGCCACATCTTCCGCTCTTTGAATTTACATGGCATTTATGAACACTCACTAGGAAAACAGAAAAAGCGGGAGTGGGATAGCTGGGGAAGAGGACTCCGGGAGTGGAGGAGTCTCATTATTCTGTTATGGATTGCACATGTCAGGCAGTAAGTGCTCTTTTTATCCTTCCAAAGCACTAGCCTCGGCCACTGAGCGCATTTCCCTACCCGAGTGAAATTTACCATGTTAAGGCTCACGCCACCAGGGGAATGGTGGTGAGAGCTCTGGGTCGCTGTTAAGATTTACCGCCTTGATTAAATAAAGGGCTCTGGTGTGAATAAGAGGCTGAGGGAGAAATCTTCGTAACATAAACACATGTTTTATACTCAACAGTAAATTGATTAGACCCCATCCTTACACAAACACACACACAGACTTTTACACCTCTTTATGGTGTGCTACATGTCACACTGGGTTTTAAACAAAGAACAGAAAGGGGGCAGTGGAGGATTGCTTGTGGCTCAGGGTGGCTTTCTGCCAGTACACAGAAAAGATGTGTCTTCTCAAAAGGGCTTGTTCCCATTTATTACTGCCTGCATACCTTGAAAAGTTCACCCACGAAAAAAAATATTATTCCTCTCTTTTTATTTGGGAAGAAGAGGACTCTTATTTGATGCAACGCGCTTCACATATTGTAACACTTCCCAAAAAAACCCTTTTAAATTCAGTCTCATGTTCTTCAAATTTCCAGCCTTTCCTTTAGTCCTTAAAGCTCCAGGAAGGTGCTTTGCCATAATTAGCTGCACTTTGCTGGGATAAAGCATTTTTTTAAACCCACAGCGTAACATATGACAGTCTGAAACAAAGCAAAATGTAACTGGTTTTAGCCAAGGACGGAGCAACAATTTTCAGTTTGCAAAGGTAGGTGAGTATGGAGTCAGCTGATTGATGTGCCTCCAGTGTGTGTCTAGGCTCCCTGCTGGATATAGTGGACACCAGCTGGCACTGTTCAAATTCAAATCCTACAAGCCAATCAGGATTGCCTTTTCAACTAAAAGCCAATGTGATTGGGTGACACCTTGTTTCTACGTTGTGTGTGTGTGTGTGTGTGTGTGTGTGTGTGTGTGTGTGTGTGTGTGTGTGTGTGTGTGTGTCACACTTTATCACAATGGCAACACTTATTTAGACTTTTTCACTGGTCACTCTAATACCAACCTGCTAATACAGTTTAAAATAACTATGCTGATCGTTTTTGCAGGTTATGTGGGCTGATCTACACTGAACATCCACACATATGGAGAAAAGGTTAATTTGATCTACAGTTAGACTAAGAACGGTTTTACAATAACCTATGCTCTTCATGTTGTTAAAAGCGTTCCATGTAAATGCATGTGTTTGCCTCTTCTTAGTCCTGCCACTGCAGCCCAGATTTGTAAACCCAAAGATCAGCAGCAGTAACTCGTTTCGTTACAGGCCACTTTGTGTTATGATTTCCTACTAACGTGCATGAACGCACCACATGGTGCGATTTACGATGTAGTAGAAGTCAAGAGACGAAGTTTATGAGGCGGCATTGAACGCAGCACAAAAAACCCTACGTTTTTTCCCCCTCCGCTTCATAGGGGGAGGGAGAATGTGGGGGGCTGTTTGACTCCTGTCTCCCCACCCCCAGCCCGTACGGAGTGGCTTTAGGAAGAAAAGAATCCAAACCTGCAACTCGGAGATAACGAGACACACACCAATAAAGAGATACACGTTTGGAGATCCGCGCGCGGCGGTGTCGCGCACGGATTATTATAGGGCATTTAATTTTTCTTTCACTGAGGAGATTCTGGTTTGGAGCGTCTGATCTTGGGGGGAAGGAATACAAATGTACGGAGAATAAATGGAGTATTTCATACATGCTCTCTTCGCTAACAAGTGACTGCCGCTGGAGAAAGTGGAATATAGTGTTTTTTTTCTGCCGCAGGAGATTCAACGTAACTGTTTTTATTTGCTCTGAGGGAACTGACCGCTTACCCCAAGCATACGGATTTAAAACCTGTCCCCAGGGGTGGGGGGGATAGTCTCAAAAGTACTTTTCTCACGCCGCTGAAGTGAGTGCAACTTTTTTCTCCTTCTTAATTCTTCTTAATGCTTGAAATCAGTTCAGGTGAAAGGTGCGAGACCTAAGAGTGGGCTCCGTCTATATCTGTATGTTTATATATTTTCAGCTTTGCTGTGATTTTGTATCTCAGCTCGCTGGAGTAACCAAGAAGAGATGCTAATTTTAGTCCGTTTTTTCTCTTTCAACATGCTTTTATAAATAAATCTTCCGTGAATAATTTTGTTTTAACGTTCAAACTGAAAAACAAAACTTTAACATGTTTGTTTTTTAGTGAGCTTTCTAACGATGGGGCTCTGCTTCTGTAGCATCTGAAGATAAAAATGCTTCTGTTACTCGCTCGCCTGTAGAGGGTAACCGTTAATCAGTAAGTGTAATGCTTGGCAGTATAGTCAAAGTAACGGAATATATAAGTATTTTGATAGTACTTAAATGTTTAAGTAACTTTCCTATTGAAAGGTTAGAGTGTGTTAAATGGTTACTGTAGGATTTACATTAAAAAGTACCAGGTGCCTTTTAATACCCCTCCAACACTATGGCAGTGTGAAAACGTATGGATAGTGGAATCATGGTTTGGATACAGTTCCAGGCAAGACCTTTGATGTTGTTCTTGTTCCTCTTATCATCCTCCTAATCATCACCATTAATATTATTTGTTCAAGATGATTCCCAGGTCATCTTAATTTTTATAACATTTGAGGCTAAACCTTTTCCAAGGCAACGACCTTCAGCAGAGAACAATGTCACCCTCCTCACCCCCAGTGCTCCCACTCTAAAAGCAAAAAAACAAAAGATTAGTACCTCTGCTGCTTTTTTAAATGGATTGTGTGGAAAATATGAGCTCAAATAGAGAGGTTTTGATTCTTGATGTTAGTGGTTATTGAGGCAGTGAACTATGTGGGAAGTTTTCAAAGTTCAGAGGTGAGATGCGCCTTTGCTCTGAGGGAACGAATTCAGTCATGTGGACCTGTTATTGCTACTTACAGAATGTTTTATCCCATTTCACTTCTCGCTTCACTTAAGACAATTTTCCAATCTGATGCATAATTAATAAGCTCTGTTTAGTCAAGCAAAAAAAAAAAGAAAGAAAGAAAGAAAACACATGATAAAACCCCCCTTTTTTGTAAATCAAACTCATCAGTCCTGCATTCCAGCATTCAATCAGCCTGCTAACTCAAATAAATAAACCCATTTGTCTTATGATGAGAGTCACATGTCTATTGTCAGTAGCAAGAAGGAGTCTTGTCCTTTAGAGTAATTGGACAACACGTAAACCAAGACGCTGCATGTCAAGTGTGTTCTGGATTCTTAATGTGGCTTTAATTGAACAATTTATCACCGCTGATCACTGTCAAATAACTGGGCAAGAAAGACAACAGGCAATGAAAATGCCAAGGATTAAGCGTGACCAGTGTGTCTGTCACAGCAGCATCTGCAATGTGCTGTTTTATTTAATTTAGCCGATTTATTTATTTTTTGTATATAGAAATCACAAGTCAGTGCCTGCTTGAGTGGCACTCTCCTAAGAAGTGGCAACGCATAGTGGGGGAAGGAAGGGGCCACGAGAACATTACATCCTTGAAAAACTTCTTTTATTGGACCAAACTTTTGATTTCTCCCCGGAGCTCCTTTCCCTACACTTGGAAGAAAAGCTAATTGAATTGTGCCCCGGATATGATGCTTTTTTTTTCCCTCCCCCAAGTATGGAGGTCTTGCAGAAGTGTCCTCCTCAGGGTTTTGAAATTCATTTCCTTTGCAATTTATTACTTTCTGAGCTGTTTTTCTTTATTTCCCCTACCTCAACAGTAGGGTGTATTCTCTCCATTTTTGAAAGCATCAAAGTGGAGAAGAGAGAGAGATCCAAGATAGCTACAGGCGTTACATGTGATGAGTTATTCAGCCGTGTATTTTACTTGAGGTAATTGAACTTTTTAATCGTCTTTCTTTAATATTTTTTACATTTTTGACACACGACCGGCTTAAACACTGTGGTAATCAATTTCCATAGCACAAGCAACACTCTTGATGCCTTAAGACACTTTTATTGTTTGACTTTCCAAATGTGGTGCTGAAATTGAAACTCACAACCATCAACATCTTTTCAAGGTTTTTTTTTCTTCTTTTAAAAAAAAGAGTCTATCTGTTACTTGCAAATACAATGTTTATTTTTGATCCTGGGGTGCAGTCGATGAGTGCTTGAAGTTTGTCACCCCCGATGCATCGGGGTATATGAAAGTATATGAAAAGCAGGTACATCATCTGGAGGCCAGAGATCACTAACCTCAGCCAAGGCCAGTACTCAAATTAAACATCATCATTTATTTAAAAATATTGCGCGGACACATTGAGTAGCATTATACATCAGCCCACAATTATGCTCATTACAACCCTGCAACACGCTTACATCCTGAAGCAACCGATGTTACTCGCACACTACCATAAGTGGGGCTCATTAATGAAGTATTTCTACTGAGAAACCAATGTAAGTCGTCCGTTGGTTGACTAAGGAGGCATGGTAACATTTGTTAGCTACTGGGACGCCCCCTAAAGATCGTCTGTTATGCAGCTGTCTGCTACACAACCTCTCAAGCTGGTGCTGATGTGACTAAATTTCCAGGATATACACCAAAATGCATTAAGCTGTTTCTTTGCCCATGTGCCACCTCTCTAGTCAGTTTAATGAAAATCGGCCTAGCAGCATTTGCATAATCCTTCTCACAGACAAATAGACAAGCTGGTACAAAAACATAACCCCTATGGTAGAGGTAATAAAAACTGTGACCCAGTTCCACTGGCAGCCACACAAGCTCATGCCTTAATACTCCCTCCACCATGTTTGACAAATGATGTTGGACATGTTTAGATTATGAATCCGTCCTTCCCTTCTCTTCTTAACATTCAGATAAGTTTATTTTAGGTTCTCTAAGAACTTTGACCTTATGATATACCTTTTGATATGCCTACCTCCGTAAGAGGCTTCTTTCATCTTATGGTCTTGCTAAGGCTTTATTTTTATTTTTTAAATAAAAATCAAACAGCAGAACCTGAAAAAAATACTTTGCTTGTTATTCATTTGTCTCTGTTTTAGGCTGTAAAATAAAGCAGACTTATCAGAGAGAGAGCTTTGTTAGGCTCTCACTTTGATAGACTTACTTTTGTCAACACCTCTTTGGACTTTGTGCATTACCACCGTATTTAGTTTCATTGAACAGCTTCTAAACACAGTTAGAACTATCCCACACCATTTGTCATGATGAAACAAGGAAACTGTCCACACATGTTCAAGAACCTATTAAAACACAGACAGTGTGCAAAAAATGGCTCTAATTCCTCACATTTAATCACCTTGAATTAAAGTTGGTTGGTTGGACTTTATTTACTTTACTTCATTTGCAAGGTTGTAAAATATTTAGCAGTTATGACAAAACCAAAGCATCAATCAACACATTTATTTTACTCAAGAGGACACAACGATATCACACACTTAATTTGTCTATTTTTTTTAGGCTTTTAGGACCACTTTCTTACTAGCCTGTGCCCTGTTTATTTTATTCAAATCCAAATTAGCAGAGTTTTGGTGGCATCGAGTGCTTTGAAATTATTCACATTGCACTTGACGCAACAACACAGTTAATAACAGCTGCTCTAAAGTGACTGTTGCGGTAGAGAGAAAGAGAGAAATGCAGCACGTTATGCAGAGGCGCTGTTGCACTCACAGCTAATTGTGTTTATTCATTTTAATTTGCTCCGAGTGCTAAATCAGTGCTCTTCTAGCGACACGAGGCGCAATTAGCTCGACTGTGAAAACAGGAGGCAGTGTGTCTTCTAAAGTGTCCCCTCCTCTCCTCTTTGATTTGTGTATTATCCATCCTTTGTCCTTCACATTTCTTCCTACTTAACCAGGCTGGAAACGCACTCAATAAAAGTAGCATCTAACCGCTTCATAATGTGAGCGTCACCGTGCAAGCAGTGGGAAGATTACATAACTTGTCGCAAAACTAAAATTCAATTTGTTTTTAGAAAAAAAAGAGGTGTCATTGGGGTTTTTTGCCAAGTTTTTGATGGGTCATATATTAAGGAGATGTACAGTTTAAGGAAATTTTAATGCATTAAAGTACTTGTTTTGCAGGTAAAGTGTTGGGCTTCTGTATTTCAAAGTAAAGGGGTCACATTTGGGCATTGAACTGTAGCCTATTAGTTGTATGGTTTCACCAATAATAAAAAGTTATTACTGAACCCTCTTAGCCTGAAACAGCGATATATGCCTATAAGTCTATGTTCGTATACAACTGTAAGACAAAGCAGACTGTAGGGCAAGATAATACATGGTGGCTGTGTAAAGGCAAACAGCTCTTTATGTTTTTGGCACTCTTTGTTGTTTTGTTGCATGATGAATGTTTGCAAAAACCCCACAGCATATCGCTTTTTCTGCAATGTGTGGTGCACTGCATTACATACCATGTACCTGTTTTTGAGTTTTGAAACAAGTCAGATCAGACCTCTGTTTGTGCAGGCCCAGTTACCAAGAAACACCTTCTGCTTTCCTGAGAGAGAGAGAGAGAAAAAAACAAGATAAAAAGATAAGTGCAAACTGCAGGTTGGAAGTTTTCTAGAAGATCTCTTCAATTCACTGGATCCTCCTGTTTTCGACTTGTCCACAGGTGGAGACACGCGAGACTTGTGACTTGCAGAGAATGTTTGACTATTCGCTCAGACACCATTGTTTGGATGCCTTAGGTCTAAAGTTTGTAGCTCAATTCCCTTTAGAATTTTGTTCTGAACTGGCGGGGAACCCCCAAAAGTCACAGTTTACCCACCAACTGAAGTCTAAAGGTTACCACTCCAAAGAAAGCCATCAATGGATTTGAACAGAGATGACACGGGTTGAGAGGCATGGGGCCAGATAAGACAAGGCTGTGATAACGTGTGTGAACTCAGCAGCATTGATCTGTTTCTGGCTGACTTTAAGTCCCCTTTGCATCTTGGTTGTCTCTTGGGCTCCTCTGGTGTTTTCTCATCCTTGGTTTTCTTCATGCCTCTGTCTTCTTCACTTAATTTGTTTCTTTCCCTCAGAAATCATTCCCCATTTTCCTATTTAGTTTTCTGGCTTTTGACACAACTCCAAACTGTCCAGGTGTAAAATACCAGGGATTAAGATAAGATTCAAAACTCTTCTTTTTCTCTATGTGTCACTCGTGCATATTTGAATCTGTATGTCACGCCTTTACTTTTTTCCTGATTGCATTGCTTTTTTTAAATTTATCATATCATTGGCACATTTATACCTGAATATTATATTTCCTAGAGATATGCCTTAGTTGGAGAATGTGCAGTCATATTATTGTGTTGTATGCAGAGGTGAAGGTAGACCGTCATGAACGTACTAATCTCTGCCAGACTATCTGCTAAAGCTTTTGAGAATACATAAGCACACTGCAACCTCCCCAGCTTCCTGCCCATCCCGTTTGGCTCCACCAGGTTTTAGAAAAATGATTCGCTTCAGCTCCTTCTGATGAAGTGACAGTAATCTGCTTTTGACTACAAGCAGGAGCAGACCTTCTGTTGATGCCTGCTACTTTCTCATACAGTTCAGTCTCGTGTAAGATGTAACACCCTTGAACAAGCAAAGCGCCTGAGAGAGAAAACTGTACTAGACAGAGTTTTTACACAAACACCAGTTTACTCTCATTTCCCTATGGCCCTGAACCCATCCCCTTTTATAGTTATAGAGTTAATGTGAACTCCTGCCTCATGGTGAGAAGTAATTAACAGTCTGTGACAGCCTACAAATGGGTGTGTCTGGTCCTGTCTCTCTGCCTGCATCCCCTATGGGGGTCTCCTGATGCTTGCTGTTGGGCTGTTCCTATGTTAAGTGTGATTACCAGCTGGCTTCTCCCAGATTGATGCACTGAGGTTCCCCTTGGGGTGTCTGCCTCCTTCTCATCTTTGCAAAATAAGTCTGGCAGGAAAGGCTGTCCTGTGCCCTGGCAGTTTGACCCCTGTGAGGTTTTACACAGGGGTGGTAGTCTGTTTATGTTTGTGTGTGTTTGGGGAGGTTAAACCTGACGGATTCAAACAGGTTGCAGTTAGCTCATTTAAACCCTGCTCTTGTAGGCCATTCGATGGGGCACATTTGACTGTCTGCACAAAACATCTGAGAACTAGTTTTAAGAAACAATGTAGTTTGAGTCAGTTTGTGCTTTGTAAGGTAAAAACTTTTCTAACACTTCACCAGGAATGTGTCTACCATCTTGTCTGTCCATTTAAGAATGTTTTAACTTAACATACTTAATGTCTTGTTGCACTCAGCATTCATAACCACATTTAATTTCGCTACTGGTGCTTTGCTGAATGGACAGTCTAACTTGTGCTTCACTGACAAAGACTGATTGATTTGTTAATGTTCTGCATCGTCCCTCCATTTCTTACAAACTCCTCCAATTACATATACAATTGATAGAGTAAGCAACCAGCATGATGAGACCAGCTTTTATATAAATGTGCCAAAATCGAACTTTTTTGCATTTGGATCAAGCTTTAGCTTGAGAATAATGCTGCAGCATCTTTCTTCTGAAAACAACCTGGATTTGATGTTGAAAAGGCTGCACAATGCACACACAAAATCCACACAGTATGCAGTTATTGTTGCATTTATTGCTAATTGAAACCGTGTTAGTGTATTCATACATTAGCAGAGCATTGTTGAACCTTTTTTTTTTTATTCTAAGGGTCACAGCTTTAACTAATTCATGCCAAACATGGGCTTATCCAAGGTTGTTGCTCCAGTGTGGTGTTGTAATGAGATGTGAGTGGGTTTGTGTGTGCATGTGTGTGCTAAAAAGCTGTTAATCCGCTGCTGCTTATTGTGCAGACACAGAAAGCTCAAGGCAAGATGGCTTGGCACCATTCAGATGACTCACCCCCCATCACCACCACACCCCATCTGTGTCCCCACCACTACCACCACCACCACCCCATCCTTTTGTTCCTGCCCTCTCCACCACATGCACAACCTCACCCAAACTTTAGGGGACATCTGTTACAAGGGGAAAAGAGAAAAGGAGCGGAAAGGGAGGGAGGAGGAGAGCGCAAGGAGGTACTCTTAGCTAAGGGGTGGCGGGTGAGGGATGGAGGTTGCAGAGAAACACGTGTAATCAGGGTAGTGGGGGTTGTCATAGAGTAGAGAAAGGGGAGTGGGGTAGCTAAAGAGGAGTAGGCAGATAATTGATGGATGGAAGTAATTGTGTGTAATGCAAGCAACGAAACATGGGCCTCTGGGAAAAAGAGAGATTGAGAGGGAGAAAGAGAGGAAGCTAGTGAATTGCAGTTGGGGGGGTGTTAAAGAGAGGAAAGGGAATAATGAAGAGAGGCAGTGTGCAAAAATTAGGAGGCTAGGGAGAGAGATAGGGAGAGAATGAGAAAATGAATAGAGGGAGCATGCTTGAAGAGAGGGAAGCAGGAAAAGCAGAAAAAGGGAGGGGGCTGCTGTTCCGTTGCATCATGCAGTGTGAGCTGGGGTTAAGAAGGAGTAACTACCTGCCTGTCAGGCTGATTGTTCATCCCTATGCATCAGGGGATACACGTCCTGGTTTATGAGAAATGGTGCAGATTCACTATGTGGGCCACTTAACCACAGAAAATGGCTGCATGTGCATCACTGGGAATACAAGCAGCGCTGGCAGTTTGGGCATTCTTCAGTGGTGATGATTGCTATAGATGCAGATGATGCTATCGCTTCCCTTAGTACAAGGAGGCCGTTATTAGATATTCTCATTTTACGCACTCTGTTTGCAGTCTGGCTCACTGGAATCATTTGTTTTGTATTAATAATCCCCCTACCACAACAAACCCCTTCCATCCAAAAGCCCGATCATCAGGCTTCCTCAATAATTACAACTTCTGCAGCCCGGGCGCCTTTTCAAACGGCACACTGCCTCATATTTCAGTGAAATGGAAACAAAGCCTATGTGCTCCAGTCTTGATACACAAATTACAGCGTACCAGTGGCATGTCAAAGAGAAAGAAGACAGCGAAGGCACCAGAAGCAAAATGCATTGAGTTTCCTCTCACTTTCTCACAGTGTAACACAAGCTTGTCTCCCAGACGGGGAAGAAAAGTTTGTCAAGCGCATCACGGTGGAGATAGTAAAACCTTCCCCAGCCCCTGGGAAGCTAGAAGGTGACATTTGTATGTAAATGGAGACAGACACTCTCCACTGTATTCCAGCTGACAGGAAACAGAGTGGGCAACCTGGTGTTTTCTTTTCTTTTTTGAAAAGTTGAAGATTTTGTTGTTTCTCTGACATTTGTTTTCTGCTTCAAAGATGAATAAAAAAAAAATGCTTTACACAGCGTGGTTGTGTTTATAAGGAAATGCTCTTGTGCAGCTGTCTCACAGATACACATGTGTACACACACACGAACACACAGGCAAAGACTCAGTTTTCAACTGTTCCTTTAATCTACATACAGGTAGGTTTCTTTGTGTTTTTATGGTCTAAGGTCCAAGCATTGGCAGATTAATAGAAGTTGTTGCCTGGTTTTTATCACAGGCTGCTTTCTTTGGTTGATGCAGGTTTTATAGATTCAGAGATCAAAATAAATTAGGGCTGGAAAAGAATGAAGAATAAACCAAGCAATCCCAATTGGGCTGTAGCACCTGCAGTGGCTGGCCTCCTAATTAACTCTCGAGTCTCGGTGTCGGAGAAGATAATCCTGATTAAAAAGTGATTGAGATTGGAGGAAGAATGACAGCAGCCCAATCAGAGATACCAGTCATGGCTGGGGAGATTAGCACCAGGGTGGTGGTGGGGAGGGGGGTTACCCCCTTGCTGCTGTCGCCCTTTTGTTTGTGGATCAAATCCAGGGCAGAATAACAGATTTATTTTTTTTACTTCTGATTTTTGTACCACAGGGAAGATTGTCTAAGACACCAAACTGTCTTATAATTTGTGTGCTTTTCTTCGTTGTAGTTTTGACAATACAGAGCAATACAGAGTAGCTAGTTACTTATTATATGAAAACTTATTTTCTATCGCTAAATTAAACGGAAAAAAAAAGCTTTAATGATTGCAATTTAAGTAGTGTTTATTGCAGACCTTGCTCTGTCATTTGCTTAGGCTATATAGCTATATAAATGAGACAGCTAATTTGGCATCTTAGGCATGTTTTCGGGAGCAGAATTTAATTGAGGTGAAGGTGTTTCTCTGGGATTTCCTGGTTGGTATAAACACATCTGACACCTGTGGTCTAAAATCAGTGATCATAAAGTTGATTTTGAGACAGAAATTCAAATAAAGCACTTCAGTTACTCTGGAATAGACTGAAGTATTTTTCCTCTTGAGTGTCTCTCAATGTCGTTGCATGTGTAGTCTAAGAAGGCTGTTTAAATCTATCCAGTTTAAGGTGTAAAATTTAAACACCTGTTAGGTTATCTGGTGAAAGACGGAATCAGAGTAGGAGGAATGTTTATGGATTTTCTTTTTAGGGGGAAACAAATAAAGCTGTTATCAGAGTCTATTTGTCGTCGATGTGAGAAGATAGTGAGGGGGAAGCAGAGCCAGCACTGCTCAGATTCAGCTTGCAGCCTGATGCCACCAAGTGGGAACTGGAAGAGAAATACACTTCAGAGACAGGGAGACATCATATATTCCTACATGACGATATCAGGACCATTGTCATCCAACTGAAATCTCACCATACATCAGTGAAATGATCACGTTTTTTCAGGAAAATCTGAAGTGAGATTTACAAAACCATATTTCATGTTGTATCTGAGTGATGTCCCTCATCTGCAGCAATGATGCTTCTTGTCCACTCCTCTCATTCTGTCTTTCAGCCAAAGGGATAGATGGGAGTTATTTGGTGATAAATCCAGTCCCTGTCCCCACCCCTTAGGGCAGCCCCTGTGACATTTGTCATTATACCCTAATCTGTAGTCTCAACAGGGTGCAGGATAGGCCTGAAAGCATGAAAGGGAAGACAGAAGTGGGTTTGGCATGGAAATAGGGGTTGCTGTTCGCAGTCCCATCATAGTCGCCCTTGGGTTAGTGTAGTGGAAAACCAGGGAGAGACTGAAACAATAAAAGCAAATGACAGTGAGTTTGGTGTGTGTGAGAGTGAAAGAGAGACAGGCAGCGAGACTGCGGGCTGAAGGGAAATGGAGACAGCAGTTTAGAAACAGGAGGTAGATGGAGAGCAGTGGGTCTCCCATTTTCATGGAAATAAAGGAGCACTAATGAATTTGAACGAGTGCCCTCCAGGGATATACCATAAGGGCAAAAATAGGAAGAAGCAGATTGGGGTTTAGGAGCTTTTTAAACTACAGCCAAACTGTCTTTTAGCACACAGGGGTGCACCCAATTCTGCAATCACTAAGATGGCCGCCACCCCACTTGCCAACTGCCGTGGGATAGGCCCGTGCCAGGACCCAGAGAGGATTTGGTGCCAAAGGAGATGTGCCTAACTGGGCAGACTACATTACCTCCCTCAGCCAACACCTATCTAGCTCAGTTTTATTTACCTCGTTTGTGCAGCATTGTGCGTGTTTGTTTTGACACATTGCTGTGTAACAGTATGTGGTACAGTGGGCCTATTTTGTAGTATAATATAGTAGTAGCTGCAAATGTTGATTAAGGGATAGCTTTCCCTTTGTAGTTGCCCAGAGAGTGTTAAGTTTAAATTGCATTCAGTGACAGGTCCATGAGTATTTGGACAGTGACACAGTTTTTGTGTCACTGTCCTGTAAACCACCATAGTGGATTCAAAATCAAGATGTAAATGATCTGATTTCAGCTTTAATTCAAAGGGGTACAGTATTCCATTAAGTTTTCAGCAAATATGATCCTTTTTATACATCTACAATCAAAAGGCAGTGTTATGAATGTAAATATAGACAGGTTTAAAATGGGTTACAAACAACTCAAGATCAGGAAGTTCTTGGTTTATTTTTTGTAAGAAAGCAAATGCACCTGTCTAACTGAGATGTAATCAAGATTCATTTGTATCAGAATGATGGAAAAAGAAAGGTATTTAGAAGGAAACACCTTATGGTCCAAAGCATACCACATCATCTGTCAAACAGGATGGAGGCAATGATATGGCCTGTTATGAGCATTTTTGGCTGCCACTGGAACCGGGTCACTAGTGTTTATTGATGCTGTGGCTGCTGATAGAAGTAGCAGGATGAATTCTGTTGTGTACAAGACTATACTCTGTGCTCAGATTCTGACAAATGCTGCAAAACTGCTTCACAATGCAAATGGATAATGACCCAAAGCATTCTGCAAAGCAACCCAAGAGTTTCTCAAACCTTTATCAAAAATAGTATATTCTTCAGTTGCCAAATCAGTTACCTGACTACTCCAACCCAACAGAGCATACTTTTACTGAAGACAAGTTACTGAAGTTAGTAAAGACAAAGTGAAGGCAGAGAGACCCACAAATATCAGGAACTGAATGTGGCTGCAGGACCGGCCTGGTAGAGCATTTCAAGGGAGGAAATAAAGCATTTGGTGATGTCATGCAAATGCAAATGATTTTCATCCAAGTATAAAAACAGTCCTCATATTTAGTCTTTAAAAATGCGGAACCGTGTATTAATACATTCCTAAACTGCTGGTGCAATGAGTTTGCTACCCACTTGAGTTAAAGCTGAACATCCGCATTTAAATGACGCATTGACTTAAATTTCACTGTAGTACTTTCTGATACTTTTGGACCATAATATATGAGCAGTTTACACCAAACCCCACATTTAATCATCAGTTTTTCATCTGAACAATGTTAGAAGTCTTGGTTATCCATGGAGCCAACATTTAACAAAGGTTTTAGTACTCAAAGGACTCTGAGTTTGCCTGGAGTCTGCACTTACATACCTTATCTATCATTTTTACAACGTGTTGTTTTACCACACGAAGAGACCAACTGCTGCCTGTGGCATCTACCCCCATGTAGAGGTAATGGTCTTGCCCCCAGGCCGTGAGGCTAGCCAGTTAATAATGAAGTGGGCCCCTCTATTGTAAATCACAGAGGGAACTTGTTTGGCTGGTGCCTTTGGGAGCATTGCTTATGAGTAGCATTATGTTATGAATGGCAGTCTCTGCTCAGTGCAGGCAGACGATCAGGGAAAGAAGGAAAGCAGCTTTGAACGTGATGGATGGTGGGATCGTAATATTTAAGGGTTCCCTATTATGGTCATTTTAGCTGAATTTTGATTTTTCTGCATTTCTTTAGTATTCACAGTTCAATCCTCGTTTATCTTAAACTGGCTCCCTCACTTTATCCTGTATGAAATTGTTTTAGCTTCTTTTAAGCCTTTCTCCCAAAAGGGCGCATTTTTTCTTTTCTGAATATCTGCAGAGCCCAGTGTTTCTTAGCACCGCCTTTCCTCTTGCTATGTTTTCCCCAGAAAACAAAGTTTAAACCTTTTAAGAAAGGTTAACCTTCTAAGTAAGCAATGAAGATTAAATGCAACTGTATACAATGCAAAAGTGGACAGCACAAATGTACAGAGAAGCTAAAATTACAGCAGGATATCTCTGACTGATAAATATTAGACTGGCACACTGTGGAACATGACAGTCTTAGTATGCATTATTGTCATTTATTATAAATGAGTATTATTATTGTTATTATACTCAAGTATTATTATACCTTTAAAGTACTTTTAAAGACGGGCTGTTTCCTTGGAATAAACTGTGGAGGTGCCTTGAAGACACAACCACTGGAAAACCGTGCTGCGCTGACGGCAGCGTGTTTGAAACAGAGCTCTTGAAAGCACATAACAATTACTTTCACACAGCAGAAAAAATCAAAAAAGCAGAATAGGTCCCCATCAAAAGAGAAACTGAAGAACTGAGACTTGAAATGTTCTGTCATATCTGTGTGCAGTCTGAATCGGTCTCTGTTTTATCCCTGTGGGATACTGGTATTTTCATTCAATATAAGGCTTGGGTGAAAAACATTTAGCGCTTTGAGCCAGCAGATACATGTGTGATGCAGAGCTACTCAATTTACTCTATGCTCATTTTGCATTGGACCCATGAGATATAGACACCCTGTATCTCAGTGTTGATGGATTTGAAAACCTTGGTTATAAACCTCAGAATCACTCTAAATTACATGAGATTGCATTGAATAATTACAATTTTAAGCTTTACTTTATCATCGGTCCATATGCACGCTTCTCCTCTTAATCACACAAGTGTGCATAATATCTCTTTCTCTGTCTCTCTCTTTGCTCTTTTTTGTTCTCCTGCTTATTTCCCAGCAAGGCAAATAAATAATTTTAGGTGTCATTGATTGCTTCCCAGTGCTGAGTAATCAAAGCAGGGCAGTATTTGACCCACACTGAACCGAATGCTAAGCAGAGAGATGTGAATGGTTAGCTGATGCTGGTTTTGTTGTAAACAAGAGTATACTGGTGGTGGCCGATGGCTGCCTTCTCTAGTCCTACCAGATGTTTCCTCCTCTTAAAACATAGTTCTTCCTTCCCACTCTTTGTAACTTTAAAAAAACCGACAAAATCAAGAGTCACATCTTCATAGCACTAACAAAATAAATACATTTGCATGGCCTTGGGGCTAATATGTAAATTAATTGTGTACAAAGTAAAGACATGCAAACTTTCGAGAAAGGTGGGAAAGTGATTTTTTTCCCCTCTATGCAGTAAGCAGTGAAAGTGTGATATTTTTGTTAAATTGCCCCTTGCATGCTGACAGCCAAGCTTACGCCTATCAGGCAGGCTGGAGTTGAACATAGTAAGTTTAGAGAAAGGAGCCAAGAGGAACCTTGAGGAACCTGGGCCGGTTATTTTTCTTCATTTCAAGCGTGTCCTACACTTCAAAGTGGGAATTTCACACAAAATGTTCTGGTTTTTACCCCCTCCTCTGCTTTGTGTCGAATTTACGGCACATAAAATGGGTCTGGGGAGACTGTGTCAGAAGGTATCAGTAACCTAAGATGACTCTGCATGTATGTGTGTGAGTGTGTTTTTGGGCAGCTTGTAGGGCCCTATGTAGACGTGCACGTCTGTGTGTTGCGCATATCCATAGAGGCCTGCAGTTGCCTGAAGTGGTGGTCTGACTTTTGTTAATGAGATGGAATCCAGAGAGTGCCAACTATGTGTGGAGTCATGGCTAGATAGGTCTGACCCCTGTGGTTTTACGGTTAAAAAAAGGGATTGGTGAGTAAGCCTTTTCACTTGTTGAAGTCGGCAGCTGTGCTGAAAAAAGCAGAAATTAAAATTCTCAGAGTCTTTCAAATGAAATATGCAACAACTGTAACACAATTCCAGTGTACTAATGACTTTGATGTCAATGAGATAAAAGGTACCCATGGAGTGAAATGGCTGGCATACCACTGCAAATGAGCTTTTGCTTGTGTGCATATCGCTTTTGTGCGGAGAGGATTCAGTGGCTATTAGCCCGTTCAAGCACCTTTAATTTTTTTTATACCAGGTTTGTAATTGAAACCTCTACTTGATGGCTTTCACTTTTAATAGCTGAAGCCAGCGCTCGCATGCAAACAGATAAGGCTGTCCTATCCAAAATAGAGTTATGTACGTGAGCGCTCACACATATTGTTACTGCTCAACCGTACCTGTGTGTCTGTATTAGTGTGTGATCCTAACATAATTTAACAACAACAACCATCTGTGCACATGAAGGTTGTGCTCGCATTTCACATCTGCAAACCTCAGTAGGTATGTGGAGAATATTGTAGCATTTAACTGTAACCAGTTTTGGGTTAAGGAATGTGTCTGCCTCCTGCTTGGCCTATCATATGATTCCCTCAGAGCTTATCACCTCGCTCCATTTTCACCCCTAAGTGAGTGCAAACAGGGTTACTCGGTGGTGGTCAGTCATCCCTTCGTCCTCATCATCATGTGACTTTGGCTCCTGCCCTTATGACTTCAATTTATCTCCTGGCCCAACAACAGTGTAATCGAGTCTTGAAGAACAAACAGGAGGACACCTTGCCGTCTAAAAGTCACACAAGACATGTTGCAATTTAAAATATTCTTTTGCTATGTTTTTATGCTGCAAATTCGATTTGATGTGCTTAAGATGTTTGCAAGAGTTCAAATCCTTGCCCACCAGCATCCAAAGCATTCCAAAGAACTCCCTCCTCCATGAAGCCAATTTGCACTTGAGCTTTGAATAGCAGCCAAATGTGCAAGCTATTTTTACCCAGAGTCCATGGTCTCACTTGATCTGAGTCGGTGCAGGTCGTTAGCTGAGGCGATTGCATGCACTTGACCTGTTGGCCCCGGGTAGCATAGGCACACAGCACTGGGCGCTGAGAAAAGAGGGCGGAAGAAAGAAGAATGTTGAGGTGTGTGTATGTGTGTTTTATAAGCAGGATCTTATTTTATTAGGAAGGAAGAAGAGAGACGGAGGCAAAGAGTAGGAGGTAGATTTGAAGGAGGAGGAAGGTAGATACAGTGATTTCTTTGAGACCAAAGCTTCCAGCCCTATCAAGGAGAATACTGGAGAGGGAAGAAAGGTTTGCATGAAAACAAGAGGGCAGGAAGTGAGGAAGACAGATTGTGAACGCAAATTTTAAAAATCCAGAAAGGGAAAAGGAGAAACCAACAAGCAAGTGTCAGTACGCTTACAGTTTAGCATGTCAGTGCATTGTAGGGTATGGAACAGAAGGCACTGGAAGGACATGGCTGACTACTCTATAACAGAAATGCTCTCCTTTCTTTATCCCTACTTTCTTACTTCTTTCCCCTCCCCCATTATTAAGAAGAAAAAAGAAGAAGGGAAATGTGTTTTAGCTGTAATCTTCAGCTTTGATGCATTCGGTTACAAAACTTTCCCCCTTATTTCAGGTCATCCATTTCTAACTCGGCACCTCCTTCCTCGCTTACTCTGCCTCAACTGGAGTTGGTGTCTTTGGATGACCTCTGCGGTGGAGGAAAATGGGCTAAAAGCTGCAGATCGAAATAGTATCAGCTGATAAAGGCAGCAGGTGATTTGGAGTGCTATATGCACTTGAGGCAAGATTTGATTTCTCGCTTGCACTGAATTCAAAGGTTTCCTACTGACTATTACGGTCCTGTTTAATTCTATTTGAACTCTTCTCATGAGTAAACATGGCACCATGGTGCAGTACCATTTGGCTTGTCAGGACACAGCTCCCCCCCACCCCCCACCCCCCCACCCCCACCCATCACTTTCTGGGCTGATGTCATGCTTGTTGTAGTGCTGTTGACACAAGGTGAATTATGTTCCCCTCTGCTTTCATCTAGCAGCATCCGACTTATCACCTGGCACTCCACAAGAAATCAGATGACACCTCTTGATGTTAACTTTGGTTGCAGCATTCCTCCCAGCAAATATCAACCCAGCATTCAGTCAGCATAAAGTACCGCCACCAAGCTTCCCTTCCGCCCTCTCTCCCCTCTCAAACTAGTGACTGTGATGGTTACCAGCTCAGTTAAGCATGCTACGAAATTTAGTTTGCAGATCCTCAGTGCTCACCTTTCCTTCAGCATTGGCCCTCTATTATGGTACACTGGCAGTTGTTGTCACCTGATGCTATCATCTTGTCCTTCACACGCCGACTCAAATTTCACAGCACACCGCAGTTTTGACAAACGGGGACTTTACACTGTCAAACAAGTCAGCCCCTTGGAGAAGACTGTTGATTGGATTAGCATCAAGACATTGCCATGGCATTTTTAGGAAGTAGATGGAACAGCTGTTGACAATTTAAGTTGTGCTTGGGACTGAAATGTTTTTTTTGCAGCATGGTAGCATCTTCTGACAGAAACCTTGCTATATTCATTTCCTTACTCCTTTCGAGTTGTTACACCTCAGGTGTGTTGTGGTTCCCTGCAGCACTGCATTTAAGGAGAACTATCTCCTTTGCCACTAAACACCTTCATGCATCCATGATTACCTGAAGTACTCCACCGATTGACACTATAAATGCTATCACATGATATTTAGATGTGAATAATTGCAGTCAAAGTTATGTCGTGTAGGAACTCACCTTTGTTCAAAGCTGAGGGTGACTGAACCTGTGCACGATCCAGTCCCACAGTTGTTTCGGAGCTACATTTAGTCTGACAGCTTTTGCTATACTTAGCCCCAGTGGACTATTCCAACACGGTGAAAGGGTTTGGGCTACATTTCTTTATTTTCTTGTTTTTCTGGGAGGATTTTCAGGAAGGATGCAAACTGTTTTCAAACAGGCTGCTTTCACGTTTACACAGTTCCAAACTTTTTCTCATGGGACAGAAAAGCTACATGAGAATATGGTAAACAAAAATACTGTGTCGAAAAAGACAAAAACTGTAAATTAACAGCTTACAGCGCACCAGTGGTTGGCTGTGGAAAGTAAAGCAGGTCACCTACTAATCAGAAAGTTGGTGGTTCGACCCCCATCTGCTCCAGTCTGCATGAAAAAAGTGCAGGTATGAATGGGTGAATGACGCAAGTTGTATAAAAGCGCTCAGAGTAAAAAAGTGCTATATAAGAACCTGTCTGTTTACCAGTGTTATACAGATGGAGTTGATTCTCTTGCTCAGAAGCATGTGAGCTGCAGGGGTGGTAGAACAGTTTGTCATGAGTATTGGGTTTGTGCCAGAAACCTGACCAGAAAGGGCTTTTTCTGAGACATAATCCACTTAACATCAAGACTGACATGTCTATGCAGTTAGACTTGGCGTGCATACTGGTACATTAACTTTGGAAAAAAAATCATGTGACAACTGGGAAACAACCACCAACACAGTACTCACAAGTTTCCTAGTGAAAAAGGCCATGTGGATCAAAGGACCTATTGCTACAGAGACCTAAATGTATATTTTCAGGCCAATAACAGCTTAAAGGGTAAAAAAAACAAAAACAAACAAACTATAATATAAAGATGCCTTCGCCCTTAGTGCTATCTTGCATTCCTGACAAAATGCCAAAAATGTAAAGATAGGATAGAAAACAAACATGTTTGTTTGGGGTTATTATACCCTGGAGTCATAATGTTTTAATTTGGCTCAGCCCCCATAACCCCCCTCCTCCCAGTTGTGAAATTTCTGTGGCCTGCCGCCGCGTAAACAAAACACATTTAGCATAATTGCACCTTTGGTGTAGGCCTCTCTTCAAGGCAAGGTATTGATTTTCTCTGTCCCTCTGTCTCTTTCCCACTCCGCTCGTTGTTTTTGTTCTCCTCAGCTTTATTTTCCCTTTTGCATTCCTCAGCCAGAGCGCTCGATCCTTCAGCTTCTCTACACCCTCCCTGTCTCTCCTGCCCTGGATGGCGCTCAAGTGGAAAAATAGTAACAAGAATGCAATTCGATTACAGTTGCCAAAATAATGCTCACCTTATTGACCCTGAAAGCCTGTTGCCTACTGGCCCATCTTAGTTCTGCGTTAAAGTTGCAATCAAGTGCTGTGCTCAAAAAAAAAGAAAAAAGAAGCACTTGCAGCTGTGATTTGCAGCGTTGATTTGTTAAAGGGCACAACAGCAGCTTTGCAGCATGTGGGAGGAATCTTGCAGACGGCTTCCTCTGTGAAATTGGAGATGAGTGCAATGGAGGTGTTTGGAGTCCTGCAGAGGGTGACGCACGTATATGCAAACTTTTGAACAGACAGTAGGTCTGTTAGGACAGTAGTGTGATGATTTATCTACAATGAAACATAATTAAATCGAACATTTTCCCCCCCTCTGGACAATCTGCCGTGTTGCTTCTTTGCCAGCAGGATTTGCAGTGCTTCCTCGCTCTTCTCAGTGCACTGGTTTCTGTCTCAGCGTCTTATCATTCCTAAATGATCTGGTAACTTCCTCCACTCTTTAATTTACAAGCCACGGCAGGGCCCAGAACATCATGGACATTTTTACACTGATCGAAGAGCAGAGGCTCGGTGTCCGTTTCCATCCGCGTCTCATCTCAAAATCTTTTTCCAGCTTGAGTTTGAAAGCTTTCGAACGCGTTCTCTCCCTCTTCTTCATAAGAAATGTACACATCAGTACCGTTTCCACCCTGGGTAACATGGTCTTTACATATTTCTATAGTTCAGAAACATTTCCTGAACTTACTTTTAAAAAGATTTTTTAGAAACTATTAAGAAGTAGAGAGGAGTAATACATTTTTGTGTGTTTGAGTGATCACAGGATGTCAGCTTATTGTGGAAGTTAATGCAAAAGTCTCTTTTTTTGCTTTTGCATATGAAAACCCCAGTTGATGCAATACATTTTGCCAAACGGATAACTTCTCAAATGTGAAGCAGTCTGATTATCTCCCATGCAGCTTCAACTTCAAATGAAAAACCACTGTTACAACTAGTCTGAGGACCACAAGGCAGTTCCTGCTTTTCTATTTTGATTCTCAATGTTTGAAATCGTCCAATACGCCTTCCGGGGCTGAAGGGAAAGGTTACCTGTAGTGAGTAGTGTATGTCCTCCGTACTTATTTCCGTAGTGCACCTCATTCCCTTACCTCTTGGATGTTAAGTGGAGGTTGAGTGGTACCAGTAGAGGTTGAATATTGGTTGTAGTCTTTCTGTGTAAATTGTCAGCTTCTCATGAATTTTTTATTCACACAGAGCAAGATTGGGGTAAAGAGAGGGGATGTTAGTGCATTTAAAATGGCTGTGTTATAGTGCCTGTGCTTGTGGTCTTTTTTGTTATGGTGTCTCTGCTTCAATTTTCATCTTTGTCTCTCTGTTCCACTAAGAATTTTATACCTAATCCAATCTGCTGTATTTCATAAACAAGCCAGAAGAAATGTATGTCAAAATATATGTAAACTTAGCCTTGGTCTGCTTTTGCCTTCAGCTGTCAGCTTCCTCTAATCTCAGCCTGACACTGAGAAGTGGGAAAAGACATTTACCCATGGACCTGTAATATCAATATAGTGCTTTCACATTTAGAACAAAAAAATAAAAAAACATGAACATGTCCATAACATTTATGAATTGCTGAGTTATTTGATTTAAATATGATATCAAATATATAAAGTTAACCAAAAATCCACTATGTACTGAGCAATTCTTGTTGTTGTTTTTTCTCTTTTATTCACCTTGCTTGTGGTCAGATGTCTGTTTAAGACTTACTTCGCACAATAACATCTAACTGCAATAACAGAGATATACTCACACACACACTGCTAGATTATGAAACAGGTTCCCTGACCGGAAATGTTTTGTGGGGGATGTTTTTGTCAGTGACTAAGATTGTAGCCATTGTTTGAGTTTAAGAAGGTTTCGAGACACTCAGTAGTGGCCATGCAGCTGAACAGATTTTCATGGGTGCTGGGGTTGTTGGAGTGGTGGACCAATATCAAAATGAAAATGGGCAACAGAAGAGTAAGCGTCAACTGTGGCCACAGAAAAGGTTCTGTTAAAGTTGTAGGAATGCAGAAAATTTCAAACAGATTCCTTAATCCCAGCCTAGGTTTCTGGTAGGTACAAGAGTGCTGAACTGCATCAAAGGTTGTGCTTACAAAAGCATTCAAACTGAGGAGTCATCTCTATGAGATGTAAACCTTGTAACCTTGTGAACGTTTAACAAGGGCAGTCTCTGTGCTTTAGTGAGCTCCAAAATCTGACTAGGAAATATTACCAATATTTTACTATTCATTCGATAATTGAGTTAAAATGGCTGAACTCCATAACCTTAGATAAGAATGATAGCTTAGAAACTAGACTACAATTGTTAACTAATTGGGGATCCAAAAGCTCTTTTTGTATTGGGACTGATTGCATTTATAAAGCAAGTGAGAATAATATCAGAATTTAATGATGATGATGGATGGATACTTTATTGATCCCCATGGGGAAATTACTTGTTTTTCTCTGCATTTGACCCATTCACTCAGTGAAGCAGTGGGCAGCCCACTAAGCAGGCGCCCGGGGAGCAGTGTGTAGGGACGGTACCTTGCTCAGGGGTACCTCAGGGTAGCCGTTAAGTGGATTCGAACCGCCGACCTTCCGATCATGGGGCGACCACTTTACCTACTGAGCTATCCCTGCCCCAAAAGATCTGTTAAAGCTTAAAAGAATAAAATAAGACATTATTGGGGGGAAAAAGCTGGGTTGGGATGATAGCTGCATTACAAGTGAACGACTTCATTACAGAAATGATTTGAAATCGAAGAATGGTTAAGGGTTTGAAACTGTGAGGAGAGGATGTGGGTTTGTTGCCGTTTCCGATTGAAGGTATGGAAGTTTCCTAATTAAAGTTGCCTCAAATCTCTCAGGACAGTCATTTTCAGGTGTGCTTGGAAATTGTATTCTTGCATAACTATTGCAGGTTACAATATGGCTGCACTGCTACATTCCCTTATAAACAAAATTTTTAGCAGGGTTGCTATATTTCTAATTAGAGCTGGCAGGATGTTAACACAGGTTTAATGTGAATAGTGGCATGCAGGACAACCAACACTTACCAACCTTGTTGCATTGTGTACCCTCTGGAGGGCGGACCACAAGTCATTCAGGTGCCTATAAGTAGAGATGTACACGCAGACTCTTGTTATTTCCCCTTCCTTTATCCCAATATTTGCATCTTACATCTTAAATGCCAGGACAACTGTGATGTGATGTTGCCAAGTCTGTTAACATACATAAAACCTAATTCCCGCACAAACATACATGGATACACACAGTGTGTCCACATTCGTTTGAGTCCTTCTGAATACTCAAATGCCCATTTCCCTGCTGTACCTTTCTTTAAATAACTGAATTTGCACAGGTCAGCTGGACTTTGTTTGTATATGTGTGAAAGGGAGACGGGCCCCTCAAGTCTGGTGGTGGAATGCAGAGTGGGGGGTGGGTGGGTGAACAGCTTTTTAGTCTGACAGAGAAGGTTAGTGAGTGAGAGTGGTTCTCTGCATTCACGGACACACATGCACCTTTTACACCTCACTATAGCTCACATTATGAATAAGCTCACACACAGATGTTCACTGTTTATTCAGCCCTCATCAGCTTTGATTCAGCACTCCCTCTGAGCAGCTGCATGAAGTGTATGTGTGTGTGTGTGTTCCTCGCAGCCAGGAATTTTCTATTTTTAGCAAATTCCTGGCCTTAGGTGGTGAAGAAATTAAGACTATATTAACAGGCATAATATAGGTGAAAGAAACATTTTTTCTAGTGTTTTTTCTGTAAATCTTGCACCTTTCTGTCCCTCCTCTATGTGACCTGAGCTGATATACTGTATGTTCTGTAAAGTGATAGCAGAGGAGGTTCCCAAAATAAGGCCTAAGCGCTTCAACTCACCTGCTTTAGATAAACCAGAGAAAAATTTCACATCCGCATTCTCTTACACCACACGGTCTGTGAAAATATCTGCCGCTGACTTTAACTGCAACTGTCCTATTCATTGTTCAGACCAGCTGTCTGTGAGATGAAAGAATTCAGTCTCTATATAGATCACACCCAACGGTGGCTAAGGAAGACTTAAAAATGCAACGGAAACACCTCACTTATTTGGAAAGCAAAAGATAGAATATGATATGTTAGCTCACTACGAATTGACATGCTGCTTGTGTTTTAGTATTTCCATATATGTCCAGTTATTTAGTTAGATGTCCAGAGCTCAGCAGCATTAAACTAATAAAGAAATATGGGTTTGCAGTGTTTGGAATTTCAATGAACCTCAGATGCTTACTGATCGGAAAAGGGGGGGGGTAGGTAAAATTGATTTCTAGCTGAGCAAAAACAGATGCAAGTGAGCCAGTCAGCACACACACACACACACACACACACACACACACACACACACACACACACACACACACACACACACATATGTCAGGAAGAATAAGCCAGCACATGTGCACAATCACAGACACTCACACTCACCCAGACTACTCATGCACCCCTGTATTCAGGAGGAAGGTTAATTGAAGGTTATAACTGAGGAGCTGAAGACGAGAGGCTTTCAGCGGTAATGTGTGTGTGTGTGTGTGTGTTTCACCTCCTTTGCTCTCTCTGACCCCCCCCCCCCCCCCCTTTTCTCCTCTCTCTCTCGCTCTCTCTCTCTGTCCTCCATCCAAAGCCCAGTCAAAATGTGCAGCCATGCAGATACCTACAATCTCATTAATTCAACCCATCGGCTATACCGCAGTGCTCTTTCTCTCTCCTTCTGTTCTTTTCCATATGCAAACACTTCCTCTAAAAGGTTAATATAATCTGCCACTGCTGAGGTTAACTATCTGTGCATGCACTCTAAAGTGATGTGTCGACACATCTCTCTTTTTGTATTTTTTTCAAAAAAGTGACATTAAAAGAAGAGGAGGAAATTTTAGTTAGTAAAATGATTTGAATTTAAGCAATGTGCTAATGAAGGCCATGTGCAGTAGGTTTCCCTTTTTTTTTTTTTTACTTGAAATGACTTGTTAAGTCCTTAAAAATTTAGCTACTTGAATTCAGGGATTTCAGTCCTATTGCCACAAGTATAAACACTTAGCTGTGCAGTCTGCTTTTACAAACATTTGTAAATAAATGGGCTCTTTACTGATTTTGAGTGTTGTACTGCATCACCAAAATACCCCCGCTGCAGCAAGTCAGTTTGTGAAATCTCTTCAATCAACTGTAAGTGGTAAGCATTGTGGAAGCATTTCAAAACCACTGCATGTTCAGTTACAGAACAGAGGTGGTGAGTGCTGAGGTGCATAGTGTGTACAAATCACCAACACACTGGTGACTCAGTAACTGCAGAGCTCCAAACCTTGTCTGGCATTAATATCAGCACAAAAACAGCACCGGGAGCTTCATGGCATGAGTTTCCATGGCTGAGCAGCTCCTGTAGGTACATTAAACAAGTGGCACAGTACTTTTGTCCATATAGGTTTTTGTTTAGCTCTTATTTCTTAAAGTTTTGTTTGTTTGTTTTTTTAAGATATGAGAACAAGCTGGGCCAAATGCCCCTTATGAAGTCAGACTAAACTATTAAAAGGTGTTGTTTTCCTTATTCGCTGAAACCGATTGAACGTCCTCTTAATGTTATGCTGAGTGATATTAATTTAAATATTGAATACCTGTGAGCTATAGGACGCCAGCTTTGTAGTGGCGTCCTCATCTACTTACGTGTAAATGTCAAAACAAGATAAATCTCAATTTTAAGTCTTTTGGACAAACATATTGACTTCCTGCCTGCAGGAGTGAAAATCTTTCCAGGGAAATGGCAGTGTACTTCAGTATCAAAATATGGCAGTCAATTTGTTTTTCAGCTTTTGCGCTGTTAACTGTTGGCTTGTCAATATAAAGGTGCAGCCTGTGGGCATTGGCCAGTAGTGTGGTGATTATTAAAGGATTGCTATGTGACGCAGAGCTATAATACCAAGGACAGAGCTATTTCCTAAACGTTAAGAACAGGGGGCTCAGATGATTATGTGTGTGCCTGCTAATGTGCATGTTTGTATGTATATGGTACTTTGTATTCATGTGTGTTTGTCTTTTTGTGTATGTGCGTGACACTTGTGCTCAGTAGCTCTTTGTATCAGTATACATCAGGCTTTGTGTGCATGAGCCAGTGCATGTGTATGCCCTTTTATCGTCACCCTCTTAGAGCCTCTCTCCCACACACACTCATTAAAATGTCATCCTAAGCAGGGTCATCTATTCTGTCTCTGGAATGCAGTAGGCTGGGAGGGAGAGCGCAGGAGCCATATTGAGTTTCTGGAAAAACTGGACTGTGAGGTTACAGAGCGTTTATGTAGATTTTCTCTGCATGTATGTGTGTCCAAGTGTATTTGTGGTCCTTTTTGACAGGGCAGTTTAAGTTTTCAATCACAGTTTAAATTTTGTCATATTTTTGTAGTGAAGCATGTTTTACTGTTCTTTCCTACTGCCCATGTAGATAGAGTATGAGGCCCATCGTTGGGGACTAGTTCTCAGTGGGTGATGGACTCAGTTAGGACTGCCTGATTCTGTTCACAGTTTTTGTGGATAGAATTTCTAGGTACAGCCAAGGAGTTGAGAGTGTCTCAGGGTCTCATCTCTGCTGTTTACGTTTGGTGTGGCTCTGTTAGCTTAATCTAACACAAGCTTCCACTTCTGCTGATGCAGTTCTTCAACTGCAGTTTGAGGTGGGCTGCAGAGAATTAGCACCTCCAAGTCTGAGGCCATGGTTCTTAGTCAGAAAAACAGTGACGTGCCTGGATTGGAAATAAGTTTTTGCCCAACATGGAGGAGCTCAAGTACCTCGTGGCCTTCTTCAAGAGTGAGCGAAGGAGAGAGACAAGAGATCGACAGATGGATTGGTGAAATGGCTATAGTAATGAGGATCGTGTACAGTTTCTCATGGAGAAGAGACCTGAGTGTGAAAGTGAAGTAGATTTATTGGTTGATCTACGTTTTAACCTTCACCTATGATCACGAGCTGTGAGCGGTGACTGAGAGAACGGCATTGAGTAACAAGCAGTAGAAATGAGCTTCCTCCAAATGATATCTGGTTCAATCAGTTTGGAGCGGCACAGAGGAGAGCCGGTACTCCTCCACATTGAAAGGAGCCAAGTGACTGTTTCGGGCATGTCCAACTGGGAGGAGGCTGTGGGGTAGACCCAGGACATATTTGAGAAATTATTGATCTGAGAATGTCTGTGGCTGGAGAGAGGGTCTCTGCTTGGACTTCTACCCCCACGACCCAAGCCCAGATCAGCCTCAGACAGATAGACATAGGTAGAACTTTCAATCTGTGGAATCAGGTCGTGTTACCATCTTGGTGATTTGTGGCTAGATTTAGTGACTTCCTGTACCCTTTAGCCTTTAGTGCAGCTGTTTTTGTTTGTTTGTTTGTTTGTTTGTTTGGTTTATTCTTCCCCACAAGCACATCTCTCTCTGCATTTACCCTGCTCACTGTTTCCTTTCAGTTAACTGGTAATTTTGTCAGATTACACTGCAGTTATACAAATGAATGGTTTTAAATCACAAGACCACACATGTCCACATGAATAACACAGAACATGGCTATTAGCACAGGACTAACATAGCCATGGGTGTTTGTCTTTGCAAAACAGCCTCATAGTAGATTCTATAAATTTATTATCGAATAGCGCTGAAACCAAAGCAGATACAAAGTACCTAAAAGTAGGTATGGCCTCTGCAGCATTTCTAGCACGCACAGAAAATCATTATGTTAAGATTAGTATGGGAAATTCACATCACAGCTGTCACTGGCTCCCCACTTCTTTCCCTTCTCCCTCCTATTTCCTTCAAACCCCTCCATTTCCACGGTAAACAGACAGATGAATAATTTAATCACGATCGATTAGTTTGTTTCGGGCTCAAATGTCAGGGTGTCATTTGATCACTTCCCACTCCTCCACCCCCCAACCCTACAAATCTCCCCGCCTCCTTATTACTCCGCTGGGCCAAACAACAGGCTTTCCTCTCTTTTAATTACAAGGAGGATGCCTCCCTGTCACTGAAACGTGTTTATTGAAAGGACTGCTGTTTGATCTTAACTGATCTAATTGTTTCAAATGCTTCCTGTCTCAGTGTGGGAGTCTTTGTTCTTGTGATGTGGATTTTACTCTAAATTTTAAACGCGCAGTCGTGCTCACTAAGCCCAGCAAAATGCAGCTGCACGTGTATGTGTGCGTCAGTCTCGGCCCAGCAGTCCTAACATTACCTTGTGACGACCAGCCACCATGTTGCGATTTTTCTTCTCTTCCTTTACTCATGGAGGAGTGAAAGTTAGGCAGGCAGGGGGTGGACCGAGGGAAAGGAGTAAAACAAACAAGAGAAAAAAATCGGCAGCCGAGTGATGTTAAGATGAGAGACAGAGGAGAGAGATGGATGAGGGTGGAAAGCAGCAGGGGAAGTTTGTAAAAACTAAAGAAAACAAGCGATCGTCAAAGGAATTAAGGGAGGGCATGCAGAGCAGGGAAGGAGCCTGGGTGAAGGCATTTATAGAAAACTGGAAAAAAACAAAAACATGAAAACGTAAAATCAAAAAGCCTGAGGTGGACTCACTGCTTTGGGAGATCAAACAAAGCAACTTGTTTGTGCGGAAAATCAAGAACATTACCACCCGTGCCTGATTAAAGTATGAATATAATTTATTTAAAATGTCACGTGATTGGTTGCATTCCCAGTTGTTTTGTGGTAGAGTGTCTCTGCTGTTTACATCCAAATCTGTATTCACACACTTTTAAGCTGGAGTTTGGGCTAATCAGTGTTTTTTTAACACTCCCACATTGAGGAGTTAAAAAAAAGAGTGAGAGAGAGAATTTCTGGTGGAAAAAAGTTTCCAGAAGAAGATAAAAATGGTATTTTTAAACGCACAATGACATTAGGCTCAAATCAAAACATCAGCAATTGCCATTCAAGGTTCAAGGTTCAAGGTTCTTTATTTGTCACATGCATAGTTATACAAGTATAACACACAGTGAAATGTAGCCATCGTTGATTCCTGAGGTCATCACCCATTGGCAAAAACCCTTCTGCAAGGAGATTCTCCACATAGTCATAAATGAGCCCTGCCAGGGACTTTTAGTGATTGAACTACCTCTAACTTCCACTTTCTTTCCATATCTTTGTTTTTCTTTTCTTCATTCAGGAGGGGATATAAATATTTGTAGCTTGAAAGAGAAAATTGGCAAACCTGTGCTCCGGCTCAGTGGATTTTGTTCAGCGTGTTGTAACGGTGTTTTGCTCCCCAAGTTGAGAAATTTGTAGGGTTTTTTTGTGTGTGTACGATAGTCTCCGTGCTATATGTCATGGATAATGAGGGTAAAAAGGGGCAGCTGGTTCACCTCTTCGTAGCAGCCAGCTGCACCGTAGCTCTACTGTAGCCTGCCCCTCACACATACGCACCCATACAGTAGCTCTGGTGGAAAATGCTTGGGAATTACTGTTGTTGCTCTGGGTTCATTCATGAGTGGACCTGGCTACGAGCGTACTGCAATACCCAGGTGACCGAGGCAGCCTTGTGGGACCTTGTTAGTGACAAATACACACACAGCCACACAGAGAGAGGCGCCACATCCTTGGTTTACTCCTACAGCCAATATCTTAGGCGTAAATCGTTGAAAAAGCATTCTGTTGCTAAATGAAAATTGTTCTGTGTATTTGTAACTTAGTAGCTGTAATTTTAAGTGCTCTCAGAAATTTTTTTTTAGTTTATCAAGCAAATGTGCTGCAGTGAGCTGGGGCCAAGCCAGGTGGCTTTGCCTCTTCGACTCTCCATCCTCTCATTTTGTTGTCATCGCCTTTAATTTACTTCAGAGGCTTTCTTGCCGTCATGCCAGCAAACGGAGCGTCAAAATTAGGTCTGGAAGACCAATGGAAGACATGCTTTTTGTATATGTATGCAAGGATGTAGGGACATTTTTGCATGGTGGTGTTCACGCGCACACGCATGCAGACAGCACACACTTAAAATACACAGGGATGGCTTGACCAGATGGAACTGCCTGCTTCTTGCTGAGCGAGCTTGACGACCGTTGAGCAGCTTGAGGTGTACCGAAGTGTCGGGCCACGAACACAGACCAAGCTATAGTCGCATTTAATGAGCACATACATATAGTATCCATGCAGATAGGCTGACACGTCTCATACACTCACATTTCTGTAGTCTTGTCACACACATGTGAAATCACACATTGACAATTGTAGTCACACAAACTCAGGCACTCACATAGACAAAAAGGACAGACGCATTCAAACTGAAGCACTATTGCATCAGACAAGACCTTCAATCAAGCCCTGTGTTTTGTATTCTCAATAGCTAGAGTGTCACTTGTATTAATGGCTGATTAGCTTCCTCTCTGCGTAACGCCCGTGCATATTGACAGCCATTTTTTTTTCTTTCTCCCACTGTCCCTCTCTTCGTTTTCACCTATTCTCCCTTTGTTCCCTCCCTTCTCTTGCTCCATTCCTCCCTTGCTACGAATCGTGACTCTCCAGTCAGCCTGTTCCCTTAGCTGTGATTAGGGGCTTTGGATTTCAGCCTGCATGTATTTCAAGGCCCGTAGGCGTTTAGGGGAGAGAAAAAAATGGCCGTCGTTTTCTGTCCAATAAAGGAAGACGAGTGAGGGTGATCCAAATATGCAAAGTGAGCAAGTGAACGAGTTGTACACAACTCTTATGATGAATAACCGAAACAAAAGAAATATAAAAAGCATGGGGAAAAAATGGGCCTCCTGGTTGAGTGAGAGCCAGCACTCTGCCTGGCGCCAAGAAGATGAGCAGCTTGGTGCCTGGCTTGGATGTCAACATTTTATGCTCTTTCTCAATTTTTGTTCACTCTGTTACTCTTCAAATGACTAATTGCAATGGTGTGTGTCTGAATGAAGCTCAGATTTCCTCATTATTATTTTTTTTACTTCTGCCTCGTTGACATTTTGATTTTGTGTTGCTGATATACTCTTAGAAGTCTGCTGTCACGTTTCTGTCATATACCTCGTAACTGTTGTGTGTTTCTGACTCGCTTGAAGGAAAAGCCGAGTGCTTTCTCAGAGGGTCATCTGATTGTTGGGGTTTTCTTTCTATTATTATATGGCCTTAGCTTCCCTTTACCTTGAGATGACGATTGTTGCGATTTGGGGATTTATAAATAACATTGAAATGAATTGAATAACATTTATTCATCATTTTATGTTTAGAAAGATGTAACAGTCCAAAAACAGTCTAATTCTACCTAATCAATTAAATGCTGAACATAATCATGCCTACCGTTCTAAATACTGTTACATAGACAAGAAGTCACCACACTTAATGAGCGTTCTTTGTTCTTTTTATTCAACAACTATCTTTAATATTGTCATTTGGTAATTGAACTGACCAGTTGTGGTCACATTTAAAGCAGTAGGCACACTATAAATTGAAATTTTGTGAACCTGTGGTCTTACATGTGACCTTATAAAATGACTTTGAAACTTAAAAGGTACAATATTTGACTACAAAGAATCCTGCTCGGGGAGTGATGGTGACTCTTTGGCAAAGATGCACCAGGGTTGTGCACATAGGTATTGATCATTATTGATTGTTCGCTTTTCTTAGTCTTTTAACTACTTTCTGATAACTCCTCAGGGGAGATTTTAAGATGAGAACGTGAGCCAGGAAGACCTCGTGTGAAAGACAAAGACTAACCCCTGCCAGACAAATGTGAAATATTGAAAATCTGCCTCAAGACTTGACTTGAGACTGGGACCAGGATTGACCCTGGTTATCGATGTAAATACTGTAATCCTTAACCAGGTTAGGGCAGAACACACTTTTATTTAGTTTAAGGCTTCTTTCATTCTAGTTGTCTCTACCCACTCTTGATAACCAAACTGATGACCAACTTTGCAGTCAGAGCTCTGCTAAAGATGCATCCCTATTCAAAGTCCCCCTATCTTTGAAGCTGACTGGTGGTCGCTTGCAGACATGTCAGGCTCTGGTTGCCTAGGTAACATACTGCCATATTTACTACCAAGTTATATGTTAATCAACAGCCTCCTCCTTGCCTGCATCTTGGGTCCCAATTTTGAGTTACCAGCAGCTTTTTTTGGCCATAGTTGCTTGAAGTTGTCCTTTTGGTTTTTGGTCACCACATTACCTCTGGTGTGAACACAGCTTAACTTTCCTCTCACTTCTCTTTTCCAGTAATCTAACTCTGTGTATGCATTAGCCATTTTTTTATTGCAATGAACTCTGGACATGCAGTAATATTGCAAAGAAATAACAGGAATAGACTCCCTATAAGCTCTTTTAGTCATTCTGCTTCTAGTATGGACCCACCAGAATAACGTGATGATGTTATGATTTTACGATATCATTTACGAGTGCCTTGTTGATTCTGAGCATGGCAAAAAAGTTGGACATTGGTTACGTTATGCCAATCTTAAATAGTTTGAGTTGAGCCTTTTCTGGTAGTTTTTATTTCTTCCCTGAAAACAGGCCTGAAAGATTCCTGGGCTGTTTTAAACGCCAACAGATTCCTTGCAGTAGAAAACTGCCAATGTTCTCCATGTCACTGGGGCTGGCTCCAAAGCCTGTCTGGGACCAGTGTGATACAACCATCTACCTCCAGTAAGCCCCCATCAGAGACCCCCATATCCTCCCACTTGTGTGTTTGATTGTGTTTAAAGTGCAGGGGGTGTGTCTTCGCTCTCACTGGCGTGTTCTGTCCTTATGTTGTAATTCTCTATGCAAAACAGCTTTCAGTATTTCTTTTGTCTGCCTTCTTCTTTGTCTTTTCCAGACCCAGTAATTGTACGTATGGGTCGGTAAGTCTATCACATTGCTTTTAAGTCATAGCAGAACAGTAGAGCTTTCCGTCCTTTTGCTGTTTTTGTCTCAGCCTTTCCGTCTCCTTCAAAACTCGCAATACACAGCATGGGTGTGCAAAGTGGTAAAATGACAAACGCACACACCGAGAGAATAAAAGACAGCAAGACAGAGAGAAAGCGGTCTTGTTTATGCATTAGTTGCAGGACTTAAAAGGCCCACCACCCCACCCACTCTACCATCACTTAAAATCAGCGTGGATACTGCAGGCAGGAAAACAAACAAGCCCAGCAACAACCCCCACCCACACGATTTCTGCCGGGGTGTTGCTGTTTTGAATATTGCAGAATAAATTTAGTCTTGTTTTTTGCCATCTTCTAAAAATATATTTTATTTGCATGCCATAGCTTGGTCTGACTCACAAAAGTATGTAGTATACAAAAACTTGAGGTTATCCTTCACACACACAAAAACAGAGCTAAATCAGGCAGGGATGGATGTCTTGCTAACCATTCCCTGCTGTGAAGGAATGTATGGTGTTATAAAGGAGTATTTAAAGATGTTTGCCAGCTGTCTGACCTCCCACCTTTGACCCCCACACACCAGCAACACCACCACCACCCCCAACCTTTACTCCCACGGCGCCCTCGGCGCGCTGAAATTCGCTCTAAAGTCAAAGGCGCGTGACGTGCTGTGGCACTGTGGGGGTTTAATAGTATGGTGGTGCTGAAGCGTCATTTGTCGGAGTGAAAGGGTCAGAGGGTAGACACATGCTCAGAGGAGTGATGGCTTGTAGAAAGACTGTGCGCATGAGTGATTGTGTAAGAGAACCAGTGTACATGTACACCTCTGAGAGGCAACATGTTACTACTATATATATATATATATATATATATATATATATATATATATATATATATATATATATATATATATATATATATATATATATATATATAATCATGGCAGCACAAGAACAAGCTCTGAGTACAAGATCCATAGAGGCTGGGGTCTATCGCACCAGGCAAGACCCCAGGTGCAGGCTGTGTAAAGATGCCCCAGAGACAATCCAGCACATAACAGCAGGGTGCAAGATGCTAGCAGGCAAGGCATACATGGAACGCCATAACCAAGTGGCCGGCATAGTGTACAGGAACATCTGTGCCGAGTATAACCTGGAAGTCCCGAGGTCAAAATGGGAGATGCCCCCAAGGGTGGTGGAGAATGACCGAGCTAAGATCCTGTGGGACTTCCAGATACAGACGGACAAAATGGTGGTGGCTAACCAACCGGATATAGTGGTGGTAGACAAACAGAAGAAGACGGCCGTAGTGATCGATGTAGCGGTTCCGAATGACAGCAATATCAGGAAGAAGGAACACGAGAAGCAGGAGAAATACCAAGGGCTCAGAGAAGAGCTCGAGAGGATGTGGAGGGTGAAGGTAACGGTGGTCCCCGTGGTAATCGGAGCACTAGGTGCGGTGACTCCCAAGCTAGGCGAGTGGCTCCAGCAGATCCCGGGAATAACATCGGAGATCTCTGTCCAGAAGAGCGCAGTCCTGGGAACAGCTAAGATACTGCGCAGGACCCTCAAGCTCCCAGGCCTCTGGTAGAGGACCGAGCTTGAAGGATTGACCGCCCACAGGGGCGTGCTGGGTGTCTTTGGTTTTTTTATACATACAGTATATATATATATATATATATGTGTGTGTGTGTGTGTGTGTGTGTGTGTGTGTGTGTGTGTGTGTGTGTGTGTGCGTGTGCGTGTGCGAGCATGTCACTTTCTTGGAGGCTTAGAGGCTCCATTGTGCTATCAGAGCTGCCTTTCTTCTGTTGTTTGCCCACGTGCATGCCCGTCGTCCACAATAATCCTCTGTCTGCCACACAAGCAAACTCTTTATTCCAGCGGTTTGTAGGAAAGTAAGACAAATTCACAATTGACTCTCTGTTTCAGTAGGTTATTGTGGAGGAATACATTAATATGGATCATGCTGCATTATTACCACAAATTACTGGATAAATGAATGTCACATGAGGTGGCTTGAGCCTCAGTTTTTGGCTAAAAGACATGCCATCTCACGCTGGGCTTTCTGATGGTTATCTAGGAACACTCGAGGGAATAAAATAGTTGGCAGTTAAGTTGGCATTTAATCACTCAATATGTAAGTCTTCTTTGCAGCTAGTTGTTGAAAACTTACATTGCCTGAATTGGCAAGTTACTCCTTGAATAACTTTTTTCTTGTTAAAATACAATGTAGACAGAAAATTTAGGAGGTGTTAATTTTATAACCCTTATTTGAATTAAAAATTGGATCTTTTACTTTTACGTTTTCACGTTCTTTGTAAAGTAAGTGTACAATTTTTTCCCCTCTTTTTGTCTTTGGTTATTTGTAGCATTTGAATTCCCAAGTCTAAGCATCACATTTGTTCCTGTCTGTTTCTCAGATCTTTTTTAAAGTGACTGTAAAAAAACAGTTGTCTGTACCGCTATAGTGGGAACGCTGGTGGTATGACTGTGACGGGTGCACAAACAGGCAGAGAGGCAGAGTGTGGGTCAGCCTTGCCATCTGTTTTGGGTCTCTGCAGTGCAGTAGATTGACAGGGATACAGACACTCTGGTAACACACAGCCTGCTCCACATAGTGTTGCACAACGCTAATTGCTATGATACCATGTTTATTGTCTTTCTTGTATATTTGTAACATATAATCAGATCCAGTGTCGTTTAAACCAAACAAACCCAAAAGACAGTCATTTTGCACATCAGCACAGAGCAGTTGCTGCTGCTTCAGTCAGACAGAGGATGTTGTTCATCTTCTATTTTTTTGAGAACTGAGAGGGAGGTTTCAAAAACAGTTTTACGCTTACTTTGGCCATAAGAATGTGGAGAAAAGTTGCCAAATCAATTCAGAATAACATGCCAGGGATTGGTTTTATTTGACACAGAGAGACTCCTAACTGCTAGTACCTAGTGCTTGTAAGGAGTCCTTGACTTTACGTGTTAACGAATCGGGTACACCTTCGTGTCCGTTTCAATGAGAGATTTGCACTGATCAGTATCACAAGGGAATTTAAATTGCCAAAGCTTCTAGCTTTGAGCTTGTAGGTTAGAACTTAGTTAGGACCAATTAGTGTCATGTGAGAAACTTCTGACCATAAGGTTACTGCTACGAGCATGGTTTAGGTGAGATGACATGTTTAAAATGTCATTACTTGCTACACAGCAAGAGATTCGCTTTTCATGCATTGCCTTGTCAACAAAAATAGGTTGTTGTAAGCAGACATTCAAGGCTTTCGTTGCCTAGATAAACTCTAACCTCTCTCTTTCATAATCCTTTTAATTGTTGGCCTCAAAGTGGAGAAAAGTATTACTCAACACCCTGATCCTCTTTGCAGTTACGTTGCTTGTCATCTCTTGAAGTTACTGAAAGTCTTTGACTTCTCTGGTCACAATATCTGTGCCAGTTACTTTCCATGTGGACTGGCCTAACTAACTAGCTGTCTACACTGGCATATTTTTTCTTTGCATTTAATGGCAGCTTACCTGGTTGATATGCCTAGACCTTGCCAACGAGTTTCCAAGTGCAACTTCCCAGATGGGACTGCGCAACAAACCATTTGGCTAGTCACGTTCAGTCTGATCCCCCAAAGTCTGAACTACATGTCATGAGAGGATAGTCAAATGCCTTTGCTGTTGCCATCACTATTGTCTGACTGTTCACTGTGGAAATGAAGAAAATGTAATAGAAGCTTGTTACAGATGGTGTAACAAGCAGTGAAAATGTAAAAAATTTTTTCGTGTTTTGTTTTTTTGTAGTTTTGTCTTTTTTTGGGGGGGGGGGGGTAATAAAACTTAAATCCGAGCAGTGGCTTCAATGGGACTTCCTGAAGTACGCTTAATGATGTCCAGTGTCGTGTGTTATGTTTTCCTCTCTAAATTGTTGTGGGAATGTGAATTTCTCGTGGCGATGCATTTTCATGTTCAGTCCTTTTTGTCATTAATCAGATAATGGCAGAGAAGTGCAAATTAAAATGCACCTTCCCTAATGACACACACACAAAATAAGTTTAATCCTAATTCTTGCTCCCCCAGTGAGGTTATTAAATACTGTTTAGCCTGCTGATGAGCTTTGGCCCAGTTTCTGAAATTACCAGGATTAACTTAATTTTCAATTAAATACTTAAAAAAAGAGGCTGAAAAGATGACCACAGTGGCTGAAGGTTTTTTTTTAAACTAAATGACTTTGTTCCATTTGTATATGTCTCTGTATTAGTGTATCTTTGTATATTAATACACAAATCTATCCCATCTTTTTTTTCCACATTTGAGAAGTACAGAATTCATTAAAAAGCTGTCAGGACAAAAGGAGCCTCAGATATGAACCCTAAAGAGCACCCCTGTTTTATATTTAACTGATCAGTGCACATGAAAATCATATTTTTTGAAACCTGAAGTTGCGAGATCACATAATGGACCCAATTTGCTGCAGATGGATGCTGCTGGAAAAGAGGCCTATTTATGTTTATAGACAAATAAATGAATTGAAAAGAGTCAAAGGCATGATTATCAGGTTCCGAAATACTGTATCATCCTACTTGCACAAGTTAGTTAGGATTTTTATTAGATGATCTGTGCCATGCAGTAAGGTTTTTAGATTTCCGTTATGTGAAGCAGAAAAAGAAGGCTAACTTGGCCACGACAGTTTTGTTTCTTTTCTAATCTGTCATGTTGAATTTGTAGAGCAGTGAAACTGCAATGCAAATGGAATGGCACACTCTTTTCGGAAACGGATAAAGAAGTATAGAAAAATAGATTGCATGTCTTAAATTTCAACTTTTCGGAGCGAGGAGCCAAGGATGGCGCCAATTTAGCTCGGTTGTGAATTTTATTAACGTGCCAGTAGCCATTTTGTTGTGTAGGTGTGACAGTTTTTCAAATGGTATATGTCTCATTTTGGAAATGAAACTTCTCAAACCACACAGCAAATGTTACACAGTAAGCCCTGCCAATTGCAGAGAGGAATCTTTCTAAACACCCTGGACTGCCAGTCTTTCCCTCCTCTGCCTCCTACTTGATCACTTAGAATAATCTCATTCACCCCCCCAACCCGCATCCCATTTCCAGAATGAATATGAAGCATGCTTCCCGAGCTGTCCCAGCCGCCCTTCAGAAACTCCTCTCCCTCTCCTGTGGCAATTTCTAAAGGGCATTCAAGCTGCTGGCTAGTTGGTGCGATGCTTGTCTGAATCTGTGGGCAGCAGGCCAAAAACTGATGTCACTTCTTCAGACCCTCCTTCCCCCACCTCTTCTCCCACCACAGACACTCCTGAACAACTGCCTCTTTATATAAAGAACTGCTGCACCTCCTTTCTCCAACTTAAAATTGTGATTTTTACTCTGTCCTATAATTAAATACCTCTATTTTACTTTTTATACTGTTTAGTTATACCCTTTCGTCCTACCAGGGTTATCCCAGACACTGCCACCTGTAAATTTAGGCCTTTGTCATCGCTGGCTGCCAGGGCGACAGACGAGGAGAGGCAGACAAAAGTGTACATGTGTGTGAATTTCATGTGCCAACTTGTAATGTCACAGTATGGCGAGGTTACATGGGTGACAGATAGTGTGTCACCCCTCGGTGACAAACAAAACGGCTGTGCAATAAAGTCTGGGTTTCAGTGGTCAGCTTGGTGCCCAAGCCTCCCAGCTGCCAATCCGTTCGTCTCGACTGCACAGGCCCGATGCTTACTGCTGTGCACTCAACCTCAACAGAGGTGGATTTCAGCTAAAAGCCTCACAGCCCTGGGTGTTTATTGGAAGGACAGCAGTGGCTCATAATGTTCAGAGTAAACCCATTTCCTGCTGATCGAACTCAGAGCAACGCTGCGAGAAAAACAAATAGTTGAAGATTCAGTGGGCTTGTGGTAATTTGGTCTCAAATCTTTTTGTAAATCTGCACTTCCTTTTTGAAGAACTTAGACCCGACAGCGAATGTTGGGGTGTGAAGGTTGTCCAAACACCAGTAAGACAAATTTACAAAACGCTGAGCTTTAAAAACTGTATATAATGTCTTAGAGTGCTTTTTCAAAAGGGGAAGTTACCTTCTAATACCGGGAATATACAGTTAAAGTTATTTTTAGTGTAGCATTGCAGAAAAATCTATTTTAGCAGGCAAACTGTGGCTCAAATGGCATCTCCCAAAGATCCCAAAGAAAGGTTATGGTGCTCTCAGGGGGACAGCAGATGGCCGACACAAGGTGTCTCTGAAGTGTCAAGCATCATTTGTGGAACTGGGAGACTGGGAACAGTTAAGGGCAAAGGCTCATGGGAAAGCTACTCCATGGAGAGGTTGCCAGGGGAGGGCGTTCTACAGTCCCTTAATGAGGTCAAGGCAGTGCAGTTCTCCCTACCTATGCAAACAGTCTTCACTTTGGGCAAACATTTTGCTCATCCATCACTGTAACAATATAATATGCTGTGCATAAATGTCAGTGGAGGTTGTTTTCAGGCTGTTCCCGGGATGCTCTGGTGTCGCTGGGCAGCAAAGACTTGTGGAAACTGGCAACTTTAGAACCGCTCATAAACTGGGAACCTGTCTCTAATGTATCTGTTTACATCTCTGTCATTTCTACTGGCTCAGATTCCTGCTCTGAATGTATAAGACATGTAGGGTTATCACATTTGTTTTCATATTTCTGTTTGCCTTTTGCATTTAATGGAAATGCCAACACTGTCTTGCATATCTAATATGCTTTCCTTATGTGAGCATTTCTTGTTCCACCGGGGCTTCTCTACATGTGCTGAATGACAGGTATACCATTTTTTCCAAATTTCTTTGACATTGATCTCTCTGCACGGAGCGGATGGCAACGAAAGAGTGAGGCTGGGAGGTAGATACACACTGGGGCATTTACATAATAGTCCTGCAGTTCCATGCAAATTCATGTGATTTCCTACCAAACATCTGCAATGCAAGCATAGTTTAGTATGCATGAGTTCAAGGGGGAAGGGAAGCAGAGAGAGGAAATGAGGGATTGGAGGGGAATGGGCAAGAAAAATAAAACAGAGACGCTGTAGAAGATTGGGATGATGACTTGTCTGATCAGGAAATATTTAGAAGACAAACATACCTTTCTTCACACCCTCATCTCAGATTTTCCCTTAATATGCATAAAATTCTGATGCAGAAAACTAATAAGATACAGGGGATGAGTACGTGTCTGTGTGTGTGTGTAGCTGGTTGGTGGTGTTCCTTACCAGTGACATATGGAATCAATACAGTTAGGACTTCAGCGTGGTAAAAAACAGATGGTCTCTATAGACTTGTTTTATAGCTCAGGCCTGGGCGAGTGTCTTGTGTAGCTGTGCTTCTTACAGAGACAGACATATAGAGTAACTCACAGAAGGAAGAACTATATGGGCATTCATACTTAAATCATTCCACAAACGCATACAAAGAAACAGCAGAATATGCAGATCTTAGTTTGATTAAATAAAGTCCTTCGGGCTTGCAAACATAGTGTCACTCATACAACGCTCAATCGCATTCATACACAAGTACAGGCTCCTGATCAGCTGAATGTCCAGCGTCTTGCATCCTTGTGTTGTTGCTCCTCTATAAGGTGTGAATCGATGAAAAGCAGTAAAGTGGCTGAAGTAAAAGCCTGTAACACGAGGCTGACGCATAAAAACTTCATCTAAGGTGAAAGACTGCAGAGAGAGAGACAGCAGCTTGAAGGCTAAGCATAAAGAGCAACTAGCACAGTTTGAGCATGAGAGTGATGGAAAAGGATTCTTTTTGCTGCTGTTGTTTCTGTTATCATCATCCTACGGGAGGGGCTGGCATCTGCCCTGTCGTGTTCATTTAAATCCAGCATTTCCTTCTTCTTTAACATATCTCCCTCAGTTGTTTTTTTTTTAATAGTTAAAAACTGACATATTAAAATTACTAGTAATTTGTTGCAGGAATTAGAAAAGTTTTGATCACGCTTGTGTTGTTATGTGTTGTTGATGTTATGTCAGCAATGACTGAGTTAAATATATATGTATAGGCTGTTTTGCAGTAGATTGATCGTTGTCTTTGGACGGATGGTGAGCTGCCAGTGTTCTACAGCCTGGCAAAATTAGACTGTGTTACAGGCGTTCTGGAAACCTGGCAATCTATGAAAAACTCACTCTTTCTAAAGCCCCCAGAGTTACTTTTTGGAGTACAAACACTGAAAATATTATTCTTTTTGAGAGTCTAGACATCAAACACTCGGTTTTGATTGCGAAGCCCAACCAAACTGTGGTCTTTTTAACCGTGTGTCTGAAGTGAGCTTACTGTTCATCACATAAAAGGGATTATTAATGTGGTCCCTCAGGTTATAAGTAGTTTTTCTCAGTGTAAATGCAACTTCACATCTTCAGTGTGTGTGTGTGTGTATCTGTGTGTTTATTACAGTTACTATCTTTGTAACAGTACAGTGCATGAGTGGATAAAAACATCTTGTATTGAAGTTGTGACTCTCGTGGTCTCCATATGCTTACATACCTGTAACTTTATTTTTTTTAAGGATTCATTTCTGCTTTTTGTTTATTTTTTTTTACTTTTTGCAGTGCAGTGTGGTTATGTGCGTGTGTGCATATGCGCACTTTTTATATTAACTTGTCATACTCTCATTTCATGCTTATGGCGTGGATTCCCATCTTCCCTTCCCCTCAGTGCCTTTCTCAATCTTAGTAATCAAATGCATTAGTATCAATATTGCATGGGGAAACGAGCCGAATTTAAAGCTTGACCATGTCAAAGTGAGAGTCCCTAATAGCCAGTGACTGCCACCACTCAGTGGAAATTGTGCTGCCATTTTGGCTGTAATTACTGAAGCTTGGCTCTGGGTTAATATCTCGAGTGATGGGCAGTTTTCACATGGGATAAAAGTTCTAGCTTCAAAATATATTCATTGCCCATCAGTGGGAATAGCCCAAAGTAATGAATAGACTTTGTCTCTGTATGGGTTTTAATCAAAAAGTGTGCAGCACTTTTTAATTTAGTTTACTTCAAAGGGGATTTTCACTGATACATGATACATGTGTGTCAGACAGTCTTGTGATATTCTACTCTCTGTTTGTGTCTTATCTACTTGCAAATACTTAGATACAATAGATTCCTTATTCAGTCGCTTTTTACATCTAGATTCACAGATCAACACATTTTAGAAATAAAAATTAGAATTAACATAAACAGTAACTACACTGGAGCACGCTAACTAACATTTGCTGTGTTACCTTCAGATTGTGAGTAAAGTTACAGATATTTGCCAGCTTGGAGTTAATGGCCGTGGTAAACATCAGTACAGGTGTATTTTGTGTGATTACCTGAGTGGTCTCTTGCACATTGACCACACTCCCATCTACAGGGCATGGGTGGTCACTCTTTGATGAGTATTAAAATGGTGTGAATTTTATGCTTTTTAGTCCCTACTCATATGAACACCTATGGGAGATATGAAGGAAATACCTTTTTCCTATCGCCCTGTTAGTTTACTAAGACATGCTAAAGTTCATTTCTGGTGGTGCATGCTAGCCCAAATATTTTACTTTGACTTTTTTATCCCCTCTTTTTAGTCAACTTTCATCTTTCCATGCACACTTGTCTGTGTAATCTCTGTCTTCCATTTACTAAAACGAAGGCAGAATGAAGCACTATACCCAGCGTCCATGGTTAATCTCCAGCACCCATATGGTTTTAGGCTATGTTTGGTGAGGCTGTTCAACAACAATAGCTGATGTAGTTGTGTTGTGAAGTTTATATGGCAACCAGAGGTGATGATAGTAAGCCATGTCCTAAGGGGAGACCCATAAATCACAAGTTAGGCATGTTGTGAACAGAGAGTTATTCCCTACAGATACACGAGATTCTCTCTGTCAACCCCAGTGTTTAAAGTCAGAACAATAAAGCCATCATTCATAACTTCTAGACTGTTTTTTACTCCCCCTCTATTCTCTCTGTTTATGTGTATTTTACTCGGTTCTTACCAATGACATCACTGGCCCTCCTGGCAAAGAAGAAGAAAAAAAAGCGAGGACACATGTTGGTCGTGTGCGTGTAGTATTGTGTTGAAAGATGAGCTGAGCTTCTGAAAAACACCCACTCTTTCTTGGTATGGTGTCGCCACAAAAGGCCTATTGTTAATCGCGCCTTTTGTGTTTTTGTAAGTGTGCCTGCGCCATGTTTTTCTTACATATTTTCCACATTCTTGCTCATTACATATAGGGAGGACTGGGGGGTTTAGAGGTGAATAGATTTTGTGTTATATATGGATTTGGCTCTATGTGTTTGGGGCTTAATTTTCAGTGCGCCTGCAGCAGCATCTGTCTGCTATGTGAGCCTGGTCCAGGAGTTGTGAAGGGTGGGGCACTCTTAAATGCCTGCTGTCTGGGGTGCTCGGTTACACTGCAATTAGCCCTGGTTTTCTGCCTCTCACAAGGCCACAGTCAAAAAATGGAGCCCAGCAAAACAGCTGCATTATATTAACCTTTTTAACTCTCCTGAGAATTTAACTGTTTGACATAAATCGCAAACCTGTAGGTAGGGTTGTCTAATTTCATTTTAATCTGTTTAAGTTATTTATTTTAGTTTTTACTTATTCGTTTTATTTCATTGAATTAAGGTAATGGAAGCTTTTGTATCTCAGTCTTCTACTCCCAATAAAAGGTCACCAAGATAACTGAGACATGATACAATGAGGTTAAGTGATGAAGTGTAGTACGCGTTGAAATGATGCATCCCTGAACTTCCATGATGGCTTGTGTGCCAATGTGCTTTTGACCCTGAATCCATCTGAATGTTTTTTTTTAAAGTATATTCGTTCCCTTATTTGGCCTCTGTAGTTGAATAATACCTCTTTCATTAAAACCTGAGCTGTGAAGCAGGTAAAAATGCTTTTTTCAGGGACATTTAGAAAATTATTGTTCAAATATATCAAAGATCAACGTGTTGCCAAAAAACAAAACAAAAACAGTGATAAATTGTACGTCGTCTACACAATTAGTTCAGTTGTACCCTTGTTAACCACCTACAGTGCAAGGTAGTTAATCTCCCTTCTAGTAAATCGCTGCCACCCCTTGTGTCACCTCAGCTAAGCAGAATTCCTGGAGCTTGGGGGAGTTCACCGTCTTGCACAAGGACACCAAAGCAGGGCAGATGCTGGCTGACACTTTGTCCTCTGATCTGGGTCCTCTGAGAGCGCACGGTTTTGGGTTTTCATGTTCACAGCTTGATTGCTGAGACAGACAGAGCTTTGCGTTTAAGCATCCTTGAGCATGACACTGAATATCTCTCTGTAAGTGGTAAAAGTATGTCAGCACATATTCATCACATTCATGTCGTGATTGCTCCTAGTTCTGTCTTTGTGTGTCTCTTTATGCATATCTTGTTAATTAAAGAGTATGTATTACCACTTGGTGGTGTCTGTGCGCAGCACCAGCCATATCAATGAGAAGAGGAGTGCCTGTGTGGGTGGGAGTGTAGTGGGTGTCATCCTGGGTTCCTTGGTCTCTCTGTGCAGCTTGGGGGATTAATGGCAATTTGAGTAAAACAAAGAGACGATGCCTGGGATATCGTCAGGTGCCTGTATAATTACAAGGCGGTGAGATAAGCAAATAACGACAAGATCAGGCGATTAGGAGGCGAAGAAGAAAGAAAGCAGCGGCAGCCCTGCCCTGCTAATTGAGGGATGTGAGAAAACAGTGGTTGTGAGATCGGAATGTTAAAGGTTTGGGGATGTGGCGCCTTTACTCCCAGCTGTGCCACTGATAACCTGTTACCTTCTTCCATTTATGCGTTACCGCCAATGAGGGATTGTAGAAAATGCAGCAGACTGTCGTGACCTGTGTTCTTTTGCTGTGGGCAAAACCACCATTGTGGAACTGGAGGTTTTATATGGAATTGTTGCAACAGTGAAATTGTTATGACACTTTAGTTTCATAGAATATAAATGCTAAGAAGTATGATGATTAATGTACTGTGACAAAATCTGATTGTTACAAAGTAATATAGGTAACAAGTGTTTTTGGGTTCATCACTTTTATTTATTCATATTTATTTCCTATTCTGTGTTTTGCAGAGCGTCAAGCTGTCCTGCTTGAAGACCCCACACGTCCTCGTGCAGTTGGGGCCTCGGCTCTCCGGCCAGGTCAAAGGTCACTCCGACCCTACCCTCCCCCTCCCCCTCCCCCTTCCCTACCAGAGCCAAGATGGCCACCAGTGGTGCCCTGCGCATCTCCTTGCAAGTCCTGCTGCCTGTGATCACTCTGCTGCTATCACTGCTGCTCACCGGCTCCAACGCCAGTAAGTACCAAGATCTTCTCAATTTTGGTGCCTTTAACAGGTTCATCACTCATATCTGCAAACTTATTAAAAAGTGGAGTAATCACAAAAAAGGGGGGAGAGAGGGACATTATATAAGCTTTGGTGAACCTTTTTTTTTTACTTTGAGCACTTCCAAGATGCTTTTGTTGCATTTTGCGACTGCACATTTGTATTTAAAGATTGCATGCTAATGACTGTTTACATCTTATCTAGGTGGGACTGCTTTAGAGTAGCCAGAGGAAAGAAAAAGCTTATTTGTAAAACCAAAGCCATATTCATTTAGCTGTAGCGGTAATCCTTTGGCCTGTGTTTTTGTGTCTATGCAAACGTGGACTAGGCAGTAAATTCCCCTACTGGAATTACAGGGCACTTGTATGTTTACATCACTGGAGCCACGTGTAAAACACAGCTTATACAGACAGAGGTGTTGTTTAAGTGATACATGGACTTCTCCTTGTATATAGCCACATTAACCAATTCTAAAATTCATGTGCACACTCATGGATACACCAGGGTTAACTTGGGGTTCAGTGTCATGCCCAAGGATAGTTCTACGTGCAGACTGGAAGAGGCAGGGATCAAACCGCTGACTTTATAAACAACCTACCCAATATCCACCAGAAAGTATGATGTTAGATAGCATTGTCATGATAGAATAACTTGGCTAAGATGCTTCCTGTTTGGATAGGCTGTAAGTCATTGTGTGGGTATTCGATATTTGGATAATGTTCTGACAATGCACTTATTTTCATATAAAAAGATTAATATCACATAATAATTGCCTAATTTAGGCATTGTATTTGTCTGTATGCAGTGTCCTCCATAGTTAGTAACAGAGTACATAGCGAGATTTCTATGAGCTAAATGTTTGTGTATTAGCCCTGGAATATGTCAGTGATAAGTCCTTAAAATGGGAAGTAACAGATTAGACACGTTATTTCACAGTCATTGCTGACTTTTGTTGTCTACCTTGAACAATTTAAGAGGGATATTGTATTTTCCACTCTGTTTGCTCCGCATTTTCTTTTATCTCCAATTTGACATTCAATGAATTTGTTTTTAGTGGTTCATGATGACACGATTGCTTGATTTTCCTCATGTTCCAACAGAGGCGAACCTTTGATTGCACAGTGGTTTGACTGTCTGGTAACATAATTGGAGTGTCTTTCAGCTCAGCTGGCAAAAAATATCTAAAACTGCACTCCGACAGATGTCAAACAGATGTCTTTGTTCTCACTGACAGTGAGGCCACAGACGAATGCGGAGCGAAAGTAAACGTCTTAGAGCCCCTGAACTTAATATGTGGCTCATTAGAATGTTCTTGTCTTCTGTCCACTCGCCGACTGTTTATTACGACTGCATTTCTCCCTCGCGCAGCCTCTGTTTGCTCGCCCTGGTTTAAATAACAATCAGTGCAATCTGCTTCATCTTTGATGGAGATTAGCCCCCCGTACCCCACTGCCATCACCCACCCTCTTACTGTCTCAAAACAGTAGGGCTCTCTGCCCATCTTTGTCGATGCCGTCTGTAGATGAGATTGCTGTTTTTTGTCAGACTTCCTCGCCCTGTCCTGTTGTTTCACTCACAAGCTTGTACTTTTGTTGTTGTTGTTGTTCTCCCTTTTTGGGGGTAAAAAAGACACACACAGTCACACACAGGCACATATATGCATGCTGTCCTACTCCTTTTTCTCATCTCTTTTGGGGGCCGCACTATTATGCTTGGAAATATATGCACAAAAGCACAGGCTACCTTCCTCTCCTCCCTTTGAATGGCTTTCACCCCCACATTCATGGCCAGACACACACAGCCCAGTAGTGCAGTTGTCCAATTATTTTCACTCCCACTTGCTGGACTGAAAGGATGCCACCGTTTTGCAGAAAAGCCCAACTGAAAGCATGATGTCATCCCCACCTCTCACGTCCCTCCCCTCTCTCTCTGCGTCTCTCTCTCTCTCTCTCTCTCTGTCTCTCTCTCTCTCCATCTCCCCTTGCCCTCCATTCCTTTTATTTACACTCATAAATCACGGTGAGAAGGAGACATTTTTAATCAAAAGAGAAAGAAATATGGCTCAATAAATCCTGCCACCCCAACCATAATAATGCTTGGCTTGTGTGAATGTCTATATTTGCATACATTTATGTTCAGGTACACAAATGTAAATGTCTGTGTGTGTGTGCAAAGTTTGAAATATGCTTATGCGTAGAGTTACACCTGAGCCTTTTCACAGGTAGCTGTAAGATAATGATAAACTATAGAAGTATAACATTTGTATTAGGCCAGTATCATCCAACAACAATACTTTTGCTTACATGTGATTTTCTTTCTTTTTAATTTGTTTGAGCTCTTGGGTATTTTTTTAGTTCATTTAATCAAGCCAATTAATTCTCAGACACTGATGATACAAAGACCACACCAGTAACAAAAGAAATGTAGTTAACGATTGAGTAATTTTTCATATCTTTATAGAATGCTTTAAAGTCACGATTAAAGGTAGAAAAGCATCCAGCACAAAGAATATAAAGCTTTAACTATATCAGACAGTTCTGGTTAAAAGGGCAGGCTGTTTTCCTTTAGAAAGAGTCTCTGTTGATACCCAAAATAGAGGCCTACTTTACCGATATAAGGGTTTAAAAAAACGAACAACACTGTCAGCGTATTGGACTCTTTAGAAGCATGAATGACATGATTAAAAGGGGACATAATGGGGTCATTGTTTATTAACTTGCTGAAATTGATTGTCACAAATAATTTATATACATACACATTACTTGTGAGTTGGGCTCTAATGAGAAGTGTTTACAATTTTGTAAACCTCTGGTTGGCTCTGTAGTGCAGTGGGTTACAGATTCAGCTAACAAGCAAAGGGATCCTGGTTCAGTACCTGGAGGAGATACAGATCCCTTTGGAGCCACGTCAGGAAGAGTATCCGGTGTTCAAAAAGGGGGGGGAAATGGCTAAATCAAACATGCTACCTGGGTACCCCTATATAAATAAAAAAAATTCATGTTTAAACTTCAGCTGTAGAAGTGATGCCATATTATATTTTTTGTGACTATGTCTTTATCAATTGTATTGATATTGCAATACAATTGCAGGTGTGAAAACATTGTTTTGTCACATCTTCAGATAGAATTCATGAGGATTTTTTTCTCCTTTCGTTTGGAGAAATAAGTTTTGTTTTTGTTACTTCCTGTTGAGAAGCACACTGTTTTACGCTCAAGTTCAAAGTTTGAATTCTTTTATTTTGTTCTTTTGTATATAGAAACCCCAAACTTTTTCTTACTCTCTGCTAATATTTTTTTAACAGGTAAACCAGAGTATTTGTCATCTTTTTTTTAAGGCATTTCACCTCCTCCTCACTTTTTCCTCCTCCTTTCTCTTTGCCTGTTAAGAGTTCTCAAATGTTGCTTTCTTGGCAAAGGACTTCTAATAGTAATTGGCCAGAACTCTCAGTGATGGGGTGAGGGTGTTCAATTATTTATATTCCTTTGAAGCTGCCAATTGAAAAAGAAAAGAAAATGAAGCCCCTTAGTGGAGAACATTTTCTTGTTCCTGTTTCCAATATCTTCACCTCTTGGTTTCTCGCTTCTTGTTTCTCTCAGTTTTTCTTTTTCTTTCTGCCTGCTTCAACTCCCTCCTTATCTTTTTCCAGTCAAATTGTGTTTGAGGCTCTCGATTTAGTTCTGTCAGTTCAACTTTATGTACACCCTGCTGTTGCATGCTGGGTCCTTGTGTTTACTCTATGCACTTTTTTCCCGCTCTCAAATGAGAAGAAAACAAGTTAATTTTTAATTGAGTTACAGACTTGAATCTACTGCTTCAAGAAGCCTGCTGCTGCGGAGTAGAGGTTGAAATCTCCGAGCTGTACATTTACAAGTAGTAGACAGAAATGCTCCGACCCACTCACCTGCATCTTGTTTTCTAATCTTAATGTTTTAACTACACATTTAATCTGGATTTCTACACCTGTCATGTCATATATTCATGTGTTGTTCCTCAGTGACAAGAGTGCAAAGAATTAAACAAAAAAGAAAAAATGCACTGCTAATGCTGTAATGCTTAATTTAAGTTAATTGTGAGAATATTGCACTGTTCTGTTTATATGGACTCGTGTCTGCTGCAGAAATGGTCCCAAAAGAATCTCCAAATAAGAAATATCTATTTAAAACACTTATTTCTAAGATTGCAAAGGTGGGTGTTTTTCTTTGTATGTGACTTTAAACACAGAGAAAGATGCAGTAAGCATTTGCTGTTTTGTTTTCATTGAAATGCTAGACCCTGTTCCCCGCTCCATTTTCTTTCTCCTCTTTTGTGTTTTGTCTTTTGTTTTGATCAGACCTATAACACCTTTGGCAATTTGAGGTGTCTTCTTCATTTAATGAGCCAACAAGTGTCAATTGCCTCAAGTGAGTCTCTAAATGACACAAAATTGTTCTCAATTCGCCTCATCCGTGTGCGCTCTGTGGCCATTTTGAAATCAGGCACATACTTAAGCTTAATTTCCGTCCTCTCTCTGAGGAATCACACCTACTTATTTCCAATGGGCTGAAGGATACTTAGTGACTTTAGCTTTTTACTTTAGCCTTCAACAATGGTTTCAGTGGGACCAATTTGCATTTTACAAGTGTGCCATTCTTTTAAGAAATGCAGCTTCCCTGTGACAGCAGTGCGGTCAGGCTGTTTTTCACCTCTGGATACCAACACACATTTATTATCTTTTAAACCCTGGGTTCCCACATCCTGAGCAATGCCCCGTGGACTTTTAAGAAGTGAAGTGGTCAACAAGTAAAGTTAAACAATATGGCACACATTCAGTAGTTTGCATGCAAGCACATCACTTTTAGATGCCTCGTGCCCTGTTGGCTGTAAATGTATTAGTTTATTAAATAAGTGACAGAAATTCCCCAGAGGCAACGTCATGTGTCCTTAGTTTGTTTTTTTTTCTAAAAGGAAGAATTTGAGATATAATTTTCACTGTCTGTTCAATCAAGGCAACCGCCCCAACACAGAAATTCAATAAGCCTTTCTTCTGTCGCCTTCTGCCTAGGAATCGAGTACAACCCAAACATATGCAGCTGACTTTAGACTATATACATACATATATAACTTCTTTTTCAAACCCACATCCAGGCAGAACACGTTTCTCCACCAGAAACACTATTATAAGATAAGTATACTTCTCAAAAGCACCTTGGCAACTGATGAAGGAGAATTATATGCATAATACATCATTATAATACATCATTATATACTCAATACACACTTTAAGTAAATAATGGATGCAGAAGATTTTCACAATTTAGCTAACATTTTATCATTTATGACTGGAAAGAGAGAAAAAAGGGAAACAAGGAATAAATGAAGAAGTTAAAATAACCCATGTCATGCACCGACACTGTGGCTGGAGGTGAAAATGTTGTCTAATAACAGTTAACTTACAGTTTTCTAACTACAAGCAGCAGACACTTTTTCTGTCTTGTTTTCTGTTTTCTTGTCTGGGTCAAGTTTTTTGCCTTGGCCCGCTGGGCTTGCTTGGCAGTGATTGTGTGCGAAAACCTCTAGACAAGACAAAGCAAAGCGGTTTTCAAGTAAAGGCTTGGTTTCCATGGTGATGGCCCCTGCCCAGGCAGCCTGTGAGAATCGGTCCTGATTGATGGGGCTTGGTTGTTTAAGCCTGGGTGGGGGGTTGCATGTGTGGGTCTATCCACTCGTTCAATTGAATGTGCATTTGGCTAAAAGGTCTATCTGCCTACCTGTTTTTCTTTTCTATCCCTCCATCCTTACACATGTGTTGATAAGGTTCAAGGCTTTTGATCAGGTCCAGGATTGCTAGCTTTATAGATTTATGATGCATATAGTTACACCGTACAAGTTACAAAGTGACACAAATGTAGGTAATTTAATGTGTGATGTTTTACGAAAACAAAAGGGATGAAACAGTTTTGCAGAGAAGCTTTTCTATTTATATGTGTGTGAATCAAGTGCTTTCAGTTCTTTTACAGCGCTGACCTTTTGCTTCCTCCTAAAAGCTTAAATTCAGTCATTGTTTTCAACAGCTCTAGACAACATGACTAAAAGGGAGGTTTCAATCAACAAGCTGTATTTAGAAAAAGTAAAACTCACAAGGCTGAGGAACCTGTGTAAGGATTAATAAAGGTTGCTTCCAGTTGCCCTTGTCTCAGGTCACTCACTTAGTCCGTCAGCTTCCACTCCCTTTTACTCACCCTGTGGCTGCTGTGGCTAAGTCACGCAAGTCTGCGATGCCTTGAATTCTCTTAGCCCCCGTCTGCACCTGGAAACATCCCACACTGAAGCGAGACCAGCAGTTGACCTAGTAAGATGGGGTTTTTTAGGCCTTACAAAAATCAAAGTTAATGTTGAGATGAGGAATTTCCACCCTGAAGTATATTGACTGCACCCTGTAGATCATGTGTCTGCTGTTTGGGTAACACAGAAATTAAGTTTAATCTTAGTTTAGCGTCACTAAATTGACTTGTTTAAATTTGTGACACACTGTGGTTTCTATTTTCTCGCATGCACTGTGTAAGCAGAACAAAGTAGACTTAAGATTATCCCTGCCAGACAGGCTTTTAGAGTGTCTGCTTAGATAAAAGGGCCGTGAGTGGGATATGCATTAAGTTGCATATATGCACTTTTAAGTCATTATGAGTAAATTGGCATTTAAAAAAGAAGAGGAAGAAGAAGAGAAAAAAGCAAAATTAATGTTATACTAATCTGCATCTCCATCCTGACCACCCTATTCTCAGGATCCTGCAGCAGCCTGGAGTAAGTGAAATTGATTTGCTGGTTGTAATACCTCTCATAGTACCAAATGTACTTTTTAGACATTGCTGGTAAATGTCCCGTGTGCTGTGAAAGATACCTATTTGTAGCAAGATGGATAACAAGTGCCCTTTACCAATTCTCTGCAAATCACTGAATGGTTGTGCATCATTTTGTCTCCCACTTTGCTAATTCAGAGGATAATGGCTCCTATTTATGACCCGAGAAGCTTTTCTCCATCAATTACCGTATTAGTCATAAAGCCAGTCCCCTCCCTCCTCTCACACCCCTCCTCCCCCACCAAACGACAACAGTAAAGTACTGTAAATGGAGCCGTCTCATATTCACATTCCCACCTCCCACTCTCTGCCACTTTATAATCACAGTGCTGGTGTATTCTGTGTTATCGGGTCCAACAGAGGTAGCGGCCAGTAGCAGGTGGTTGCTGTATTAGCTAAACAAGCGTCTGTGTGCACAGTGTGAGTTTTTCCTCCTTCTTCTATTCACTCTTGTTTGCGTGGATCTGTTCTATTCTCGGGGCCTTGTGAAGATAGCTGGGCCCCTATTGCTGGTTATTTTAGCTTAGGCCACGTCCCCCTGCCAGGCAGATAAAGACAGGTTCTGTGTGCTTATCTAGGCAAGGCTGTACCTCAGTCTGTCTGTGGGAAGCTTAGTGAATAGAGGGAGACTTTAGTAGAAGGGACAAATGGCCACTGTGGGTGCAGTGTCCTTTCAATGTCATCTCTGGTAACATAACGAACAACAGTACGTGGAGACTGACATGCGAGTTACCTTAGAGCCATAGAAGTGCATATATTTTCAGAAAAGGTGGCACTAGTGGGAATATAACCTGCCTACTAGTTCAAAGAGAACCTTCTAAATGTTTTGCCTTCATGAAAATGAACTGAAAGCTATTTTTACCCACTGGACCAAAGGAAGCCTGGAGGATTTGGTGCTAAATGTAGCCTTAATGAGCAAGAAGGCTGCCAGAGACTTGCAGTTTTTGTACTTGCATTTGATATAATTTGATACTGGTGTCAGTGCATATCGTCATCACATGGGCCATTCAATGCAGGAAACACTGTGAACAATTTTATCTGTTGATATAGGACCCTCTGTGCCATTATTCATTATTGCAAAGCACTTTAAATCCAGGCTCCGTTCAACCTTTCTTACCCTGCAATTACTGGTGTTGGCAAAGTTCAAATTGAACTTGGAGTCAGTGGTAACTGGCAGCAAAAGCCCAGAGGATCACAGCTGGGAAAAACAGAACAAAAGGTTAATTATGCTCATCAGAGTTCACACAATCACACACGGCATACCTGCAGTAACTGCACCTTTATAGACATTCAACAGCCAGTGCCAGTCAAACATATGCAGACAGGTACACAGAAACACCTCAGCAGAATACGTTTGCCCACCATTCATTTTATTCCTTTAATGTCTTAAACACACTTTTTTAGTGTTTTTATTGAAAACAAGAACTACATTCAGTTAAACTGGGAGTCCATCTAAATGAATTGTGCAGACAACTTTACCTAATCCGAATTGACTGGAAGTTAATTAAAGCTACTGACTTCCAAGAACATTAAACTCACTTTGTGAGATGACTAAAGTCTAAAAATATGCCCTTAAAAATACAAGGAAGGAGAGCAGAGCTAGAGTTAAAACTTTTGCCAGTCCTTATGTGACAAAACTTTCAGGCAGTGCGATATAATTATGTGCAATTTTATGCCTTGCAGTAATCTCTGTAGAGGTTGAATTTGAGATGCATGTCTCTGTGAACAGTGACGCCCAGGGATTAACCTATGACAGCAGTGACATCTGTAGGCCGTAGACTGATGTCCTCATCGTGAGAGAGATATTGTGTCTTACATTTGCACAACTACCTTTCCATTTTCTAGCACTAGCATTAGCTTTTGTCGAGCTGTGAGTGCCGCCTTACAGCTGAGCTGGTGGCCGTGATAGACGTTCTTAGCTGCGTTTTACATTTTTATTTCGTCCCCAGGCAATGGATGTCTTCTATTCAGAAGAATCTAGGACGGCTTTCAGAAAATGTACAAAACCCTGGTCACCCTTCCTTTCGTCGTTATTGAATGTCGCTTTAGATGAGAGTTAATGTAAATCTAGGTCTTAGAAATCAGACTTATTGTTAGTGGCGTGATCAGTGAATACTGTCGTAAATGCCTCGCTGATAAGGGGTACATGGACACCAGACGCCAAGGAGTTTAAGATGTTGCAGCACGTACAGCAGATATTACTGTTTCCAAAAGGTATTAACTGGCCGTTTGATCTCATGCATTTAAAAGAAAAAGAAAAATGCAAATAACCAAAAAAACAAACAAAAAAAAAGCAATAGGTACTGAAAGTTATAAAAGCTTTAGAAATATGCAGCACTCTCTCTTCACAGCCTCTCCTCGATTCTCTGGACCTCCCGTCACCTTCTCTACTCTTCTCTTCCAGTGTTCTCTTTACCACTGACCTCTCCACCTCCTGCTACACTTGTCCTTCCGTCCTTCCCAGCGGTCACACTCTTTTTCGTTCTCCTCTCAGCTCCCCAGCTGTCTCGCTTTATTTAAACCTTGCTGAGATAATATTGAAAACTATTTAGTTCTGAAAATTCTGCACGTTTCACGAGTTCAACTCAGACGCACATGCAAACAATCGCATTTATTGTACATTTCTCACATCCTATGAAGCGAGACAGGGAGAGGTGGAGAAGGCGACTGGGTGGAAATGTCAAATGGTCCAGGGGAAAAACTAATCAAAGAATGCTGTCCTTCAGCAGAACCACCGCCACAGGCTTGATCTGTGTAAATCCCTCTTCTGTCTCAACAGAGAGCGCATTGTAAGGGGGAGGTCAAATGCAGAGGAGCTGTGTTGTGTAAAGCTGTGTTGTGCAGTTTCAGAATGGAAATTGAAAGTGTAAAATGCCAAAAGGGGTCATAGTATGCAACGCACAAATAAAGCAGGCCTGGTCCTTGATGACGATGAAAGGATGCCGTACCTATATTGTACCACAACCTTTAACCGTAGATATAGGAAGTATACTCTAGTGAAATAAACAACAGAGTGTTATTTGTTTTGTTTTCTTTTGTAAATTCATTGTTTTTATCGTGCATGTTATATGGTTTCTGTGAGCTGGAGAACATTGTTTGACAAATTTAAATTTCTTTATGTTTAAATCCTAAATTAGTTCATTAAGTAACATCAGGTTTGTATTCAGAAGGAACTGGTTTGTAACATACATACTCTGCATGTATCATAAACATAGAATAAGCTTCTGAAGTTAGTAATGTTATTGTAATAATATTTATTTAGTTCAGTGTGGACAATATCCATCTCTCACAGACTGCAGGAAGAGATTTTGTTATATATGAAAACAAAATTTACTATCAAATTAGCGCTTTAAAATCTCACAGTCTTGCAATACCATTTACACTTTAAAAAAATACAATGTTCAGCAGGCTAAAGTTAGTATGTGTGTGTTGCTGTGATATTTGCATCAGAAACATTTGGATTGTGTAGTGCCTCTTCTCGCCCTTCTTCTTTTCCTTCCCCTTGTCTAATGCTATTCCCCCTTACCTCATTCTCCAATTGCGTATATCTCTTTACCAGATAATGAATGCAGGAACTCTCCTTCATATGTGTTTAGCAGTGCCTGGAGACTGGTGTTGGCCCATGGTCCCTTAATTATTAATTTGACGTTATGCGCTGGCCGTTTGATCATCCCCACATATCTGTATGATTCCATTTTAACGAGTTCCCCAGGAGTCTGTTTTCTCTCTGTTTCTCTCTTTCTATCAGACTTGTTGTCTTGAACTTGCTGCAACCCAAGCAGGAGGGGAAAATTCCAGCTCCAAAAGCACCAAAATTACAAACTTTTGACGGGCAAAAGCATCAATTTTCCCGGGCAGATCAATTTTTAGTATGTTTTAGTGCAAGTGAGAATTGAACTGCTGCAGTGGCTTAGTCAGTGCTATACTTTGTCCAGCAGGAAAAGTCATGTTAAGCACTTGGAAAAAAAATAGCGTCAAATTAAAACAAAAACTCATTTTTACTGTCTCATCTTCTTAATTGCCTTCGCTAATGTATTCCCAGCAACGCCGGTAGTATGCTAGGCTGTACTCTATTGCTCTGTGGGTAATCATTTTAAGCTAATAATCGTCTACGCCTTAGCAAAGACTCTACATATAAATTCACACCACAATGCTCTCTACCCAGCCCAGCAGAACTCTGAAGTTGTAACACTAAGATGCAGCACTGTGCTATGGAGACAAGAGTAAGAGACTGAAAGGGAAGAGCCAAGTGGAGGTTGATGAGACGTTCTGTACTAGCGTCTCTCTCTATGGATGCGTGCACTTAAACCGGGATTTAAAAGTCTGTATTTTCAGAAATGTAATTATGGTAAGAATGGCATTAGCTCTGGTGGTGCTGCATTTGCCTTTCGTCTACTAATGTATCTCCCTCTCTTCTTGTCCTCTCCCTCTTTCTCTGTTGTCTTGCTCCTCAGCACTACCACGCTTCACAAAAGTTCCCGTTGACCAGATTGGTGTCTCGGGGGGTGTGGTCTCCTTTGTCTGCCAGGCAACAGGTGACCCCAAGCCAAAGGTTAGTTGGAACAAAAAAGGAAAGAAGGTGAACTCCCAGCGTATAGAGGTAAGTGAAACCTGCTGTCCATTGGTGCAGCCTTTATTCTAAATGTTCTTTGTTGTTCTTTGTGGGATCGTTTTTTTGGAATTGTCCCACTTTACTTTACCTTAATGAGCTTTGGGTGAAATACTCAGTAATATTTTTATGCATCATATTAAAAAATGTCACTGTCGAAAAATGTATTGACCTAAAAAAATGTTGTATCTTCATGTCAGCGAACATTACATTGAAACATTTTGGAGTATCATGGGAGTAAATTGGGGGGGGAAAGCTGCTAAAAATTTAGATAAATAGAAAGTTGTGTAATAAACAAATGTTCTTTACCATTTGTTACTTTATATATTGTGATATTTACTGTTGTGACAAATAACAATCCTACAGTTTAATACCACATTACACGTTTTACCACATATTTTCTTCTCAGCAGTACAAAATTCCAAGTCTTCTCTTGCAGCTGGGGGCACTCCACCACCTTATCAAAAGCAACATTTTAATTAGCCTTGAAATTATTGCTGATAGCATCTTTGTTGGCTTGCTTCTCTAATCTTTAAGCAGTGTGCTAGTCTACCAGTATAAACTGGTCAGTAATGAAATACAGAACCTTCTCATTCGTCTAAAGCCATTTTTTTTTCTTTTGCATTTGAATGACTCTGCTGTTGTCACATTTTTTCCCTCCTGTCTTTTTTCAGCACACAGCCCTGTCTGTGTGAATGTTTCTGCACGTTATTCATGATGTTTGTTGTTCACTTCTCGGCAGGCATCCCAGATGGCATCTCTAAAAGTCTTGATTGATGCTCAGTGTCTCTTAATTAAAAAGTTGCTTTCGTTAACAACGATGACAGTGACAGTGCAGGGATGCGCACACATGTACGCACACACACGGACATGCACAGTGCGGCATGAAGGTAGCCACAGGGGGAGGGGCTAAAAAAGCAAAAAATGGCACCATCGACAAGGGGAGATCAGCATTTCCACTGAGGACAAAATTAAAAGACAAGTTGTGTTTGTGCGTTTGCCTCGTCTGCATGCTAAGTAGGAAACAAAGCCAAGGGCGTGAAGGAGCCCGCCAGAAGGGACGCTTCTTTTTCTCCATTTATCATAAAATTAAATAAAAAAAAATTTATAAAGGGGTTTTGAAGTAGCTGGGGTTTTTTTCCCTTTTCCACCCTCTAGACAGCTGCTTTGATATCAATCATGATGCCGTGCTCTGCAGTGTTTTTAGCCTAATTAGCGGCTCAGCCCTGAGATGTGCAACAGTGGAGCAGCAGGGCTGCTGAAGACTTGTACTTGCATCTTATAGTCATGCTTTGCTCAGAGTTCACAGCAGTGAGTCCTTGGCTGAGACGGTGTTAACTTTTGCGGGGAAGGACAGATACTGGAGGAGTAGGTTTGCTGTGAGAATGGCAGTCTTGACCATCTACACTGACACTTCACACGTCCAGAATGAGGGCAAAAGAGAAAGGCATGGGAAATATTCAAATCAAGGGCTAATTAACCGAGATTTTCCATAATTTAAATTCTAGTCTTTTACCCAAGTCTTGAAGTTCAGCTCATTGCTTCAGGATACATGCCTGTTGATATGCTGGTGTTCAGGGAGATCAAACAAGGCTATTTAAATACTAGCCAGGGGCCAATTTCTGCGACTACTGTTGTAAAACTGTCCAGTTGTCAGTCACACGCATTGTTACATTTTCAGTAAGTTTTTGTTTACATTGCTCTTCTTATAGAATAATAGTAATAATAGCAAATAATATATTTTTATCATAACCAAACCAGTATTCTGACCGTTGTCTGATATTTTTTGTTTTGAAGAGGCTCCTTTATTGAGGTTCAAAACAAAAGGCTTTATAGAGAACAAAGGGCATAATTAAAGATCAAATCAACAGATAAAATCACAAAGCACAAACACTGTTTGTAGAGAGAGTATGCTTCCTTATGATTTTTTTTTTTTTTACATTTCTGATGGCCTCAGGCTATAAAACATTACCAACACGGTACCTTTCCAAGCAATGATATCTTGGTGGAATTGAAAACGATTTCTCACATTTTGGGAGCACCGATGACACACTCGTCCTTGTATCTCCTTAGGAAATGTGAGAATCTTATTTTCCTCAGGTTTGCCATTCTTGCCTACCTGTTGCTTCAGGTTAAAGTAGTAGTTTTTCAGTCCAAATCACACATTTGTCTGACTTAACCGTGTTCCCTACACTTCAACTCCACAGACCATAGAGTTTGACGAGGGTGCCGGTGCAGTTCTGAGAATCCAGCCTCTCCGAGCGCCACGTGACGAGAACGTCTATGAATGCGTGGCTGAGAACAGCGAAGGCGAGATTGTCACCAGCGCCAAGCTGTCCATCATCCGAGGTAAATCTGGAATTATGTAACAGTGTGCAGAGGCGTAACTACAAAATAAATCATGAACACGTACGTCCATGAGCTCAAAAGATGACATCTGTTAACTCGTGAAGCCTGTTTGGAACAGCTGTAGATAGTGCCCTACTCTTTTTAGTTTATTATTTATTACTTATTTGTTTACTTTTTGGGGATAAAAAACGATGTCTTCAGCTGTAGATGCTTTGATTTGATACAAATTCTTTTGCCGTGTAAAATGGTTTTCCTGAAGTGATGGTTAAAGAATGTGTGGTAAAGCCATACCTAACATGCATTTTATTGATTTGTTGGTACTTTAGTTTCAGTAAAGATATTACACCATTTTTTTGCAGCGATTTAGAGGTGATGAATGAAGGTATCATAGACAGTCAAGCACATGTGGTCACATGTTTACACCTTTTTCTCAGTCATTCTACCTGTCTCTGTTTGCCTCGCATTCATGGACACACGCATGGTGTCTTTTTCCTCCTCTGTTCACTCCTACTGCCATCTGCCATGTTTCCAGGCCTGGATGAACCTGAGCAATTGCTGGCCGACAGTGCACAAGCTAGGCCTCCTTGGCTGTCACATCCACATGCGGTGGGGGTATTTTAGAGGCCTGGCCCAGAATTTTCAGTCAGTTATTGTTAGAAACAACCCCAAAAGCAGATGACTGGGTGCTATTCAGGTGGGAGTCTTCTAGGTATAGAGCTGCAAATGTCCATTCGATTTGAAAAAGTTATTTTTCAAGAAGCGATTAATAATTTAAGTGATTATGCAAGCAGAAATGCCAGCATTTTCCACATTTAGGTACTTTGCTCATTACACAATTAAATATGTTTGGGTTGCAATTTGCTTTTGAACTGTCAAAAGCAAAATGCAACCCTCTGGTAAGTCTTAAAACCAGAACATGTTGCAGTTTGCAGGAACATGAAACGTGATGTCATTCGGTGCAACGGTTCCTCTTCTCTTAACTTGGGTATTGTCTTTGTTGTGTGGCTGTCTAATTACGTTGGAAGCCCTGAACTTATGTTTAAAGGGCTTAATATCCTGCCATATTAATTCTTAGTTTGATACATTATTAATTATTTTAAGGCAAATTAACTGTGCCGAAGCGCAGGGCATGCAAAGTGTAGGCACACATACCGATTTTAAACAAGAGATTGAAAAAATAGGAACAAGCACACCAAATTTTGAACTACAAGTCCTGGCATGTGCATATGAGTGTGTGTACTAGTGTGTGTTTGTGGCTGTGTGAAAGAGCACAGAGCAAACTCAGGGCAGTCCACAGGAGCAGAAGGAAAATGAAAAGTTATTGGAATCAGCTCAACGAGGCTTCCTCTTGAGCCCAGAGGAAGACAGCAGCTCTCCTGCCCAGGCAAGACCCAGCACTTAAGGAGGGATGAGAATGTGATGATGGGAGTGAATGTGAGTAAGTGTCAGAGGAGCAGAGCAGTGCAATCTCTTTGTTTTCCATCTGTAATGAGTTCTGGGGGGCCCTGCATCCATCTATCAAGGGTTGAGAATGGAAAAAGGAAAGACAAATTAGGAAACTGGAATATTTTGGATTTTAGGTTATTATAATTTCATTCAGGTGTTCAGTTAACTGAAAACAAAGTGATGGAGAAAAAAATAAGGAATGTAAATGAAAGCAAAAGTATGAAGGTAAAGGTGGAAGTGGAGAAAAGCCAGAGGAAAAAACGAGGGGGGTGAAAAATGGAGAACAGTTGGCCAAAGATGAAGGAAAACAGGAAGTGTTGCGGGCGACTGGCAATACAGAACAGGTGAGGAGGACAATAGCCCAACACTGGTTCTTGGCACTGGGGCAAAGGATTATGGGATATGGCACAAGGCACAAGGGACACATTCGCAGTAAACATAGGGATGTGGTCTGGGATCTAGGGAGATTGAAAATGGGTCGCCGTGATGGGTGACTTGGCTAGAAAAAGCCACAGTGCATATTTGTGAGACTGTACAGCTGCATGCACATAGGCATCCACATACCCACATTTGAATAAATTTACATGGCTCACACATAAATGTAATGCACACACACACACACACAGATATATACACACACACAGATATATACACACACACACACACACACACACACACACACACACACACACACACACACACACACACACACATATATATATATATATATATATGCAGAGGGCAAGAAATATTCTCTCACAGTAAGACCATATAGTTTATTTGGACAGTATGCGGTGTAACTGATAAGCACACAGACCAAAAGACTGCAATATAGCTTTCTCTGCCATACTGAAAACTCATCTGCCATGAGAGCACATGGGATTCGCTCAGAGTTTAAAATGAAATTAGCAACAGCACAGTGTCCACCAAACTCACAATTCAATGCTTGTCTAAAATGGTACCAGCTAAATAGCTGCAGCTGACCACACCCTGTGCTTATAGTTCATTCATCTACCATTGTATCTGCGCATGCAGGAATTCACGATACAGCATTTCTCTTTTTTTATCTAAAGATATGTGCAGTCTAGCTTTAATCCATGTCTTTTTTCACTATACCGTGACAATGACAGTACCCTGCGTTCTCATCTGTTGTCTCCACTGTTTGTGTGTGCATGTGTTTATTGGCGGCAATGGCAGGTTGTGTTTTGCACTGACTGTGACACCTCCTTGGCTGTTACTGCAGCAGCTGAATACCTAAGATCAGGGCCATCTGGCTCTAGTAAGACTTGCTTACAGTCCTCTGGGAGTCCTTGGTGAGGGACCGCCGTATGAAGCAAACTCTTGAGACTTGACACAAGTTGCAGCTTGTTGTGGGCTTTTTGTCATGTTTTACTTTCTTTTCATAGATTTTAAGATTCGTCTTTTTTGTGTGTGGGCACAAAGGGGTGGGGGGAAGGCAACATTGCCACTGGGATACCGTCAGCTCATGCTGCTGTGAGGAGATCATGAGGAGTTATCCCTCTTTGTGTGTTCGTCTTTTTATCTCTCTCTGCAGTCTTTTGCCCTGTGATTACTGCTGCAAATGAAGTCTCCCATGAGGCAACCCAAGTAGCAAAAACTGTGATTGATGAAATTGGGTCTGATATTCAATTTTTTTAATGTTAGAAAAAAAAGAAAAATATGTGCCTATCTTTGAGTTTGAAGTACCCTCAAACAGATGAGAAAAAGGCACAACTGCTGAGCGCTTTTAATAAGTGAGCACCAAAACCTTACCTTAATACACACACACTTGCTGCAACACACAAGAACTGACCTGGACCTTTATATTTGCTGCTTTTTTCACCAGTCGCATTCACAGCCTTATTGTCTTTTCCCACTCTCAAGTGTGTGTGTGTGTGGGGGGGGGGGGGCGGCATCTTAGATTGTTGACCAAGGAACCCAGCATGCTCATTAGCTCATGACTGGTGACTGATAAGCTGATAAGGTATGAGCGATTCGCCATGGCCTCTTAGTACATGCTTACTCCTTCCATAGCAACCAGCTGCTTCCAACTTGTTTGCAAAGTTGCGTCCAAACAAACCACAAGACAGACAAAACCAAAGCGTACCAGGACACACATCTCATATGAACTATGACATGGGTTTGTTTTAGAGTCACAAAACCTGGGCGCTTTGTTTCAGTCAAATGTGAGGTCATGTGTGGGTGGGTCATGCAACAGCACAATGATCCCAAGCACACGAGCAAACGTACAACCGAATGGCTGCAAAAACAAAAGACTCGAGGTGTTGTAATAGCTTGGTCAAAGTCCAGAAATGCTGTGATGGCACCTTAAGAGGACTGTGCATATGTAACATCAACGAACTAAAGCAACATTGTAAAGATGAATGGGCCAAAATTTTTCCACATAATGGATTTAGGTCAGCAAAAGTTGCACGCACCATTTCAAGACTAAAAACTCTGCCTGTTCGCCACAAACCTGCACTATGTGGTTCACGTTCAGGGCGCACCCACTATTACCCAAAGAGGAATGGGGCATAGTGAGACTACTGTTTGATTGGGGTGTCTGCAAATTGGCCACTCTCATGCAGGAGCAGGTAATGGCAAATTTTAATGGGATTCGGTGTCCTGATGATTGGTGCACACACAGTCAGTGCACCAATCAAGCGCTGCGATTTCTGAACATCTTGTTATTTGAGAAGAGTAGAGAACTGTGAAATATGTGCTTGGGAGGTGCAGTAATTAGATTTGGTGGGTTGTAGTGGTGCTGGGTGTTTAGCTTTACTGACCACAGAGACGACCAATAGAAAAAGGAACAATCTCAACTTCACCTTTGCTGTCTGTTTACCATAGACACATTTTTGGCCCTTTCACGTAATTTTTCTAACAATATGCTCTCTGCTTTTTCCTCTCACTCTTCCTCTCACTCTTGTTGTTTTCTTTTGTAACTGAAAAAGAAAATGTGAGAAAGTGCATCCTGTCATAGTGGGCAGCAGCAAATAGAGGGTGTGGATGTCTCATACAGGGGTTGGATCTTGGCTATGATAGCAGAAAAAAAGTAAAGAAAAGAATAAAACAGTGGAAAAGGCTAAAAAAGGAGGAATGAACGACTGAAGGTTAGGCTGATGTTTCATAAGTTTATGGTATGAAATGTGTGACGCAATCTAATTCAGTTTTTTTTTTCAACCAAGGCTGCAACAGAAGGGGAGGCGATAAGAGAGAAAACAAAAAAATTCTCCTCCTTGCTTTTCATTTCATCAGTATTCCCTGTACGCACCTAACAAGCGCAAACCCGCATTTAGAGTTGTGAAATATTACCCATAACTTCATTTTTATGTCCCGTCGGGTTTTTGTAACATCCTGAAATGACGTTTACATCTTCTTACTAATATATACAGTTACAGTTGCATACAATTGCGAGAAAAAGTTGGTGTTGTATTGGTTTTAGGAGGATTTCTAAATCGATTATGTGTAAAACGGGGTGTGAGCATCATCTAAGTCACAATTACAAACAAACATAATCCGACAAAGCTAGTAATGCACAAATCAGTTGCTTGGCTACTTGTTCCGGCTTGTAGACTTGTCTTGTTGTGAGTAAGGGTCTACAAAGTCTGGTTCCCTCATCATGACAACTTTCACATTCCCTTAGAAGAGACATGAAGGCGATGCATGAAAGTGCAAAAATCTACATAGTGTTTTCTAGAGACTTTGTGTCTTGGTTATTAGTGTACAGTAAGACAAAGTATGTACAAACGGAATTCACAACTGCTCTCCGTCACAGCAGGTAGTCCTGCAAACATCCCAAAACTTTTTGATGAACAAGTTTCTAGGGAGGTTTTATCCCAGAAGTTTCCACATTGTTGTTTAAATCTCCCAGGCCGCTACAGAAAGCATTAATGAAGGTTGGAGTGTAACTGTTTGTGCGACACTAGCCAGACTGTGTGGCTTCGATGAAGTTAAGAGGTCCCGTGGGTTGACTTTTTCTTTCAACCAGTGTTGTTACAAAGAAGGAAAATAAAGACTGTCTGCGAGTGCAGAATAATGTTTGTGTTTAATGGTTGAATTAATGTATTTTACAGGAGGATTTCAAGGCATTGGGCACTCTTGATGAAACATTCATTAAAGCACTGAAACCAGAGCAATTGTGAACAAGAGAAAAGGGAATAGTCTGTTTCCGGAAGTCTCTGCAAGAATGCATGGTACAGATTGGTGCGTGGGACACTGGTGATATGTTTCGCTCTGTTTCTTGTATGCGTGCACAGTATAGAGAGAAACAAAGAAAGGCAACAATTTAGCAGGCAGGCAGTGGCCACCCAGAATTTGTTTGTCAGTATCAGTAAAAGATCTGTTTGTTCTTCCTCTTCCTTTCTGCCTGTGTCTAAAATGACCTTTACCCTCTTCTGCTAGTCCCCAACACTTACTGACTAGAATGATTGCCAAAAAAAGTATTTTGATAACATAAGATGTTTCATACGAGCCACATGTTTGTGTTCAGTTCCTGTGCTGAATGTCAGGTGTGTTTGTTTCTTTGTTATCTATGCTGCCCTCCTGGTCAGGTCTCTCTCAGTGAGATTTTTTTACCTGCATAAATAAAAGATATGCCTTAGTTGCCTGAATTATTTAACTCATAAAAATGCATTTTGGTATAGTTTCTTTGTTCTTTATGTTGTTGTTATTCAGCTCTTTTTTAGGATAAATGGATGTACAGACCTCCTCCTTTCTCTGCTGGTATTCTTGAGCAGAGGGCAGGCTTGGCACAAACAACAAATCAATAGGTGGTTGTTGACCACGTGGATGGCCCTCACGCCCCTCTCTTATTGGAGGCTTAAGAAGTTCCATGTTGTTTCCTCACCAATATCCCCCTTTGCTGTCCTTCAGTGACTCCACCACTTTCTTTCACGTCTTGGAAGATTTGTCTCTACCCAAGTTTCACTGTACTCCCCCTTTCACACTCCACACTGGCATTTCTATGCCTATTATCAGCCTTCTTTGTTAGTCTCTCTCTATTTTTCTCTCTTGTTCCAGAAAAATCCCTCCAGGGGAAAAAAAAATCACTGACATATGAGTTTATGGACACTGAATCCTTTGATCCCCTGAACCTGTGATCTGGTAATCAGGTGTGATTGGAGGATAAAGAAACAGAACACAAGCTAAGTGGTAGCAAGACAGATAAAGGAGAAAGAAGGAAAGACAAAATAGCTGGTGTGATAGAGTGGGATAAGAGGAAAGAGCTCGCCTCTAGTCTGGGGTGGATGGCTCCTGAGCAGTCCCATCCATTTCACATAATTTCTGTTCAAGTAGAGTGACTGTAGCCACCCAAGACATCTGGGCACAGCCATAATAAAACACTGGGTGATAGAGATGAAGACGGGTAAGCAGACAGGGAGTTAGTGTCTGGCTGATTGGTTTATTACTGGATAGGAATTTCAGATAAATGGATCTCATTTCGCGGCAATGAGTGGGGCAGGAGACTACACTGAAAGATCAGTCTTCTGGGAGGCTTTTACAACTGTAAGCATATGATTGCCCTGGTGATTAAACCTGCGGCCGTTGACTTCTTTCCTCCCATAGGCAATTTCATAATCTGTTTCTTAATAAGACAAAATTGTATTCTAGGCTTTACTAAGCTTATAAGCAGTGAAAAAAGCAAGATTTTATCTCAATAAAGTGAAATACAAAAACGTTCTCTACCGTTTCGTCTTATCTTGCAGCCAGATATCAACCACATACTGAAGCATTGTATAAAAAATGAGTGTACAAGCTGTTACTGTGGGAACAAAAAAGGCTTGGAGGAGTCCACTTGGAATTTTCACGGTGGACCCCCCCCCAAGTGGACACTTAACCTCAGGTAGTCTCTGGCACTTTTCGTTCCAAAAGCGTCTAATGACCCAAACTCTACTAAGATTCCTCCATAGCTAAACAGGGAATAAGAGGGGAGGACAAGGTCATTCCTGTGGAAACAGAATGAGGAGAGGACTTTTGGAGTGTCCCAGTTCATGCATAAAGACAAGCAACAGGATATGACCCGAACCACCAGCTTAATCCATATACATCAGCCACCAACCCAGGTGACTGCGGTCGTACAACACAGAGGTCGTGCTGCGGGCCCTGCAGGACTGGCAGAGTTGATAAGACCTGAAGTTTTGCATGCCTCACCAGTGTCGTGCTTAGACTTCCTGTGGCAAAAGTTGGATGGGAAGCCTCGCAGTGTGGCTAGTAGTATATTTACCACGGCAGGAGGATAGGCCTCATCTAAGACTGAGTAAAGCAAAGAGAAGACTTTCATGGTTCAAAATAAGTAATGCATCACAAGCAAGAGACATACCAATGCACAATCGTAGCAAATATTTTAACTTGAAAAACCTGGGACTTTATGAAAATTGTTAGAGCATTTCGGTTTGCAATTAAGGGAAAGGTGCACTTATTGGAAAAGTATAGAACAGGAGCACGAAGGCAACCAAAGTCTGTGAAAGAGGCTGTGCAGGACTTAATGATTAAAAAGCTTTTGTTCTGGAAGCAGCCCAGATCCTATTGGATTTAATGGCAACTGTTCATATTTACACAACATTGTGCTCTTTGGCCGTTGAAGGTTAACAGCACATCCAACATGTGTCGCTTTCACTTCTGCCCTTTAATGGATACACTCACATTTTCTGTCACATCCTTCCACATTTACTTTCATTTAAGCATCACATAACGGTGTAGATGGATTGGTCACCGAGTTGTCACATTTTAAGGCATAGCATATTTGTTTTTCCTCAGTAGCAGGTATATTTTACTCGCCACTCATGCATTCTACAGAAGGCTGCTTTACAGAGGGAAATGATACTGAATGAAATTGATGCTGAGGGCCTCAGAGCTCTTTCTTGACAGCCAGATTATCTGCATTCTACCCATGACCTCCTGACATTGTCATCTTCTAAGTGACGTATTTACCCAACATTCCAGCTGCTCTCACAGTAAGCGGCACATCCTTTTTTTCACATCCCAAAGTGACATTAAGTGATTACTAAGCACTCATCTTACTGGTCCTCTGCTCATTTCAAACCACTACATGTTCGTAATTGTTCTTCTGCTCACCAAAGGTGTCCCCAAACCAGTGATTTATGACTTGATTGCACTAAGCTAATGGGCCACTAAGACAATAAACCTCACTCCCATACTCATGTGCTGAATGTTTGTGAGGGACCAAGCAACCAAAGCAAAGAGGACACAGGCAAAAAAGTATCTTCAAAAAGGGTTTTCTTTATTTTAACCCTCAAAAAGTCCAAAATTAACAAAATTCAAAAACATACTTAGCAGGCCCATAAAAGAGGTCAACTAAATATAACTCTACAAAAAGGAATTTACAGAAACTTAAACAAAACAAAGTGAGACACAACTTAACTTACAAACTGACCTAAATCACCTTGTTGTTGAATTGTGCTATACAAATAAATTTGCCTTGCCTTGCCTAATTACAAAGACACATGAGGGTAGCTTTTATAATGATTTGGCCAAACCATTTACACACAATAGGGGGGAAAACGAAAACACACACTAATATTAACTAAGCACAGAATAACCTAACTAAACCTAAAACACCCCTGCTCCCAGTAAGCCCATGGTTGGTCCTGCTCAGTCCTCAGCCACGCCTTTTGCCCAGACAGGAAACAGCCACCGCCCAAACCCAGGTAACTCAAAGAAAGAGAAACATAATTAATATAACAAAACATTTTAGAAAAACCACACAATGTTACTATGTGCACGCCTCATAATACCAGTGTTAGGTTTAACCAAATGATTAATGAAAAAAACTGCAAAGCAAACTAATAAAGTAAAAAATGGACTAATTTACCCCTGTGTGGCTGATGCCATCACAGTGTTATGGTTGAGTCATGTATGTTGAAAATTTACCGGCTGTCCATTATGGTTATTATGGTTTGTTGGAAATGGGAAACATGATTCACCATTTCCATGCACCATTTTCAAAAATCATCATCATCATCGTCATGGAATGATTGAATTAATTAATTAATCCTGACTTGTGATAAAGAATATAAATTCACCTCTCTGGAAAATCACTGCCGTATGAAGACATACATCAGTGCCATAACAATTTGTGTAATACACAACTCTCATTCCCAGGTAGCAAACATTTTGAGTTTTACTTTACGAAGTTCAGTTATCAAGGTGACAGCCTACAAAATTTTCAAAATAGCATAAAAGCCAGGCAAAAAAAAAAAAAAGAATTGCCCTAGCCAGTGACTGGCCCATCACCGACAGCCCATGCAGTCGTCCAGCACTTCTTAGTGTCGGTCTTTGCTTTGAAGTTTTGGTATTTGTTTGGGTTTGATTCATTGCTTTGGCAGGAATGGTGCAACGCTGCAGCTCAGCCCTCTCCATCTGTTGTTGTTTTGGCCCAGAGTTGCTTGGCCAGCTTAAAGAACCTTTGTTTCACATGTCAGGAGCACCATGTCTTGATTCCCCTCACACACACCAGCCCTGAACCTACAAATATCTGTCTAAAGGAGCAGCCTTTCCACGTATCCAACCAAATCCACAATGACTAGGTTCACCAATGACAATACATATTTTAAGGCCACAGAGTAGGTACTACTGAAGAATGATGGCAAGGTTATCTGACCTTACAAGGGAAAATGAGCATTCTCAGTCATCACAGACGCTCTTTAAATAGTTTACAAATACTGATTATGACTAAAACATGATTACTAAACTTATCAAGTGTATTATACAGTGTTCCTCAAGTGGTCAGTTAAAAAAAAAAAACAAAGTGAAAAAAATGAGTTGAGAAAATTTCCTTTAATGTGTGTAACCAGGCATCTTTGCCTGTGTTTCTAACGAATAAAACTACGAGATAGCATCACAACATTCCTTAGAACTGAAAACTACTTTTAACAGTTAAACAAGGCTAGTCTGGAATGTGCAAGTCTTACAAAGCAGCACTGCCGACCTGATGTAGTAAACTGACGTCAAGGTTCAGCGTGCCCACTACACCTCCACACACGGTCCTTCCTTCCCATATATGCACACAAACTAAACTAAACCTGACTGGTTGACGTCTCTCTACGGAGAGGCACTTCCTTTAATGGCCCGGGTCCCATCTCCTGTCTCCCCTGGAGTTCGCCTGTCTTACCCAGACTCTTCAGGAGCCTGACAGGACAGAAAGGAGGAGGTGGGGTTGCGGGGGTGGGGGGTGTTTTGTGGGTTGTTTGATAAACTTCCACTTGCTGAGGAAGGTAAACACAATTTTGCCTTTTTCATGTTTTTTTTTTTTTTACATTTTCACTCCACCTCTCTGCTTCGTAGGAAAGGGATCATTGGAGCGTCTATCACGGTGGTTCAGCACATCACCTGTATGACATCTTTTTATAGGCTGGACTCTGGTTTCCAGGATTTTAAAATTGCTGGTGAGGAAAAGATGACGCGTTAGCTTACATTGTTAAAATACAAAAATCAGCCGACACCCTGCTTAGATGGCATTCTTTATGTCTCTGCAACAATAATAAATGCATATATATATTTCATCTATGTTAAATTAGTGAAAATGTGTGATATCAGCTTTGATTTAACAAAAAATGTACAAAAGAAAAATTTGGGGCGGAGGTTGTCTTCTTAATTTTGAACTTCTGCTGAATTCAGTGCAACAATTTAAGCTGAAATCTTTAACTTTAGCACTTATTGTAAGTAGTTGTAAATGCAGTAAAAGTATTCTGCACTAAAACTGCATTTACCATGAGAGAAACTTGGTTTGGTGTTATTTAAAGACATCAAAAAACAACCCACAATGTTAAATGGACAAAAACGTCTCTACTTTGCCTGTAATGTGCAGGAAATGAGGCCCCAGTGCTAACAGTGTTAAACTGTTCAGCCTGATGGTAGAAATTGTTTCCTTTTCAGTGATACACTTTCCTTTACTTGACATTGTAAATTTCCTCTCCCTTTCTTATTTTGGCTTTTTTTTGTGAGTCAACCATAGCTGCTACCTGTGGTAGCTGCTGCATATTGTTCCACTTCTTGTCTTTCTTTGGCAAAAATGATGTCAACCTGGTGTTTAGCTCAGTGGTAATGATAGTTTTATAGTTTAGTCTAGGATGTGTTTGGGAGATGCACGCAAGCCGCCACCAACCTTTGTCCACTTACAATTTAGAAGCAATCGGCACAACTCACACTGCCAATTTAATGGGATATAGAGCCGCTGTAGGATTCAGTGACACTCTGTGACATTCTTAGGTTACAGTATTTCCTCTCTCCATACACAGCACACGGACAAATGAGTCAACAGTTTGCTTTTTAGCAGCGTCAATGAAAACTGTCTAAAACCAATTTGTTCTTTTTAACCCTTTAACTCCTGAAAACCTACGAGGAGTAATTCAAACTCTTTTTGTCAACTGAGTGTTTTCTGTCATATTTTAGGCCTGATTAAAAAGCCTGATTGTGCTCTGGATATTCACGGCCAGAAATTTGACCACACAAACCAACTTTGCAGTGCAGTAAGCAATGCTGTAAACATCTTTCTTATTTTAGTATTTTGCATTTCTGAATTTTTTCTTGTTCTGCAATCTTTTATCGCCCGTCTTTGAGTCGTTGGGTTATATTTTGGGAGATTTGGCTGCAAATGTTGCCCTCTGTAGCTCGATGTGCTAGCTGTGGAGAATATCAACAAGACTTCAGACATCTTTCTGGGAACTGAGTGTCTGTAGGAGGAGGGGGGTGTAGAGGTTGAGTGCTGGCTGTATAATAACCATTATTCAGCTGAGATGGCTATCCGGAGAGGGCTATCAGTGCTGGGGCCAGAGACACTGTGATTAGATTTCCCCCGTGTTGCTATTCTTCTTCTGTCCCTTGATCTTTCTGTGCCACTGTTCTCCTTTTGTATATTACTCAAACAGTTCAACAAGAATCTTACTGGTCATAGAACTGATGGCATGTCACAGAGAGATGTATTGAAGAGATGAGAGTTCAGGTTTCTTTCAAAGTTTAATTTGCTTTGGTCAGAAGCTGTGTCTTTGGAAATGTTCTATTATCAAAATTTACCAACTGTCAATTCCAGATGACAGAATTCAACAGCTGTTTTTCACATCCTTTACTCTGCGTGTTGTTCAAAACCCAATAAACAAATTGCTCTGTTGACCAAATGGACTTTACTCCATTTGTACCGCATCTGTATTTTATAAACACCCTCTCAGCACAGGCCCCTTGTTAATGTGAACAGTTGTGGCTGCAAAACAGGTGCAGAGCCAATGAAACTGCATTGTTGAGAGTCTGAGCAGCTGGGTCTGCCTATTAGTTAAAGATCTAATTTTTCAGACTCCAGTGTGTGGCTTTCAAAGAGTGCGCCAATGTTTTTCCATCCACATCCACTTTCATCCACTTCCGCTGTCTTTATTATCCCATTTCTTTGCGACTTCTTCGACACACACATGTCCCTTTCTCTCCCATTCTCTCGCTCCTCCCTTCCTTTCCTCTCACTCTGCCTTGCTCCCTCTGTGGTATCAATGCACGGGGCTGCTTAAAGCCTGTGTCTCTATGCTGTGGCGGTGGGTAATCAGTTAACCTCATTATGCTGCTGATGAAATTAAATCATTGCAGTAAGTGAAAATAATAATATGAGTAATAGGTGCGGGGTATGGTGGAACACCCCATGGCATTTGCTGCAGTCCCAGCCAGTCAAGATTTACCTCTCTCTTTCTCTCTCTCTCTCTCTTGCTGTAGCGAGCCATCGGTGGAAGATAACCGATGGCTCGGAGAAAAAAAGGGAGCTTTCAAACCACCGATGTTGACATCAGTTAAAAAGTCATATGTAATGTAATATGTCAGCATCCATATGCATATCAATATGCTGACCACCAGCCAGCTTTTGAGCTGCCAGGTGCCTGTTTGGTTTAGGTTTGGTTAAGGTCCTGAAAATTATAAATGTGTATTACACTGCATGGATAACACAGCTGTACTTTGCACTGCCTACAAAATGGCAGAGTGAGTTCTAAGGTTATACATTACCTTTTCAGCAAGACTGCTCATTTATCAGTCTATTATATGTTCCCTTTGCCCTAAAAATAGTGAAAGCCAAACCAAATGGCCATCAAATCACATTTCTGCGTCTAGTGCAGTTACCTGGTTCGGTATTTATTTATATATTTAGTTTAAGAGATGGTTTGGTAGCAGTGAGCAGTCAGTGGAAATGAGATTAGTCGGGGGACTTATGTGAGTCTAAAGGACAGACCTTTTGGAAGGCTGCAGTTAGCATGGTGGAAAGCAGAACGCAACAGCAGGCGTGAGTCTGCAGATTAACAGCCGGGCGGTGGCTAAGCTAACCAGAGGCTGATTAAAGGCTTTGCACCTGTCACTTGCATAATGATATTAAGTGGTGAAGCAAAATTAAAGACAATTATGGATAATGATGGCATTCAAAAAAAAAAAGCAAACCACAGACAGGCTACCTATCCCTGCCCAGCTCATTATGAGAGCCAAGCTGCACAAACCATATACATTGTCCTTTTATAACTATGGATTAAACTAATGAACACAAGCAGCAGAGGTGGGACCAAGTCATTGTTTTGCAAGTCTCAAGTAAGTCTCAAGTCTTTATCCTCAAGTCTCAAGTCAAGTCTCAAGTAATGTCAGGCAAGTCAGAGTCGAGTCTCAAGTCACTGGTGTAAAAGTCCGAGTCAAGTCACAAGTCTGAAACTTTGAATTTCAAGTCCTTTCGAGTCTTTAAAAAAAAAAAAAAACGAAAAAATAATGTTGCAGTTATATGCTAAATGTAAATATTAGACCATGTAATTTTAAAATCTGTGTTTTTCTCAACACATGACAAAATAGTGAACTTAGAAAATATACACAAATTGTGAAATTGCACCTCTTTAAAATGCAGCTCAATTAAACCTAGCTCCAAGAATAATTTTCACCGACAGTTCTGAGATAAGCTGCATGTTATTCTTGGATGCGGTTGTAGGACCGGCTTTAAAATCGCATGACAAAAATATCATACACATTTAAAAAAAACTGTATCACCAACATAGCCTGGACAACATTTGCTAGTTAGATGAAGTCAGCTATCTCATCTTAGCATATTTATATGCATATTTATAATCATACGGTTCTTGGAGTGAGTGCATACACTCATGAAGTTTAGTAACTTCAGGTCACTGCAACAAGCCCAGGTACAGTTTACCGACAGATGGGTGCAGGACCTTGAAACGCACCGTGTCGAACGAAAGACCATCGTACGTATCATAAGTTTACCAGTCTCACAAATCGTCGTCATAAATATACATTCCTTAACCGTTTATTAATAGGACCTTTGAGCTCAACGGTAATTAATTAGTAGTGGAAATAATTTCTGGTAGCATCACAGAAATGTAGCAGTGACAACAATATTGTATGCTGTAATCGTACTGGGCAATTAGTGATACAAAAAACCTGTTTTATCCGGTGAATAAAAGCATATGTTTTTGTCAATGTACCATAATAACAGAAGCGAAACGCAATATTGTGTCAGGACAATTCACTATTTATGCACAATAAATAAAGGAGCATAGCGCGACAATTTCTGTTCAGCGCCAGACTTGCTTGTAACCTATATCACCAATTATGTTATGAAAATGACGTATTAACTACTAAAAAACACTGACCTTCGTGTAAATGCTTGGAGCAGACTAACCTGTGAGCTGGAGTGTTCTGGGACGTTATATTTGATCTTTGAATGGCTGCAATCCAGGCCATCCGTCGCATCTTTGTTACTTCGGAAACATGGCTTGAACAATTTCTCTTCAACGACGTAATCCGATAACAACCGATCTCTTTACCCGTCGGCTTCCCGTGGCTGTCATGCGACCGGCTATTGCAGTTAATAATACAACGGCTTCTTGACATTTTTGTGTTTCTTTTTATCGCTGTATAACTGATTTTAATTGAAAGCCTGCGTGCGCTAGTACCGCTTGCCACGAGTTCCCAGAATCCTTTGCGGTTCTACCCGTGAATGACGTCACATTTTCAATCTCTATATAATATGCATGTTAAATTTTATATTTGGGGTAAAATATCAAGTCTTTTCAAGTAAACCGGTTCAAGTCCAATTCAAGTCCCAAGTCATTGGTGTAAAAGTCCAAGTCAAGTCACAAGTCTTAGAACATTTTTTCAAGTCAAGTCTAAAGTCATAAAATTAATGACTCGAGTCTGACTCGAGTCCAAGTCATGTGACTCGAGTCCACACCTCTGACAAGCAGCATGGAATGTTTGCACTGTAGTTCTTTCAGGCAAGCATTGTGCTGTCGTAAAGAAGATGCTTTGCAGTTGGAGCGATGGTTAAAGTACGTCTCCAGGAAATGATTGAGTTAATATAAAGTGTTCTGAAGTTGTGCTTGTGTAGTAAAAGACTGAATTTATATTTGAAAATTCTTGCCAAAATGCGGGGTGTAACAGCAAAGTGTGTCTCGTAGCACTCTGCGAGGCTGTAAGGTGATTACTGGCCTAACTGACAAAGGTTGCTTTCAGCAAAACAAGAAAAGAAAAAGAAGGAAAAAGAAAACAGCAACATTATCGTTGAATAATGCATGTGTGTTGATTCCATTTGGCTTGAGAAGATCTGTCATTTCAGACGGCATACGTCATAGAAGAGTAATTGCTGTGCCATTATGGAGGACTAGCCCTTTGGGAATTCTAGGATACTATCATCCCGTGTCATTGGTTTCCTTCTACCCTTCACAGTCAGGCTGGCTAACCCTAAAGTAACACTCCCTCGATGAGTGATCTATTTATTTTTGCATGGCCGCCTTTATCAACAGAGTCTGTAAGCTTCAGGGGAAAAGATGTTATCAGACTCTATTCCAGGGGAAGCGAGCAACCAAAATACAAGCCTTTTTTTTCTCCAGGAAAGGCTGCCGATGCTGTATCAGGTCAGAGCAGCTAGAACGATAGCACGATCTCTCAGAGAATCCGCTATCCCTGTTTCTTGTTTACTGCTGTTTTCTGTCCTCCCTCGCTTCTCTGTGCACATTCACTCTTGTCTAATAGTGCATGTTTTCAGTTTCATAAATGCTGTCTGTCTAGGTTTCATTCGACACTTTTCACACTGTAAAGACGTAGTTAACGCAATGTGCCGTAAAGATCCGGCAACGTCAAAGGCATCAGATGTAACACGCAGAGAGCAAGGTAGACCTGCTCTTTACAGATATCATTGTCCAAGAGGCAGAACAAGCTGGAGAAATGCTGAAGTGCAGCACATTTTATGGTATACATGGATCATTGACACACAGAAGATGCTGCATGTGAGAACACGTTCCTATGTCTTTGCTAAGTGATGTGGCTTGCTTTTTGAGCTCTAGAGATTATATGGGGTGATCATCAATAACTGATGGAGAGACTGTGAAAGCATGAAAGGATGTAAATGCCCGCATTTTTTTAAACCGATCACTGAAATATTTATTTTGCTTGACCGACGTCAGCCTTAGTTTAACCGGCTTTGATTTGGGACCCTCTAGTTCTTCTTTTTGTTTTTTCAGATTGTCTGAAGATTCAATATTTCATTTCTAAATGTGAATGCACATAAAACCACTACTCTACTCTCCATATCTCCCTACATAGTGTGTCATATAAATCCATAAAATAAGCGTATGTATTTCGGTTTCTTTTATGTGGCAATTTTACCAATTAAAGCTAAAACAATTCATTATGAAAGCTACGTGAATCAATAATATTCACTATCTTGAAATTCCTGCTGCCTTTTGATTTGAAATGCTTAACTGTGATGACTTAAAAATGTGACAGTAGTGGTTGTGAAAATGAAATATGCCTCGGTCCTGTTAAGGTTTTTAAGGGAGTCCCACCATGATATCACTTGCAAATGGAAAATAAATAATAGCTTTTTATGACTGTCCTTTAAAGGCAGATAGTCAGAGTCTGTGACTCAAGCTGCTCCCCTAATTTCCCTTGATTTAGTGCTCGCAAAATATCCGTGAGACCACCACAGTGTCTGCAAAGTGAACATGAGGTCATCGGCTTGCCGAATGAAAAGTGAGCTAAGTCAGTCAATCTTCTCCAATTTGGGATGTGGCTTTACTCTTCTGAATCATATTACAGCTTAGGGTACTTCCCCCTCAGCTCTCATCAAAAGAGAATTACTCACTACCCTGCTCGAGTCCGGGTAGAGGTCAGGGGATTTGACCCATGAGACTAATTGCCCTAAGAGAGCATGGAGCCTGCATCAGAACGACGATGACAATGAAGAACACTAGACTGTCATGTGTTTAAAGTGAAATAATTACTCAATGGTGCGTGATTATTAGCTGTAAGGATACCACAGCGTTCGTGTGTCTGAATAACAGTCACTGATTAGTGTGATGGCACTTAAATTATCGTGATAATAACGGCAAATATGTTCAACTGTAACTGCCGAACTCATGCACATTTAATGCAGATCTGTCAAATCTGATCAGTTACATCTCTCTGCAGACTTTTTTAATTCCACAGTGGCCATTTTGACTTGTCACAGTAGGGAAAGCACTGGTGCATTAATGATGGCTGAGGGGAGAGGCTCTACTTTTGCAGATGCTGGTTCGCTGTATTTGCTTACTGGCATTCTTCGTGGAACTGCGTCACAGTAGTTCCCTACTGTGACATGTCAAAATGTCAGCCATGAAAAGCGTCTGTTGGTGTCAAGTGTGGGCATTTGGGTTGATAGTGTGGCTCAGATGAACAAATGTCTAAGATTTTCTGCTTAAATAATATGAAATTGGTCCACAATGGTTAAAAAAAAACTATAGAAAGTCTATAGTAAAAGGAGGACTTGTAACCATGGCAACCTAGTGGGTAGCACATTCAGAGAGTTCTAAAGATAAACACAAAATATTCTTAAATCTTGTGGCCTTAACCTAGCCAAAGAGTGAGCCAAATCTTTACTTAAACTTGAAATCTAAACGTAAAAATGAAATCTATTAATAAGCGAATGAAATAACCTCAGAGGACTCACGTGCACTCTCCTGCTCTTTTTTTACAGAGGACCTTCTTCCACCAGGCTTCCCTAACATTGACATGGGGCCTCAGCTCAAAGTAGTGGAGCGCACTCGAACAGCCACCATGCTCTGCGCCGCCAGTGGCAACCCTGACCCGGAAATCACTTGGTACAAAGACTTCCTGCCGATTGACCCCACTGCAAGTAATGGGCGAATCAAACAGTTACGCTCAGGTAAGGAAAGCTAAAGCATTGTATTGCTGCTCTGGTTCCTTCTTACTAATGTGAGCCCTCGTTTAATTTCCCAGAACATTTTCGACGGCACGTAACATTGATGTTTTTGCTGTTTTGTGTAAGCTAATGTATGTGTAATGCCCAGTATTTCCTTTTCTGAAGTCAATTATTTTCTCAAAGTGCCACTGAGAACACATGTTCATTTCTCTAGTTTGGGAATGCTAATTATTTCAACAGCCTTTACTTTAATCTGTGACTCGAGAATTCATTCAGCTCTAAATGTATAATCATTACATTGTGCTAAATGTTATGCTAAACAAATGAAAATCACCCAAAAAGGTTTTTTAAATGTGTTGGATGTTGGTCTAATAAATGGAGAAGAGGCACAAAGTTTTAAAGTAAAGCACACAAGCTCTTGTACATGTTAATATAACTGTTGGTCATCATCCAGTAGCTGGTGAGGGAGATGATGTTTTAGAGTGTAACAATGTAGAATGAGGTCAAAGGATTCACAACAACTGTGTCAGGACACAATAAGAGCAAGGTCCATCTTCTACACACTCAGTGGTGGATATGTTGTCTTGTTCCCATTGATTAAACCCCACTGAGAGGCCCAGTAAAGCAAAGTCTAATTATATAGCTAATTAAGTGCAGGCCCGCAGGTGGCTCAGGGCAACAAGGGGTAGATATTTTAGGTCGATGATTTGTCACCATTCGAAAAATCCAATGACTTGTTTGTGTTGTTGTTGCGAATGTATATCTGGGTAGACGACACTAAATAAAGAGTGTGTTGTCATTCACTTCCTGTCCTAGTTGTGGTCCTCGAGAGCTATGTACACAAAGTAATCAATTGGTCAACTAGCTATTCATGCTGTACCTTACAGAGCAAGTTCACAGTTCTGTATTTTTTATTGGTTCCTCTTTAAATTATTAGTGTCTTCAATTTTGAAGCAGATTGAATTTTAGAATTTTTTAAATTTCAAATTGAGTCCATGCCTTGTCTTGTAATTTCATTACATTCTTGCAGGGTTTTTTATTTTTTCTTATTGGTCACTCACTAGACTCCTGTGCAACTGTTGACAAGGATATAAATCATGTGAAACATGGGCTATATTTAGTACCAAGTATTGGTACAAGCACTGCCCCTCCTGCTGCATAAAAGCCAAATTTTTATGATGATGTATTTATGTCATGAAATTCTTTTTAAATATGTAAGTTAAATTTCATGCCATGAGTTGCTATTTTTTTTTTTACATTCCAGATATTCAAATTAAGCAGTAACAAATAGAAATGTGCACTGAAAGATTTAATTGCACAGTTACGATCACATTTTGAATTATTGTTGTTTGTTTCTCACGAGTATCCGGCAAGGGTAGGGTTTTTTTTTCTCTCCACCAGTATTTTCTTTAGTCATACTGTATTATACTCATGTCGAGGGCCAGCTTCTCTCAAAAAAAAAATTCAATTACCTAGTAACCTTGTTAACATGGCTTTTTGAGTTTTGTGCCTCTCTGGATAATCCACAGAGAAATTCAGCTTGGCGTCTATTGTCTAATCTCTGTACCATCTGTCTTTATTTGTTTCATGATTTTTCAATTGTCTTTGTTTGTCCTGTTTAACTGAAACAGAGCTGTTTACTCGTCATTGTTTTTCTGAATGTTTTGTCCATATTTGTGTCTGAAACTCAGATGTGCGTCTGTCCACATCGCAGAGTCTTCAACACGTTTTATGTCATTTTGACCTTTAACACAATTAAAAAGCCCCAACGAGAAACAAAATCACAAGCCAATTAAAAAATGGAAAATTGCACTAATTGTGATATTTTACAACTAAAAATAAAATAACATAACTTTTTAATAATAAAAAAGAAATCCTCTAAATGTGTTCATAAATTATAAATAAAATGCACTGTGATTACATCTCACTGTAATAAAAACTGCTAACAATGCTGCGGTGGGACAAAACACCAAACCAAACTTTAGCCCTTGGAAAGTCACATTGAACCTTATCTTAAATAAACTATGTTTTTTTCTTTTCCTATTTATCTGTTCTTTCTTTGCTATTTTCAGAAACCTTTGGTAAGTGTCTTGCAAAGCTCAGCAAACCAGCCCACTGTCCTTGAAGCACATGGCATATTTATACTACTGTCCAGAATGCATGATTTCGCTGCTCCTCCTCCACCCTTTCCCTCCAATTCCACGTTCCCTATTTTTTCTTTCTGTATAGCCTTCATTTTTCTTTACCCTACTCCTCTTGGTTTCAACTATATATTCTTTCACCTCAATACTACAACTGGATTTATAGTAGAAAGACACAGAATGTGTTGAGGAAGCATCATGATTCACCTAGCAGCATATTTTCTTAAGCAGCAAGTCTTTTGAGGTAGCGTCATACTTCATGATAAAGGTAACATGCATGGTAGGTCGTATAAACAGTCCAATTTGGACCCTGTCCACATTATTTTAGTACATGTATCCATGGGATTCCAAGATTACCTCAGAAGTAACGGTATATGAAGTTACCTTTAAGATTTATCCCATTTACAGCAAGACAAGAGGCCCTAAGTAAATAACTGGAATCCAACGCAGTCATTTCTTTGCAGCCTGAAGCATTTCTGGGCTTCTTAAAGGGATATATAGCAGGCACGTTTCTCCAGCAATGCACATTGCTTACTGATTTATCTAACCTGTTTTACTTGAACCTCTGTGCTTACAATAAAGCATTGCTTCAAAAGCATTCCTTGAAGGTGCAGCGAGTACTGTCAGGGGCTTGAATTCTTAAACATCAGTGCAGAACTTCTGGAATGCGTATTCCAACCCTAACTGGTGCTGCGTAAACCCTCTGGTCTTAGCCAAATATTTTGTCAGGAGAGCATTCTTCTTCTCTTGCCAGATTGGCCCTCTGCTTCACTACTTAACAAATGTCTTGCTCAGACTTTATTGCCCAGACTAGAGGCCAACTGATAGCCTCCTGACTTACGAAATATTTGCAAAAGATATACCCAGTCACTTCAAGTTGGATGTGTTTTACAGAAATTTCAAACTATACGTGCAAAAAGGAGGGGAGACAAGGAAATTACTTTCCCTTTTTTCAGTACCATAGCTCTTATACGGTTATGTTAGCTTTGGGGGCTTGCTTTTATTCTATAGCTCTTCTGCTGGAAAGCTCAGCGGTCAGACAGGATTTATGGTGATTTATGGCTTGAGCCCCCTAGGCTGCCATCTTCTCATCCCCTTAGCTCTTCTAGTAGCCATCTTTGGTCCCTAATAACTTTTTCTTTTTTGCATTTATAAATGCACTTAAGAAATCCCCAAAACAGAAAACATGTGACAGCCTCAGCCTCCCCTCCAACTTCTTCTGATGTGCTGATCACTGTTGACAGTTTCTGGGGCCTCTCTGTTTGCATCAGGCACACTCTCAAGCCTTGGGGGGGGGGGGGGGGGTGTAACTCTGGTGGGCCCTCTGCCATAAACGGTGGTTAAAGGGGAAAAGGAAGGGGAGAGAAGCAGGAGAAAGGAGACCATGGAAAGTGAGCCAAAGTCCATCATTTCAAAAACTTTCCCAGCTTCCAGCTTCTGCAAAGAATCTATATTTCCTTCTATTTGGCCTTCATCTTTAAATCATGAAATGTGAATGTTGATTTAAAGTGTTTGCGCTCCCAAAAAAAGGAAAAGATACGGAAAGACGGAAATAGCATCACCACTTGGATGTATTACCGTTGTTTCCAACATAGCTGATTAGCTGACAGACTGGTTCCTTATGTTCCAGTCCCTGCTTTGCTGTCAGAAGCGATATTTGCATCAGGGTTTCCAGAGGACCTCCTACAGAGGTGTGTAGGGAGCTTGACATTTCTTCTTATCTTCCTATGTCTCCAGACCTCAGGCCCTCCCTAGCCTTGTCAGCCAGAACAGATTAACTGCGGGGCACAATGACAGTAAGAGGATGGGCAAAAGTGTTCTAAAGATTTATGTCCTTCCTATAATAAAGGCTCAAAATCAGGACCGTGACATTAGATGGCACTTTTAAGCATATATTGAGCTTAGTTAGAGTTGCATGTAACAGGTAAACACTCAAATCCAGTGTCATCAAAGCTGCTGTGAAGAGAGTGGCTCGAACCTCTGCAGGGGTCGTAACAACAGCTAGGTTTTCCCTCCGGCCTGCTGTGACACCACCAGGATCCGAGGCTAGTGTCTGTGGTGACGAGAAGGTCAGCCAGACGCCCTCTTGAGGGTGGCCAGACTCTGACACTCTGCCAATCACGCAACCCTATTTGCCCCCCCACACAGATGTGTAACATCTCTGGCCAGAGACAATCTGGCCATCTGGTTACAGACTTTAATAATTTTTGAAAAAGATATTCAGAGGATTGTTTAACAAAACAGCTGGGGTGTTCTGTGGAAAAAAATAATGCCACATTTGATAATATGAGGAAGACAGCGGCATGTTGAGATATATTTAGGTCATTGTCACCCTAATCTGATCAACCCCTGGCTGACCAAAGCTTAGATGGGAAGCTTATGGCCATTAGGTTGCATGCCCGTAATACAGGTGGATTTGCCGTTGTAATTGAATATTGGCTGGCCTTGTGGACCCAGCCTGCCTGGCCTTCCTCAACAAAGTTTTAGATTTTCATTCTCATGCCTTTTTATATTCACAAATTAGAAATTGCAAACCACTACAAACCAAAGAATCGCATTTGTTTTCACTCTGTGTGTATTTGTTTCTCCTTTATCCACCATCCTCCTCATTTAACTTATTGTTTTCATCTCCTTCTCAGTTTTTTGTCACACTGGCCTTCATAAGATCCTCCCCTTTTTAAACCTGCTTTATTAACCTTAACCTTACTCTAACCTTAACCTAACTTTGACCTTAACCTCTAACCTTCAACTAGTAACCTCTTAACTCCCGACTAAAATCCATCTGAGCTAAAGCAAGATAAACCAGCTTCCTGCAGCCTCTAATCAAACTCTAACTTTATAACAACGTAACCTTCCCAGCCCCATTTTCCTTTGTCTTGTGATCACCTATATTTATATGGTCTCCAGAGTTATTGCAGAAATGAATAAATTGTCACTTTGATTTTGCCTGGTTTTTCAATGACTCTTAAGTGATCACCGTGGCACAGTAACACTGTTTGTGGCTACAAAACGTTGAGTCTTTACAGACTAGGCAAATCTAGAACATAAGAGATACCCTGATTTTCCACTTTAATCACAATGTGAATAAATGTAGCAATAAATTAAACTCCAGTACAGTAAATGTCAACAAATGCTTATGTTAAAAACATAAATGTAAACTTTTTGATGTAGAAATATATAACATAGTCCAATAGAGCAAAAAGGAGCATTGTAAACCAGGCAGAACTTCAAACTCAGTGACTGAATCCTAATTGCTGGTATCACGAAAGATGGCACAAAAATGTAATAATCTGACCGGAAGGTGCTGAACATTTTCACACCCCTCGTTGCACTGTAAAAAGTATGGAAAATGCAGGGCTGAGATTATATTTTTAAAAAATCCAACAGATTTATAAAACTATGTGTGCATTTCAAAATCAACAGAAACAGTTCCAGTTTCACTGCAGTTTCACTGTCAGCTTAATAAAGCTATAAATATGCCTGATTCTGTTTTATATGCCTTAGTCATTGTGCAGCCCCACAACCATCACTTTGTAATCAAGCTTCTTCCACTACTCATTAGACCTGTCAGTAACAGTGGTGGGAAAAACAAGGTGTAGTTAAACAGACCCTCATGATGTCAACATATAACAGTCCAAAAGCAGAACAAGTGTCCGTAACACTGCCGAGGAAAAATGTCACACTCGGGAAAATATCATCAAAACTTACTTAAACAGATCCTCTGTATTTTCTCTGGGCAGTATGCATGACTGCATGCCTATACATGGGCCAAACCTCAAATGTTAGGCTCAGTGGATAGTGAGAACCCTTGATCCTTAGCCCTGTGGGTGCAGGCAGTCTATGCCAAGTAGGAATAACCAAGGGCACATTGTTGCCATGAGTCATCCTTTGATTTTAAAAATGCAGACTAAGAGAGAAGCAATACTGCGGATACACACACAAAAGCAAACAAACTCTAAAACTGGGTGAAAGAGAGAAAATTAATAGAGCCGCTAAAGCAAGAAAACAAAAAGGAATTATAAAAAACAGTCAAGAGTGGAAGGACAGTTTAATTTGAATTTGAAGGGGTTTAAGTTAAGCTGGCTCCCCTTCCCACACCCAAAGCTGTGCCTGTAAGGGAAGCATTTTACAATGCAACATTTCAAACTACACTTAAAAAGCCCACCGGCCAGTGACTGGATAAGCTCAATATTTTATTGTCCCTAATGGGACATTTGGCTTGCAGTCAGCCACGTAACACAATACAGCCTCACAATAAACAAAGATAGAGAAACATACAACTCGCAGTGAAATGAAACAATTGGAAAAAGCAGGGAGATTGAATGACTGGGGATATGGGATGAAACTTGAGGTAAAGAGCCTATCTGTCACAGTTAAACAGGTTTATGACTTGTAGGATAAATAAGAACTTCAGCCTGTGTGATTTAACTTGCGGTTGCCTGAAGGCACAACCTGAAATTCTTGCTCAGTGGAGATTCTTCCTCCGCTTTTAACATGTTAAGGTTCAATGCTAATGTGGATGCTCAGTACTGAATAGTTGCAGTTTTTACGGACACCTTGTTCAAGTTCAGCTGGCTGGAAAAACGCCGCAGGAGCATAACTTGTCAACCTAAGAAACCAAACCTCTCGTGCTTGCCTCATCACCCTAAGTTACAGCCACGACCGAAGGCCAAAAAGACAGCAGTAGGTTAGCGCGATAAAACTCCCCATTGTTTTGTGATACCGGCAGTTAGATTGTTCTTTTTCTTTTAGCCCCCTTATATGTACAAGATTACCCAATGGTTTAATCGCCAAGTTTGAGTGACCCATCTAACCCAAACACCTCCTCTAACTATTACTAATATTAACCTTGAATTTCACTGATGTTGTGTCTTCATTTTTGTGTCTCCTCCAGTGGGTACCCCGATTCGAGGTAAGATGCTTAACCATCACGATAAAAACAGGAGAAAAATAAAAGACTTTAACTGACACATAATCAAATATAACCACTTCTAATTCCGCCAAAGTGAATAAATATGGGAAATAATCAGGGCTTTCCTGGTTTTAAAAAAATTACAACCGTTTTCTCTTCCCGCTGTCATTAAGACCCCATTTGTGTTCGTGTTCTGTGTCACATTCGTCATGTATGTTTGATACTCCCATGTTTAATGTCAACACTGATGTGCTATTCTTCCACCTGTGTGTGTGTGTCAGTGTGTTCTGTGTTTGTATCTTCCTGTTAATATTAAAAATCAGGAAACTTTAGATTAAAAGAGCAAACAGATGAATGGTGAGGCCTGTGAGCTCTGCTAGGAGTTGTGTTGGTTTTCCTTTAGTTTTTTTTTACCTCTGACAATAAAGTTTTAGGTCATCAACAAGTTCATGGCAGAATGGTTGTTAAAAACAGTTTTTTCCTCCAGCCCTGCTTTGATATCCTCCTCATTTGTGCATAAACCGCAAGGACGCTAACCTCATCTTATATTTGAATGCACCTCCCTGAAAAAGATAAGATATCAGGGGCAGCAAAAGTTACAAAAGTTGCTTTAATTCCCTCATGTTACTCTATGGGATATAAACCTATAACTGCAAATTTAGGAAGGCTGCTGAGAAAATGCCAGCATGGGCATCCTTTTAACATACAAAAGAACTGCTTGTATAACTTCAGAGGATGAATAGATGAATGGAAGGATATCAAGGTAAGAATGGAAGGACACAGGTGTGAAGCGGTGTGACTCCTGTGAATTACACAAAGGCTTTGTTCAAATAATTCTTCTTCTCCCCTCATTTTTTCCCCCGGACATTTTAACTTTCCTTTGTAATTATCTATCCCACTTTATAACTGAAACATTCAGTCTCGGTTGATTCAGCGGGGTTGTTGTTAAACGCTTTTGTTCCACAGGCTGAGCAGGTGAGTGAATATCTCAGTTTCCCATGGTTGTCCATGTAAGCAAGGGGATGAATTCAGCTCGTGTTTTTGATTTATATATTTATTTATTCCCCTGAGTTCCCTGATGAAGATAAGTGGAAGAGCATGGATGGATGTATGGATGGATTTAGATGTTATGATAAATAAGGGGAAAACCCCACAGTAGGTCCAGAGGTCCTCCATCCTCAATCGTTTCACACAACCAGTGCATGGAAATATTTTAAACGGTACCATGTTGTCACACATATTAAAGCACATCACAAGAGTCGGCAGTCCAACACAGCCAATCCAAGCCCTCCCTGCATCTTCTCGGTTAATTAAGAAGGCCTCATAAATCATATTGTGACAAATGTAACTTGTGAACTCTGCATTTGCATAATGACTTAAGCAGCTTGAAAAAGACGATTTTTCACCCATTGCCAATACTGACCTGCTGTCAGGAGTGTATGCCGCATATGTAATTACAAAACAAATTGGGTAGGAGTTGGAGGTGGACTAAAATTATAATAGAAGACTGAGGCATTTGAGAATGACATGTTCATATGGACCTATGAACATGCAGGTGTTCTGTGTACAGATCTTTAGGGAAAGCATTGTTGTCTCACTGCCGAGTCGTTTCTATTTCACTCTGTGATAGAGTTGATTCCCATAATTTACAATTTCAATTAATTTTAGTTCCATACGAAGCCGTGCAGGTGCCAGCCATGAGGTAAGCGATCGCTGTATAGGTAGCTCTACTCCCTACCTGCTTCATTACTAATTTCATGGGAGCGTTACAAGCCACCAGATGGGCTCTGACAACAGTGGCATCACACGTGGAGCCTCATGCTGGTGCGATCACAGCATAATGACCTTGGGGTGGTGGCAGAGCGTTGCGGAGTGACAGCCAGGACACAGACAGAGGGGAGAGACAGTGAGAAAATGGCAAGTCCAGACTTGGCTGCCATGTAGCGCTACTGGCTTCTTCATTTATGCAGTTATTAAAGCTGCGGGTACACAGCTGAAGTCTGTAACTTCCAGCGTGTTGTCATTTATAGCTGCAAACAGAATTGATGTCCCATAACTCAGCAGTTCTTTGTTAATTGTGCAGTTCTGTTTTCTGAAACAGCTGTTACAAAACTTAAATTAACCAGCAGTTTGTGAAAATGAAAAACAAAATTTTGGTTTGCTTTGGTTTGGGTTTTTTTGCTTTATACACCTCAGCCGCAAAAGGTTGATGGGGAATTATCGTCGGGTGGCCAGGCGAATAGTGTGGACACCCAAGGTTGTGAATGTGATAACAATAGGTACAGCTACTAAAGATCTCAAAAGATTTTGAACTCAGGGTCAGGTCAGAGGACAGCATTTCTGAAAAGCACCTAGGTTTTTCACATTTAAACCATAGGTGCATCTACTTGAGGGGTAGCACTGGCTACCCTTAGAATTTTTTTTTCAGGTGTGGCCTGAATACCTTTCTCAGTTATTAAACACATGTCTTTATGTGTTTGCACTTTTATATGGTAAGCATACAACATTTGAAAAAGCTGTCAGTAGAAACTGAGGCATTAAAGTTTTATTGGGATTGCAGTCTGCACTCTTCTGTGCATTCAGATGAGTTTAATGCATGTACTAGTGAGGTTATTGTGTTTGTGTGTCCGTTCATACAGTAAGGTGCTAATTTGGGGTGTTAGTGAGAGCTGGCCAGCCGTTTTGTTCACCGCCTAAACAAATCTATCAAATCCTGCTGGAGCACACTAATTGAATTACACAAATGGGACTTTGGGGGGGGGGGGCACACATGGCAAAGCTGCTACAAAGCAGCGACTGGGGTGGGCAGACCACAGCTTTAGGCACTTTCTGAAATTAATCAACCATGCTGGCTCCTCCTCGCCCTCCTTTTATCCCCTCATCTGTCTTTTTGTTTTTCTATGCCTGTCTGTCTTTTTAACTCTTCCTCCCACCCTTCTTTTATTTTTATGGGGTTTTTGGGGGCTCTTTTTTTTCACTTCACCTCTCATAAAGGAGAATTTTGTTCCACTCATTTTCTCTTCTTTTCCACATCTCAGTTTGTGATTTTTTTTTTCCACCCAGTCTTCATATTTTTTACCATCAGACCTTGCCATTTGGTATGTTCTGTGCTTGTTAGCTACAAAAAAGGACAATGAAGTCTGTGAAACATCTGAATGGTCCCTGTCTGTGAATAAGATAGCTCTCTAACCTTGACTTCTAGACAAATCTAGTCTGCTTTTAAGTTATCGTTCTAAAATGATCAAAATTGGCATAAACTGAATAGGACAGCAAAATATATCTGCTTTTAACAGTTTCTCAGCAAGAGTGTTTGTCCCTGAATCAAAAACATGTGTTTGATGAACCTCGTCTAGGCAGTCTTCTTTGTTATCGCACCTTGGCACCTCAGTCCTCTTCTTCAGGTCAGCCTGCAGCATGTGGCACTTTTAACCAGGGCAGCCGTCACAGCTGGGACGAATGCTCCATTACAGCCTTCTTTATCAAATGAATGAAGGCAGTAAACTTGCTGCAAGACAGTCAGAGTGAGCAGCAGGGGAGGTTGGAGGTTGTGGGTCTTTGTGGTCACTCAGACTTAGAAGATCGATCAACCTGGATAACTGACGTCATTAGGAGACTTAGCCACTTTTTTCTCCTTAATGCTGACCTTAATAGTGTGCCATGCATTAATCACTGAGTAACAGACAGAAGGGTATCTTTTACTGCTCTGACCTAGTAAAACATGAATTATAACTCAGCAGAGGCAGTTTACTAATGATTATTGTAGCTGTTGAGCGGACAGCCGGAGCTCTGATCCATTCCCAGTACAGCTCACATAGTGTCCTTGAAAAGTCAAGTGTCCTTTTTAAATGTCCTTAAATTAGAGAGCAAAGAAATAAAGTGGTAACCACACAGTAGTTCTGTATTATGCTGGGCTGGAGTTAAAGTTGTGCACTTACAATATCTATTTATTTATCTATTGCTATGAAAAGTGGCATCACTCAAATGGTTAATCTGTATTCAGGACAGGACAAAACATTAAAAACAACATTTTTTTCTGTAGTAACTGGAACCGCAGCAGTGATAAACCTGCAAAAACTGATTTTGTAACTGGAGTAAAGTACGGTTTTTGTTTGCAGATAATATATAAAGTAAAAGTACCCATGGTTTTTGTTCATGCAGACATGATTAGGAGCAGATTAGCACTAACACGAGTATTTTCTTTTCTGAAAAAAAACCTGTGATCTGTGTAGTTACAGCAGTTTTTATTTGTGATAAGGATTAATAGCTGGAGACAAGGAAGCCGTGGCATTAAGACCCCATATAGGATAAATTTAATAAGCATGTGAGCAACACTATAAATTGTTGTGTTTATCAGTAAACACCAAGTGTTTGAACAGACCCGGTGCGTGTTTTTCTTTGTGTTATGTTTGCGAAAGATAATTTTCAGCATTTATTTCATTTCTTGTGCCACTGGCCACTCGCACAACAGGCTGGCAGAGCAGACAGAGCGCATTATGCAAAACACAGAGCGCAGCCATTTAAAGAAACAACACACAAAAAGAGAAGTGATAGGAACAAAAAGACACGTGGGTCTTGGTTTCTTGTGTGCACACATGCATGCTGCAGCTCCAGATAGGTCATCAAAAACATTTGTTGTCTTTATACCTTAATATTATCTGGTCTTAGACTGCCTGCCTTGTCACTGGCCATTGCAAAAAAGTAATATTATTATTTTTTGCTTCCTCTTTATGTGGTGAGATAATTTAAATGAACTAAATCATTTACAAAAGAGCAAGCCATAGCTCAAGGAAAATGTATAGCAAAACGAACACGAAAAACTGTATTTAGCCCCGATTTTCAAAAGGCAAAGTCACAGAGTCAAACGGGGTTTTTAGTGTTTTCTTCCTAGAATTTTTAAGAAATACATTTTCTCAGAATCATGGGAGGCCTGGAGGCTATCCCAGCTGTAATAGAGCAAGTTATGACAACTTTAAGACAGAAGCTAATAAATAGTGTATATTCCCCCTTCTCTGACATTGTCCCTGTACATTTTTTTTTCTTTCGCTTCCTTTCCTTCATTTGCTTCTCTGCTTTCAAGCATCTTGTGCTTGCCTTTCTCTCCTCCCGAACTTTTTCTCCCATGTTCTGCAACTAGAAAGACTCTTTTGTGTGTTCTTCAGAGCTTCATATTGAAATAATAGCTCGAATGTGTAATGAAGCCAGTAGGGGCTTGGAAACAATAGATAATCCTACCTAGCATGGTGTCTTGGAGCAAATGAAACTCCCCATCTTCTCTCAAAGTGTATTTTTTCTCTCTTTGCACTCCCCTCTTTGCCAGAAAGTTGCAAACAACACCAAATGTTGTTAATAGTTGGCTCTCAGTGCATCATTGAGATATCGGTGGTCATATTTTGTTTACTGTCAAATTACACGTGATAGATTGATATTTATTTTTTACTAGAGGAAAATGATCAGTAGCCGCCGACAGCACGTGACATAGAACATCACTTGTTATTCAACCGTGTGGTAACAGTTAACAACGAGGGGCTTCCAGCGATTTTATAATTCAGCGCAGTGAGTGAGGGTGACAAGCCGCTGGCAGAGCTTTCTGGAAGCGTCCACCTGGAGTTGAACTTCACACAGTCCTTACTTTGTGGTCTCCCTTGTGCCGAGGCACTCAGCTTCTGAGCACATTCCAACCCACCTGCCACCGCGCTGGCATTTGCTGTTCCAAGTGCACATCAAACAAATCCAAATCAGATGCTTGCATAAACCCACGGCGAAGACTGTGCCACCTGCACTCTGCAGGTAGATTTTTTTCATTTGGTTCACGAGCTGTGTGCCAGGAACAGTTTCCCCGTGAGGGATGAGGATGATCTGAGTTTTAGATTGAAATGAAGAGATGCTAAAAAGAAAAAACAAAAAATAGAGCGCCATAGATTGCTGTGGCTTCGTGTCTTTATTATTGTTTTGAAAAGCAAAAACTGACCCAAAGGTATAAAATAGTCATGAGGGAAAGTGAGTTATCTTTATAATTAAGCAGGATCAATGATCTCATTTGTGGCACAGCTGAAGCACCTTATTAGGCCAACGTTCCAGAATAGTAGCCTTGTTCAACACTGTGTTCAATCTACTTTGCTGATGTGATGGAGTAGGTTATGGTATATTACAAAGCATCCAGGGAAGCTGCTGGCATATTGATGCTTCCTGGCTAAACGTTAACGAGCAATGGTGCTGTGTTTGTCAGAGAGGCCTCGGCTGCAATCTGTCTGCTGAGCCAGCCAGAAGCCCTAATGATATCATCAGGAAGTGCCGTCAACAGCAAGTGCCGTCAACAGCGCTCTAATGAGGAATGATCTGACGCCTGTTGTTTCACCTCCCTCCTTTGTCCCTTGCACCTTTTTCTTCAGTGTCGCCAGGCATTTCGGTTTACTGTATTTGCGTATAGTATATAAGAAGCACTGCCGGTGAGAAATAATGTCTGAAAGTAGCTCAAAGGCGTCTGTTTTCGAACGCATAATAATGACAATAAGCGAGAAAAGAATGGGGGTCAAAGAGAGTGGCACACAAAATAGAGTAAATGTATAAGCGATTAAAATGCTTAGGAATTCAAATAACTGAACAGCAATATTAAAACCTGAATATTAATAATAATAATGCTTTATTGTATGTATTCGTTTGCAAGGTTGTTTGAGCATTTGTCACAATTTTGATGAGTAGTTATCACATGATAGCAGATGGGCTGGAACGCTGTGGATGTGTGGACATTTTCTCATAAACTCTCCCCCTGCACCAGCGCACACATGCACACACACACTAACACACACACTCTCCTCTGGTGAGCGTTATGCAAAGGGTGATTTACTAATCTCATGGGGTTTACAAGACCATCTCAACACCCTTTCTCCATTACCTTTCAGCATCCTTACATCATTACTTTATTGCACTTTCTTTGTAAGCGATCTCACATCTTACACGAGTTGCATAAACCAGCCTACTGTAGCTACAAATCCAGTGTGACTGATTCAGTCCACATTTTTATTCATTTATTTCCCCCCTTCTTTTTAATCTGTGGATGGCTGAGTCTGGAGTGGAAGCCAGTTTGTCATGCCAATCTGCATAAGCATTGCGGAGAGAAGCAGATCTTGACAAAGTGGTCCTGAGAAATTCAAGATACCCACCATTAAGAAGATTGTCTGACTTCTTCATGCACTGTCACAGACAGATTGACTAATCATTTCCTCTCTGCTTCCTGTCTCTCTGTCTTTTTCCTTCTTTTTTTTCCTGCCTCTTTCCCTCCCCGTCTCGTCTTTGTTCAATGTCGTCGTTTTCCAGGTGCCTTGCAGATCGAGAACAGCGAGGAGACGGACCAGGGGAAGTACGAGTGTGTGGCGTCTAACGTGGAAGGCGTGCGCTACTCGTCCCCTGCTAACCTTTATGTGCGAGGTAGGGAGCAACCCGGTCAAAGAATCAGGCCAAGAAAACAAAACAAAACAGGAAGAATAATAAAGAAATAAAACATCTACCCATTCTAACTAAAATAACTTGACAGTGCAGCTCAGCCATAAATGGCATTACTGTTGAGCTTAACAAATGATAACTGCTTCCATTCTAGCCTAGTTGTATTTGCACCAAATGTATTTTGCAAAATAGTATTACCCAAGTAGTGTCAATATTTTAGCACTGATAGTATTGCCTGCCCGTAAATGTAATTTCATATGCACTGAAACTTCCAGATGTAAAACTATAATTGACCAACTAATGTTCTTCTCTGTTATGATGTTATGCTCCATTTTTTCTTTTAATGCCCTCCCCTACTCACTCGGAAGGAAATGTGTAGCACAACAAGCCGTATGTCTTTACTTTATCGGTTGTAAGACACCTTTTACCTGTAACTGTGTGCCCGATCAAATGTTTCCCGCGCTGTCAAAGTTGGAACCCAAAAAGAGTCCGGAAGGACGTCTTTTTGATTAGTTTTTTACAGGTAAAGGAGCACAACGGTAAGTCTGTCTTGATTGAGTGGCGAGGTATTATCGCCCGCCAATCAAAACCTCAACCCCTCAGCCTTCTCTAGATTTGGAGGAGGAGAACTGAGTAGGCTGCTCTGTTTAAAAAGAAAAAAAGATTATAAATAGTATACATCCTCTATTTCTTTGTCATGCTGCTCTGGAGCATAAATCCATAGTATTCCCATGTTTCTTCTTTGGTGTATTATCTATAAAGGCTTTTACAGTCAGTAGTAATTTTGGCTGGAATGTTCGAGCAAAGCGAAGATATAAAAAACGATCAGTCACAGGGAACATAGAGTTTCATAGGAAACAGACAATGAAGACAAAAGCGTACTCTCCACCACTAATGCTAAATGACAATGGATCCCTGTTGAGGGAGCTTTAATAAATTGAAGCAGATGCATTTCGGACGTGGTTTATTTATACTGTGCATATTAAATAAAAATGCCTCCGTATCTACTCAGTTTGTTCCCTCTGCTGTGTACCAAATAACTTTGTTCCCAATAAATAATTCACTACTCTGACATTATAAAATGGGTCAGGGAGCTGCTTTTTCATTATTATTGCTATTATCATACCCTGTGAAGTAGCAGCATAGGAAAGGGAAAAATTCCACTGTGAAGAGCTGAAGGTAAAAAAAAAGGGTTCATCAAGATTAGTTTCTGTTCTTGCCAGTGTTTATCCTGGAGGCGCATGCTGTCTCTTCTGTGATGCGGGCAATGTCAAGTAGCTATCCACCTTGCTAATACGTAGCATAGTAGGTGTTAAAAGGGTCATTGAAAATTCTAGTCAAGTACTCTACAGGCATCATTAAATACTGATGAATAATTATGGGAACACTTTGTTGACACAGCACTGGGATGTTCAGCAGCTCCTTTGGTCAAAACATATATATACATAAATATATATATTCCGTGATATCATTTCCAACAATTCATGCAGTCTCCATGAACACTGGCTCCATCAGCATGCCTTTAAAAGAGTACACAAGGGTCATAAATACTTAAGTACTTTCACGCTATGTAACACACTTGTTATGCTTTGATGGTGTCGACCTTTGTCTGTTTTCAGTTAACTTTTGTCAATCGATTCTTGATACTTGATGTTGACTATGTTTTGTTCACAAAGCAAAATGCACTTGAGATTAGCAGCTGCGGTAGGGACCAATTAAGAGCAGGAAATATATACATATATAAAAATCCTAAATTAAGACTGCAACCCGACTGAAGGCCCAACAACGGTGCTTCTGATTGGCTTCCAATGACATTTTTAGTGGGACTGCCTTAAACTGCAGCTGCTAATTTCATCCCAAACTGTGTCTTTTTTTTTTCTTCTTTTCAATCTCTCATTTGTTTTTTTTTCTCCTTTTTTGTTTTCTCTTGATTTTGTTTCCTTCTCTAATAAAAGCAAGTACGGCCGCAGCAGGAGCTTCTCCTCGTGGCTATAAGAAGCTTATGAAATTCTGAATTATGAGAATGGAAAGCTTGATGTGACTCCAGTGGCGCCTCACTTCCTTTTTTTTTCTTACCAGGCGACAGTGCGGCCACTGGGGTGAATCTGATTGTTTTGGTTCAAGTTTATTTACGGGGGTGGGGCAGGCAAGTGTACTTTCAAGACGGGTTTCACTGATAGCGGGGAAAGGGAAAAGGAGTGGAAAAAAGATGAAAGAAAAGGGAAATGTAGCTGCAGCTAAACACCTTGAGGTGGCTTTTTTTACTCTCTCTGTGTTTCCCCTATTTTTCTCTTCTCCTCATGTCATTGTGTTCTGCATCAACCCCTTTACATCCCTCAGAGCTTCGAGAAGGTTGGTGTGTTTTTTCTTTTTTACTTTTTTTAACCCACGTTAACAAATAATAAATTCAACATGTTGGAAAGAAAAATTTTTAGCTGTATTTGCCTATTTCAGAGCTCAATTGATTACTAATTTGAAGAGATACTAATCAGCTGATCCAAACTGCTAAATGATTATGAAAGAAATTTTGATTTCTTTTCAAAGGAAGAAATGATGAAAGCAAACCCGATTAGCTCGGGTCTTGTTAATTTACTTTTATGTTTGCATTGTGGGGCCTTTTCTCGTTTTGCATCCTTTGGTATTGCTTCTGCATCTAAAGGCTTTCTTGCATGTGCTGAGTGGAAATGCAGCGTGTGGAAATAACAGGACCTGTTGCATGATGGGAGAATGTAACTGCGCTTGCATGCCTCTTCAAAAGCCGTTTGGCCGCAGTGCTCTTATTGTTTCTGCATTCCTTTTTTTTCTTCAGTTCTCTTTCTTTGGTTTTGGTTGTATTTTCCCTAACACACCCCTTTTTGGCTTACTTTTTTTTTGTTTTTCCCTTTATTTCTTTATTTTTGTGTTGTGATTATAGTGTTGTGTTGTGCGTTTTCCTTTAGTTCCTTATCTATTGGTGACCCTTTTTTCTGTTAAAACATCAGTCTCTTTTTGTGGTTTATTTGTCGGTGAGATTTTTTTTTTCAAAAATGACGCTGCTCTGCTTCTTGGGTCTCGGAGTGCAAATGCAAATGTCGAATGAAATAATAAGTGTGTATACAGCCAGTGTTCCTGTCATCTTGTTTATAGCGATCCATTACTGGAAAAATTAGACCTGATTGGGCCTGATTGGCTTCCATGGTGATTTTAGACAGCCATTAAGGGATGCCATTTACAGTGTCGTGTGGATCAATAACAATATAATGAGTTTGACATCAAATTTGCTGTTGCTTAGCGGGTGCTCAGAGATACTTTTATTTTCAAATGGCGGCAGCTAGAATGTGATTGGTTTTGTTGAATGACTGCTGTTTGTGTTCCCTCGCAGTCATGACACTCCATCAAATTATAATCTATTATTCAAAAGCCCTCCTTCCTTTGTACACACACGCACACACACACTCCCTCTCTTTTCCTCATGGAATATTGATATCCAGGTTGATGAAGCTTCTAAAAAGCGCAAGAAAATGCGCCGTATTTGTATCTTTCATTCGTGTTATTGTCCTGGCACAAAAAGAAGAAAGTGCTAAATGAATTGGAGATCAATGCAAACGTTGTTTTCTGCTTAACTGTAGATTTGATTGGCTTTGTGCAATAATCAGATCTTTACTGAACTCCGTGTCACGCAATTTTGGGAACTCGTATATACATGTGCATTTCATAGCTCCGCTAGTCTCGAGAATATTTGAGATAGATCTACTGGGTTTTTTAATGGAGCAATGGCTTTATGTTAGAGGTGTTACATGGAGTTAAGAGAGTCAGATCAGGAATACCATTCTTTCAACTAGAAGAGATGATGCACATTCTTAGTACCAGTCTCTTTTTGTGGTTTTCATGTGTATCAGTCACCAGGGACTAAACCAACATATCTGAAAGTCATAAAAATGACTACTACCGCAACAGCAAACTCATTACCAGATTACATGCTTTGGTATCAGTCAGTCCCGAGTGTATATATGATTTTCTCAGGCAACACCATATACCAAATTATCCAGAAACGTTGTGTTTTATCTGTCTATCTACCAAATAGCCAGATTATTTTAATTAGCCTCTTTTGTTCCTCAAGTTTTATGGAAGTATGAACTACAGTAAGCCCAAATATCAAAAATAACCCCTCAAAGATTTAGAATTTAGTGGACGTAGGTTTCAATCCCAAGCTACAACACCTATTCCATTCCTCTGAAATGCACAAACCCATCCTTTGTCCTTAAGTAAAGTCATAGGACTAATATAGGCAATTATCTCAGATCTACTAGTTATTATGGACAAAGTGGAGGTTTTCCCTTCCATTACCTCTATTTACCAGTTGGCTGTCAAAGAGACTGTAGCAGTATGGTCTATGAAAGTGTTCACAAAGTATGCTAAAACCACGCAAAAGAAACAGAATAAACCTGGCTGTGTCTATATTAAGTCTGTAGCTCTTACTTGAAGTGCTAAAAATAACAGTGATGCAGAAAGACTGCGCTGTTCTGTACGCATGTGCATGTTTACCCTCCTACGGTGGTATCTGCTTGGTTTTGAATGTGCTTGCATGTCCTGCTATGCATTTGTGTGTACTGTTGGGAAAGAAAGCTAGATTACACCTTACGTTCTCACTGGCCAAAGCAAAAATCCTGCCATCTCTATTAGATGTTTGTCTCAAGGAGTCCCCCGAGATAATACCCACTTTAAAAAAAAACATGTTGTTTTCAGAAATCTTCATTTTTCAGACAAAGCAAATGTTGTATAACCTCCTTATGCTATATACACAAACATACTTTCTTTCAAAATCAGAGTAATAACAATCATTGTAGGTATCTTTACAGTGAGGGGACATACTTGCAGTATCATTTGGCTGCTTGTCATCTACTTGTAGGACAATAGAAAAAGAGTGATTTGCTTTGAAATCCCCTCAATCTACTGCTTGCTATTATTAGATACCCCTGCCACGATTCTTGTCAGGTTCCTTTAGGTAATAATTTCCATTCTGATGAGCCACCCATAGTGAGTGTTTAGCACTGGCGCAGCCAAGGTATGTTAATACAGACCGACCCCTGTGGCTTATATGTAAATGCCCAAGGCCTTTCCCAGTCAAGTGTGACTAAAGGATCTCTATACTGCACCTGTGTCCTCAGGCAGCAAGAGGGTGTAATCTCAGCTTCAAGGTGACACTAAAGGCTGCACATTATTTTGGCTTCCCCCCTCATTTTGGGGCAGCAAAACCTGCCTCACCAAAATGGCCGATAATGTCCACCTTCTGACCTCTGTTTTTTGGCACAAATCCCTCCACAACACTGCCCACTATTAGAGTTAGTGCAGTACTCTGGCATTCTCTCTCGACTGCTTTTCACCTCGTCCAGTGTAAGGCTTCTTGTCTTTCTCTCCACATTGGGGCTTGAAACAAGATTACATGTTGTTAGTACACTACGTTTGGTTTGTTTTCTCTTAATTCCAAATGGGCCGGCTGGGCTCCTGGTCTCTGTGAATGAGGAGCCTGTCCATGCAATTGGGATTCTTTCTGCTTTTTTTCCTGTTTCAATACATTTGTGAGGTAGTGTAGGAGAAGGTTTCACACACATGCAGACATCTTATCTAAGCTTATCATAGCATTACTCAGAACATTAAGTCGTATCGCACCAGGCCTGTGTCCGGTCAGTAATATCAGTGACCCATATGCATGTGACATTGACATTTAGATGTAGAATTAATGTTGTGTTTTCCTTAAGATTTAAACATTTTTCTGCCAATCTGGAGTTAGAACTGAAGGGATCTTCAGCTCTTGATCTCCTGTAGTACCTAAAGACCAAATTCACTTACCTGTCTTACACACGGTGACGCGGTTGACAGGTAGACTCACCTGCATATCATTTATCAGTAGATTGCCCAGTACCAGGAAGCCTTTAAGCAAGGATGTTTTTGCTTATTGGCTCCGTGAATTGAACATTACGTCACACACCAGCCACAGCCAAAAGTTACCAACATTTGGCAGGTGACTGGTGTTAGATGCCTGACACTATAGGTACTCAAAGGTAAACAAAGACATGTTTATGTGGGGAAACCTCATTCACTCAGCCACTACAGCTCCCGGTCCATTGGCTGACCTGAGCCCCAGGGAGAGAAGCGCTCCCTCAGACACTCTTTGATTGGAAGTTTCCCCCAGATAACCTTGTTTCCCCTATTGAGTTTTCACCATTATTTTGGATTGGAGACCAAAATTCAAGATAAAAAACCAAGCAAAACAAACAAAAAAACATCTAATAGTATTGATGCATACCTATTTGTTGAACACAGCTGCACTCTGGTACTGTCTATGCTGTTCGGACGTAGTTCTTTTTGTGGATTTGTTCAGTTTCATTTGTTTACTTTAATTTGATTTCGTGTGTGTGTGTGTCTGGAACAATGCTATATTTGGGAATGGATGGCATGCTTGGACGGGCTTGGGTGACATTTTTTTCGATTGTATTGGTTATCTGGTGTCTGCCCAAATGGATGGGGGCGCACCTGTACATGTCACTCATGCCGTAGCCACACCCATGCATGTCCGTGTGAGGAATGGGCTGCCCTTTCACCTTTGTTGTTCAGTTAGGACATTTTTGAAAAATAAACGCAGATATATATTTTTTCCTTTTATCCAATTCAACATGTTTTTCGAATAATCTACCCCACTGACTTTTTTGAGTCTGTCATTTAAAAAACAAAGTGTATCTCAACTGGATCAGGGTAGAACAGGCTTTTATAGAGCCACAGTTGCTTCTAATTAAAAAAATTTTGTTCAATTGTAAAAATTCAGAGATTTGATATTTTTAAGAACAGACCTTTGTGGTCTATTTTTACCGTTGATAATTTTGTGCTCCACAAGAGAGCTTTTTTTTTTCTTTTTCCTTTTTCTCAAAAATCAGTAATTACATTTTTGCCCTCAAGGTTAGGCCTTGTCTTGGTTGTAGAGTTGTGGCCGGTCACAATAAACTATTGTTAGGATGTACACAGAATATCTCAGATGACAGAAAACACAACACGGGATGCAGAAGGTTCATAGTCTGCAACTGGAAGGACTGTCCAAAGTGTTTGTTACATGAGAGCAAGATGCATTGGTTTCTAAGACTGCTACATGTTAGAGATCATGTAAGCTCCCAGGTAAAAATCCCCATAGTGTGTGTAGGTGATATTTGTGCCTTACTTTGTTGGAAAAGTTCAACTGTCTCATGCAACGATCATATGAATCCCATTTGGATCGACACGGTGTGCTTTTGGAATGCTACCTATCCTTGACGCCACTCTCAGTCTCCCCCCTCCCAAATCTCCCCTTCAGTCTCTGCGTACCACCTCCACACACATCACACCTACCCATCCCAAGACTTCCGAAGTCACATTTGCATTCTTGTGCAAAGTTTAAGGTGGGGAGAGGGGGACGTGAAGTTGAGTCTTGATTTTAAGCCCCAGTGTGTGAGACTTCTAAACCCACTTTCAGTCATTTTTTTTCTTTTTTTTTTCTTTTTCCAGAATCACAGTTTACTTATTCTATCCCCACTTATATCCTCCTCCTCCTTCCCCCTTTCTCCAAGAACCCCAAACCCCTCCTCTTCCCCTTTGCGTATTGTATAATTTGTCTGCGTGCCCATACTCTGCGTCACTGTATGTCTGCCCGTCTTCCTCTGTCTGTCTTGTCTACTGTCTTGCTGCTTGGGTCTGTTTGGTTCTGCCTTGTGTTTGTCTCTCGTCCCTGTCTTTTCCGTCTTGTCTATCTCTGAAGTCATCTCTTCCATTTAGTTCATAATTTTTTTTCCTTCTATGCCTTTTTTTTTTTACTTTCCTTCTGTCTCTTTAACCTTTCCATCCCAACAGACATCTTGACTTAGATGTAGATTTTGTTAAAGTTCATACATAGAAATTATAGAACCCTGTAACAGTCTGTGCCTTTTTTTGTTTAAATTAAACCAAAGATTTTGTTCAGATAAATACAAAGAAATTGTGCATGCTATAATTAGAGCAGTGCTCCAGCTATTGTCACCCACCCTAGATTAAGATAGGAAAGGAAAACCCAACATTTTATCAGTTTACAACAACTGTGTGCTAATTTGTGTTAGCATTAAGCTAGCCATCCTCTTGCATGTTACGATCTCCTATCAAGTGTTTGCTGAGATGCCTCTCATAAACATGGTGTCTTTTGCTAAATCATGCTCTTTCACTCTCCAACTTTTGCATACTCTGCACAATCATTCCTATACCAATGCAAAAAACAAACAAAAAAACTGCACACATACTATATCTATATATACACATGTAAGTACACAGTACCGTTTACACCTTTCCGTGCACTTTAGGCTCATTATCAACCTCCTTCCACTCAGATCTCCAGTCCTATCCATGAGTTTTGAGGTTCTCCCTGTTTTTCTCTCTTAGCTTTCATTCTGTCCTAATTCAGTTACCTCTGTTTCTCCTTTTACCTCTTCTCTGTCTTATCCCCTGGATTTCTGCTCCCTGTTGATCCAGTTCTGTTTCCTTTCTTCAACACTCTGTGATAGTCGACTCTCTGGCTACAATTACTATAATTCTTTTTCTGTGTATTTCTAGGCACACAACTTGTTCCTCAATACTTATTTTGTGTTAACTGGGACTGCGATGTGACAATGTGCCACCATCACATTTTGTCACATTAGCTAAAGAGAAACAAAGTTTACACAGCACTGAAGCGGGTTATTCCCTTCCCCCCCCCTTTTACCCTCCTCCAACCTTCCCTCTATTTTTCTTCCTCTGTCACTCTTTGCTACTCTGTTGCCTTTCTTTCTATACTTCCCTCGGATGTCAAATCCTCTATCTTGTACTTCTACTTTCCTCTCCAATCGTCTTTTGTCTGGGCATGCTAGCGACCCTTCAGTTATATTCCTCTATGCATTTTATCTCAATTTTTATATCTGATTTTGTTATCATTTACTCCTTAATTTACCTCGATCTATTTATGCATGCTGTCTGTGAAACTGATAGCTGCATCTATCAATGGAACCGTGTCAGATCTTAATAAGGCTTTGTCCAGTGGATCTACCCTAAACCACAAAAATCTGATTAAAGTTTCTCATCTTTAAGCTAACCAGGAAGTAGAGGCAGGTGTCAAGTGGCAAACATATGCTAGAATGTGTTTAGTGACCTCATGGAGATGGTCAATAGTCAGTAACCCTACACTTCCTGTGCTGTGGGAGAGGCCTGTAATGGCTAACTTCTTGTTTGGCATGAGTGCCTGATAGGACAGGAAGTTCCAGGTTGCCATGTTGGTCTTATGTGATAACATTATCACATGGCCTTTACTACACACTCTCATACTTCGGGGATAGTTTACGCTGTAGTTGTATATTTGTCAGAAGTTCAGTCCCAAAGATGAGAAACTCGTAATAGATTTTTGTGTCTTTAATTGTGCTGTGATGGGTCAAATATTGGTCAATGGAACCTTGTTGCTATGAATCGTTGCTTAATTGTTAATCTATATTGTTGTTGAAGCAATTCTGTTAGTTTAGTTCCTTCTCATTATTTGTATTTTTTTTGTTTATGCTTTAAAAAGTCTAGTTTTATTTTGTGTTTCAGTTCACATTTACCATGTTGAACCTTTTGTGTTAAGTATTTTCTGGAGAAAGGTCCATTTTCATCGGCCTCTCTTGTTACCTCTCTCTCTCTCTCTTTCTCTCTCTCTCTTTTTTGACGCCCTTGCCCTCTGTTGTCATCCTCTCCCCCTTCCTCATGCCTTCTCCCAGTCCGGCGGGTGCCTCCTCGCTTCTCCATTCCACCAGCAAGTCAGGAAATCATGCCCGGTGGTAGCGTCAACATAACGTGCGTGGCAGTGGGGTCGCCCATGCCTTATGTCAAATGGATGCTGAACGCTGAGGATTTGACGCCAGAGGATGAGATGCCAGTGGGTAGAAACGTTCTTGAACTGAGCAACGTTCGTGAGTCAGCCAACTACACCTGTGTCGCCATGAGCAGCCTTGGGATTATTGAATCTATGGCACAGATCACTGTCAAATGTAAGAGAAAACTGTGCTTGTGAAGACCGGTGCCAATGACCTAGATAGACTTCATAAGTTTAGTTAACATAGACTACCTATCGACATTATGTTCAGTTAAGTTTTAAACATACAGAAAATTGCTGAATTGCCAAAATATTCCTGTCTCTGGAAAAAATGCCCAAGCCTCAAGTGTGTTACGTTTTTTTGTTTTTTTGTTAACTGCTTTAATTTCTGTTTTTTTTTTTTTTACCATAACAGCTCTCCCAAAGCCCCCAGGTACCCCCGTAGTTACGGAGACCACTGCCACCAGTGTGACCATCACCTGGGACTCAGGAAACCCAGATCCAGTGACATACTATATCATCCAATATAGGGCCAAGTCTCCAGACAGCAAATATGAAACTATGGACGACATCACCACTACACGTTACAGCATTGGCGGCCTTTATCCCAACACAGAGTATGAAATCCGTGTCTCAGCTGTCAACACAATTGGCCAGGGTCCTCCTAGTGAGCCGGTAGAAACTCGGACTGGTGAACAAGCCCCGGCCAGTCCACCAAGAAACATTAAGGCCCAGATTCTTCCCCAAAATACCATGATGGTTCAGTGGGAAGAGCCAGAGGAGCCCAATGGGCAGATTAAGGGCTACCGTGTTTATTACACCATGGATAACTCCCAGCCCATGAGCCTCTGGCAGATCCATAATGTCCAGGACAGCCTCATCACCACTATCCAGAGCCTAGTTCCTCAAGAGACCTACACAATCAAAGTTTTAGCATTCACCTCTGTAGGGGATGGACCTTTTTCAGAACCCATCCATGTCAAAGTACTGCAAGGAGGTAAGGACTCTATACCGACTGAATTTTCCTAACTGGGTCAGCTCGGCTGCTGGTGTTGAAACTATGTATGATGAGCATCTGTTCAGTGTTCAGAAAATGTTGAAAGCACATTGTTAGGTAACTTTAAAGTAAGTCATACAGAAATTCTTCAAACGATATGGCCCCTAAAGCAGAAGGCTTTAGACGAATGCTGCGAAAATGGAAAATAAACAGTTGTTTTTTATGAATCTGTTGCATCCTATATTTTCTGAAACTTTGAGCAGACTGTGCTCGGTGCCTAAGAGACATTGTTTTCTTTCCTGCTGTGCAAACTTCACATCTCCAAATGATGTTACAATATGTTTGATCATTATAGTCTGAATAAAAAAAAAAACCCGATTTGAGAAAGAAGGATGAGCGTCAGGGCACATCCACTTTTAGACACCGCAAAATAAGTAAATTCTCATTAGCCTAAATATATTATTGCATTGGTATTTGGAGGAAACTTGTAACTAATTTCTAGTAACCTATCCCACTACAAAGTCCTCTGCTGTGTTCTTCAGTTCCAGGTCAACCATCTAAATTCCAGGTTGGTGCTGTGTCCGATACCAGCATTCAACTAACCTGGGAACCCGCCTATGAGAAAGAGGGAATTATAAGTTATGAACTTCGTTATATGGAAAGCACTTTTGGAGGCCAGGTAAGAATCTTAGTGTTTGCTGGTTTTTACATTCAAGAAATGCTTATCGGACGTTGCACGTCATTTAAATTCAGACTTGTCAAAAGGCATATTTTTAATCAACAGATGAAGAAAACATTTGGACCCACAACATCATATGTTGTGGAAGGTCTCCGTCCCAACACAGAGTATCGCTTCTCCCTGGCAGCCATCTCTAACAAAGGCATCGGAGCCTTCACAAATGACATTACGCAGAAGACCTTGCAAGCGAGTATGTAGCCCTTTATTCAGTCTCCCGTCTAACTTTCTTTTCACTAACAAAGAGGTTTTCCTATCTATGCCACAGTTAAAAAACATCATGACTGTACGCCTTTGTGGACCATTGCTACACTGAATACTAAACTGAATTTCTAATGGAGTTTTGTGTTTTTTCCCCTTTTCTCTGATGTCAGCGGTATCATCACTTATTCCTTAATAATGACTTCCTAATCACAGTTTAAAGCTGATTAAGACCACATAGCAAACTGATTTAACTGTTGTGTTGTTGAATTCTTGCCGTTTGTTGTGGATTGATATTTCTGTATTTGACCTTCGTGTTGTTAACCTTAATGAACCAAAACAACGGCGGTATGTTCTACCTTGGTGGCAAGGTGGTTAAAAAGAAGCTACAAAGGGGTAAAGACTTTTCAAACTGAGTGTTTTGCATTTTTATTTTTGATTTGAGAATTATTTTATCTTCTAAATTAGCTGTGGTGCCAAAATGTGAGTGTACTCTGTCAAACATATTGAGTCTTTGTGGACTGACAATTTTGGCAGTTTTCTTTCTTTCCCTTCTCAATTTTGTTCATATTTGCTTCTCCTTTGTCAACAGCAAGTGCACTTCCCACGTGACAGAGACACAAAAAATGTCAGTTCTCCTCTGAAACCGCCAAGGCTCTTATATGAGCTGTATGTGTAGTAGCAATGTGAATTTAGTCACGAAAGACCAAAAAAAAAGAAAGTAGTAGTCGCCTAAATTACTAAAATGCCCACCCTCTAAATTTATAGCAGTCTGTTCTGCACTGATTATTTCATTTTACTGATGGTAGAAACACAACTGAATTATTCAAACCATCCAGCTAAAAATAACAGCAGTGATATCATAGTGCACAGTGGTGGAGTCTGTGGGGAAAGAAAATACCCACAGCTTATCCAGTCAAATGCAGTAGTAGGTACAAGAAAAACAATGTATTAAATTCATTGTCTTTTGGGTTTATTATAAATAAAAAGCACAAGAGTGATGTGTATTAAGATGTAATGCATTAATGGTGAAGAACCTTGAAAATAGAGCTGGATTTAAGGGATTACTGGTGGATCTGAGCCAGTCTTTGTAATAATAGAGAAGTCAAAAACGCATGCTTTGTTGGAGTGGCTATTGTTATTCTCAATAAACTGCATTGTGTAGATTTAGAGAAATTGTACACCGACAAAGGAGAGCCATGGCGGGAGAGAGACTTCTTTTAACACATTTTCTGTTTCTACCAGTGCAACTTGTTGGCTGTATCCCCACATCTGGATGTGTGTGGGGGGGCAGCTTTGAAACAACCACGTCACAGTTCTTTTTGTTACTGCTAGGCAGCAGAGCTACACAAGCAGTGCATAGTCACTGAGGAGGGCGCCACCTGCATGCCATACTCACTCCTGCCCACTTGGGGTGCTGTTTTAAACCTAACACTGCACCGCTGATCTTTAAGCAGTCTTGGCATGATAATACTCTGTGTTCATCCCTCTTTTGTCTTGGTGTCTTTTGAGTGTCTGTGCACATTTTCACCTATCATTGTGTCTTTGTGATTTCCTTGCCCGGTAAACCACAAGCTGATTGGATTGGATACGCCTCTATCTTCCTATCACATCCCTATTTCAGCTCTGTTTCCCCTTTTTTGCCACTTGTTCCCCTGTGCATTGGAACAAAAGGTCCTCCTCCTTTGAATGGCTTGACATCACTTTGCTCACTTTGTGTCCTCTCCCTTTTATGTTGACTCTTTTGGAAAAGGTTTTCTGTTAGATGTTTTATTTATTTATCAATTTGTATTTATTTCTGGGTTCTCTGAAAGAGTATTGGTTTGGCATCATTCCAAACAGTAGCTTGCTACTCTTTTTGGCTTTGTTTTGAGGGGTGGGTGGGGTGGTGGTTCTCGTATGAACCGTAGTCCACCGCTGACAAAGCAAGTACAACGCGAGAGACGAAGCAACACACGGCATATTTGCCTTTTAAGTAAATATGGGGCATAACAGGCTTAATTCTTCCTCTGAGTTGCTTCATCTATGCATTTTCATTGGATGATAACAATATCTAGCTGCCCATCTTAAAATTTAATACTACTCTCCTAGATATTTTTATCAAACTCCGTTTTCTGTAAATATTGTGTCAGATATAAGTTCTGCTTTCCATAATAGAGTTGATATTAAATATTATTCTAGTTTTAATTTTAAGGTTTATCACCGCAGGCACCAGAAAAACCAAAGAATAAGTCAGACAATGCAAAATATTTCCCAACACTACACATTAAATAATGTAAGCTTTTTCGATGCTCTGAGGTAAGTGGTTGTGTGGTTTAGAGATTCAGTCTGCCATAACATTAATCAAAGACCATCCAGTTTATAGTTTTTTGGGGTTTTTTCATTAAACATATCAACAGCAATTGGAAAGCTACCTTAAGCCTTTTTATGCTTAAAAATATTTAATAGCTGCAGTTCGGATGTCTCTAGATCTGTAGACATATACGGTATAAGTTTTATTAAGTGGCTTCATAATTGAGCTAAAATTGTCACTCTGTACATCTGAAAAAGCTGAATGTGTTAAGGTCATTATTGACATATAGATGCAAAGAAGCAGATCTACCAGCGGTTTAATAGCTAGTTTTATCTACTGAGTACACAGACACTAAAAACTGCTACACATGCGCATATAATACTCCTACTTTACAGTATAATGAAGATTAAGTGGTTGCTTGACTGAACTTACTGCAGTTCATTTTAAAGATGAATAACTTGCTCAGGAGGAATCAGCGTCATTAGGTCAAAAACTAGAGTAAATAATAAAATGAATTAATATCGCCTTTGCCTGTTCTGTCCAAACACATTGCAGAGCAACAGCATACAATCCCCCCCACGAGACCCACTTCAACTGGGTTTGAATCCACCGCGATGTCTGGCAGACTGAAACACTTTGCCACAAAGTGAAAAGAAAGACAGACAACATGATTTTCCAGTTTGCTTCGTTGTCTAGTATCTGTGGTAAAAATGTTCACATATTGTTGAAGTTTGTGCTCAGTCCAAGTAGCATTACCCGAGGCTATTGTCATGGGGACCATTCTGTCAAGAACTCAGAAAAAGTCACTTCAGAGAATAACAATTTTCTTGGAATTCTCTCACGACCTTTAATTGCGCTACTGCGATTGATGCCAAGTAACTTATCAAACTAAAGAGCACCAAAATCATTTCATTTGGTGCTCTCGGCCAGTGTTTTAATAGGCCGGATTAAATACAGCAAATGTTATTGGCAACAGTGGCCCCCATTCAGAAGCAAGGCCTCATGGGGTATGCTGCCATAGTCAAACCAGGATGCGATAACTTTTGTGAAACCTGTCAGACGTGGCCGGAGTGGGTCCACAACCTGAGAGCCAGGAGGTGCTCCCAGCATTCCTCTAGCTGTTATCCACGCACAAGGCAGGGTAACAGGACCTGAGACAGACCCTGGGAGTGGGTGTTAAGGGACTGCAGGGCCCCAGAGTCGCAGATAAGAATCCCATTTCATAGCGTCAGAATTAATTTCATGCTTTGCGATGAGCTATGAGCCAAGGCCCTGGATTGTCAGGCTTTGTTACACATTTAGATTATACCTAGAACCTGCCAGTAGCCACTCAAGGGCTATCTCTCAAATTAAAGTGGCAGATTCTAAATCCTCTGTATTTAACCAAACAAGCAGTCAGCCGCCAACCCCCGACCCCCCCTCAATGCGCACAAACACACTTACTGTAATTGAAGTGGGTTTTTAGATATATTGGAATATTTGTGTAAGCCACACCACGGCCATTTGGCATCAGTGGAGAGATTAATTCCATAATGATCTACAAATTCGAACATCCTGTCATCTGATGAAAATACAGAGCAGATATAGACATGTGCTTAAAATCTGATAGCAAAAGCACGGGCAATCTGTCATGTGCAGGGTTCATTTCACAACAGGCACTCAGTAATAGCTTGTGTAACTAAAATTGCAAGCATTAATGTATGTAAGTTGCTTGGCTCCCGAGGCAATTTTAATCTGAATGTAGTCATAATAATTAGGTATGCTACCTGCACTTGACATTATTGATTTTATATCCAAAGCACCCGGTCACATCACAACAGACTTAAGAGTCAGAAGATATAAAAGCAGACATGACTAATTATTTGTCAAAGAGCATTTTGGGCAAGTCTTTCAGCGAAGCTTCAAAAGAACCTCAAGTGAAGCATTAGCTGAGTTTCTTCTTTTGTGCTCGTATAGTTCTAGTATCCGTAATCCTGCCACTGGACTTCCTGGGATATGCACTTTATTAAAGCTGTGCCCCAGCCACTCTTAAACTGTTATCAGGCATGAGGATGCCTGTGCACTGTGATAGCCTGGCCACTGTCAGTTTCATAGCCATTTTCTGCCTACAAAGATTGAGAACTGAGCAATCGTTCTTGACGTGGAAGGTTTGCAAATACAATATGAGCGAAAGGAAAGAAGCTGAAAAGCTCAAAATCCAGTAAGACCTTAAGTAAATAAGCCCATTGGACACAGAAGGGTTTGGAAACTGTGGCTGAGGTCCTGTTTTATTTGTTGTGCGCTAGAACATTCAGTCTTCGCTGGGAGGAGGCCTGTCTTATTCTCAGAACTCCTGTTTTTTATTTCCTTTTAAAGCTGTTCTACCCAAAGTGACATTACAGGCAGAACACTGTCATTAAACTTTTATGAATTCCACAACACAAGCTTTCCATGTTGCTTCTTCTATTATGGTGCCCTGGCATTCTCGTAATGGCACTAAGCTTTACAAAGAGACATAGGCACAGGGCTATGAAATGGGATTTATTTTTGCAAATTGCAAATAAAAAAGGATGTTTGTGTAGTTGGCCAAATGTACTAGAATGGAATATCTTGGGAGGGAGTATTTTTCCACCAACGCTTCCACCGCTCACAGTCTTGTGGACCTTCCCAACCGACAGTACAGTATCAGACAGCCCTGGCTACAGCATAGAGCCAACTCTTTCTCTCAGAGTAAACCCAAAAAAGGGGGTTAAAAACAAACTCTCAAAATTAAAAGGTGGCTCGCTGATTTCTCTCAGAATTTGCGGCATGCTTTCTGGCGAGGAAAGCGTTGTCGCACAGCAAAGTTGGCTCATTCTGTAGTCAGGTGCTGGTGGTAAGAAAGTCTTTAAAATTGTGTGTTTTTGGGAGTCAGGTACGTATTATGCAGACAGCGCTTGTGTTTTCTTTATGTTTGTTTGCTTTTCAGAATTTGAATGTTCTTATTTTGTGTTCATGCAGAGTTCCTTTTCCATGTTTACTCATGAGTTGTCATCTTGAACTTTAACTGTTGTTGTAGTTTCTTTTTGAGTCACCTGGGTTACAGAGAAATTTGTTTCAGTGCCCTCCTTTTGTTCATAATTTAGTTTTTCAGACTTTGTTTTTTCCAATGTTTTTATTTCTTTTCTGCTTTATGTGGAATGCTTTATTATTTTATTTATTTTGATTGTTGTGGTTTGTTTACCTACATAATAGACAAAAGATGTAATAATGAACTGGGTTTGTCACATCGGCAGGGACCGTGCATATTTTCAGATTAAACTTGCACAGGGCCATTGGATAGAAACATTTTCATCCAATTCTTCCATACAGTACCAAAGCCTGGATGAGAAGGGTTATCGCCCCCTACACGGCACATTTTCTGGACAAGCTCAAGCTGTCTGAGAACTTGGCTCAGATCAGAAAGAAAGGCACTGAGTTTGGTCTAGAAACTTTTCAAAGACCACTTCAGACACAAATAATAGACACCATGTTGGACTGATTTAATACTGTAAAGAAATAAAGGACAGATACAAAATCTCTTTATACGAAATCTTGAATATCTATTGCAATATATGTATTAGTGCTGTAGGCGTTAATCTCATTAACGCCATAACTACATTAACGCAGCAAATCTCCGTCAACGAGTTACCGTGGATCGCCCCGTGTGTGGGGCTGCATGGCGTCAACGCGTTAGCATGGTAGCTCGTTAACGTGTTGACGCCGTGCATCCCCACAAGCGGGGCGATCCGCGGTACTCTCCTCAGTTGTCTGACTAAAGTGCCTCGTTTGCAATAAAACACTACAACATAAGGCCCGGGGACCAGAACAAGAAGGAGGGCATAACATTTGCAAATTAACAGCTTAGACCTCTCCATTGGTTATTCACACTTCACCAAAGTAACGATTAAATGACACAAAAATTCATTTTTCTTTGATCTACTATAGAAATTTCTGGGGGGGTTTTTTTTACAATGGTTCTACAGTTTAAAAAAAAATATTTTTGAACTTTTTGTGTACTTTTATTTCTTACAGTTTAAATCAAGCTGACACATGTCACTTATTGCTGCAGTGTTTCTTTATGAATTGCTGCTGTCTTTATGTATAAAGCTAAGAAATACTGTTGAAATTACCTTTCTTATTCTTTTTCTAAATGTGTAGTTAAACTTCTTTATGCTGACAGAAAGCTGAGTGAGATCAAAGTGCGCTCTATATGGCCCACTGTGTAAAATGAGTTTGACATCCCAGCTCTACACTGACACAACATAGTATATGCATATCCAGTGCTCATATCCCAAAACAATAGCTATCTGGATTCATTATTACACTTGCTTGTGCCATTTATCCATTTATTGCATCTTAAGTTGACATTTGCTTGAGTTTTATTTTTTATTTGAAATTTGTTTTGCATCTGTCTTTGTTTTACAATTTTCTTTGGATTCTTCTTGTTTTTTATTTAAGTTTTGAATTTCCCTTTCTTTTTTCATTTTCTTTATCTCTCCCATCTTTTTTATTTTTTTGTTTTTCACCCCTCCTCCCTCCTTCCCCAACCTCCTCGTCCTCCTCCTTCCTCCCAACCCACCCCTCCTCCTTCCTTCCTGTCCTCTCCACTTCACCAGAGCCCTCAGCTCCCCCTCAAGAAGTTAAGTGCAGCAGCACCAGCTCTACCACCCTGTTGGTAAGTTGGCGCCCCCCACCTTTGGAGAGTCAGAATGGTGCCCTGGTGGGGTATAGGGTGCGCTACCAGGTGGTGGGCCAGTCAGAAGGGGCCGGTGACAACGAGGAACCGCTGGAGGAGCCCATGGTGCCTGCCACTGAGGAGCAGGTGTTGCTTCAGCGATTAGAGAAGTGGACCCAGTACCGTGTCACGGTGTCTGCCTCCACTGTGATTGGACCTGGCCCCGAGAGTGAGCCCCTCGTCTGTCGGACCGACGAAGATGGTAGGTGAACCTAGCCTGTGCAGAAGCTCTTGTATTGACTTTTTATTATGGTTCAATAGCACTTTAGTTTAGTGGTGAGTATACCACCGGTAAACATTGTTTTTCTGTTGTATGTGTATGTGCAACCCAGTATTACAGCAAAATGTGTAATAGACACGCCAGTGCGCGGTTTCCATTTCACACTTTGCTTCTCCAAAACACAAAGTGGACACGTATGCAGAAATTGCATTACCAGCAGGGAGACATGATATATTTAAAGCCACAAAGTCGGTAGTGAGCCAAATACGTATTAAGTACATTCCAGTGTCCTTAATTGTCAGAATTAAGCTAGGGGCCTAATATGTATATTCATGTAAATGTGTTAATAAGGTCTGTTTAAACATTTTGTGCATATGTCCTATATGATGGAAATGTGCTGCACATGCATGCATAAAAGAAACTAAGATCACATGGTATCAAATGCATACCAAAAATGTTATAGCAGCATACTGCTTTATAAACTGTGCAAATGGAAAGACTCAAAATGAAATATACACGCGGGAAATCAAGCATTTTTGCTATTGCAACATAAACAACTACTGTCCTATTGCTCAATTGAGGGCCATATGCATTTATGCATATGGGTACAAGGCCTTATCTATTCAAGCATTTCCACAAATAAAGAGTCACAACACAGTGACAGTATCTATCGAAAGCCTGTCATTATGATAATAAGTATCTTTAAGGAAATGAGATCCAGGGCTGAACAGTAGAATGCGCCTTGTTAATGAACACAATTTTACCATGATGACGGGAAAGATGATGGGGTTGTGATTTAGAGGCAAAAACAGGGAGTCAAAGTGTTTTGTAAAGGAGCAAATGGAATCAGGTTGAGTGGAAGAATTTTATCAACAGAACATCCATCTCACAAAGGGACGGTCCGTGGAAGAGACATGGGGAAGTGATGAATGCGTGTGCATGTGTGTGTGTTGAATTTGACTGACACTGGAGTGTGTTTGTTGTTTCTAAATGTTTTTGTCCATCATTCTTGCTAGCTGTCAATAGTTTTCTCTGTGCGTACATGAATTTGGATTCAGGGAGTTATTTATGTCACGACATGATGTGAGGCACTTTTACGATGCAGGGCGGTGAATCAGACTCACAGGTGTGTGATGGTCTCATGCGAGGATTTGATTATTTCTTTAATTTCTTGTAGTTCCTGGGGCTCCTCCAAGACGGGTGGAGGTGGAGGTTATCAACTCCACAGCAATTAAGGTGATGTGGCGTTCTCTTACGCCAGGCAAGCAGCACGGACAGATCCGTGGCTACCAGGTTCATTACGTGCGTGTGGAAAATGGCGAGTCTCGAGGCCTGCCTCTCATCAAGGATGTCATGCTGGCTGATGCCCAGGTATGACCATCTCGTAGTTTTCCTTCTACAAATTAGCTGTCAGAAAAATGCAAATCCCGCCACGCAGCATGCGTTTATCGTGCACCAATCGCATTAAAAATTGAAAACATATGTGTAAGCTATTGGCTTTTTTTTTCTTCTCATGCAAATCGCGAATTGTCTAGTTAATCCACGCTGTTGCAGCAGGAGTATGGGGAGCGATAGGGCTCTTGCCTTGTAGATTTCATTTCATTTCTTTCTCCCTCAGCCCGTCGACACACAATAAGAACTATAATCAAAGCTTCACTCATCTTGTTCTCCTTCTTCTACCTCAATGGCTTTTATTAGGAATGTCAAGACCCCTGCTTCATGGCAACATATGCAATGAAATATTTATGTGTGCTTGTATTCAGTGCAAAGACTTGGAGAAAATGGGCACGGAACTATTTCACCACAATTTAGACTTTGACTGGCAGAACTGGAAACGATGCTTTTTGGGGGTTTGTTTGTCTTTGTTGGGTTTTTTTTTTCTGTCAACACAGTTCTAGTGATGACTGTGTGTAGTACCGGCGTTTCAAATGGAGATTTTGAACAATTGGGAAAACAAAACACAAAAAAAGTTTAGTGCATTCAGGCCAAGCACCACACGCACAGGCAAAAACCTCTTTTTTATATCTATTTATCTTAGTTTGTATCATCATTAATCCATGTAATGCTACATTTTCATGCCATTGCTGCTTGTAGTTATCAATATATAACACTATTGTGCCTTTTTGTCAGCTGAACAGTAACGTAATTAAACTAGCAGACCTGTACAGCTCTCCTCACAACATAAACTTCAAACAGTTTCTTTCTCTCTTGACCTCCTAAAACCAGTGACCTATTTCTGATACCCATCCTCTGCTCCCAAACCTCTTATGCCCCCGTCTCTCACAATCCTATTTCTTCCCTTTCTTTTTTTTCTCCTTCTTTGAAAAAAATATTGCTCTCTCTCCTGCGCTCTTTGGCGGGGGGGGGGGTTAGTGGGAAACAGACGATACAGCTGAATATGTGAGTACGAAGCTTCACCTGGGTGCTTTGTGTGCCTGAAAGAGTGTAAACAGAGGGTATTGCATTAGCCCGGTTAGATTCACAGGTTACACAGCCCATCCGATCCTTGTTCATTAAGTCTGGGCAACAGTTTGGCTCAGGGGCTTAGCTCTCTGGTGACTCGGTCTAAACACTATATCTGTGCATAACCAAGAAAAAGGGGGCTTACGTCTGTCATCATTTAGTTTGTACACTTGATGGCTGATGCAATACCCACTGACCACTGTGCCTGGAATGCTAACGCTATTCGTATCATACTGTGTGCTGACAGTGTGTTGTGTCTTGTGCTCTGGTGGTGTTTGAATGATTTTTCCCCCTTCTGTTTTGTGTTTGTGTGATCTGTGCTCCATAGATATATATTCTTTTTTAATGTGGTGCTTTAGAAGTACTGTGCTTCCTTGAGTTTTGTATATTGAGATGGTAGTTTAAAGAATATCTCTGTACGACCCACATTGTGATCATTCATATTTTTTACTTTGCACAGAATGTTCTCTACCTTTGAACCAGAGTCCATCTACATTACACGAGTACCATGTCAAGTGCAGCACACTACTTATAGCTCATTTACCTTTATTGATTTCTCCCATCCTTCTGCCAAACTAGTGCCTGTTAAAAACCTAATTCTGCATTCGTTCAAACCTTCTCTCTTGAAAGATTCATTAGAATTGATCGGAAGCCTCTCTTTGAAGAGGACTCAAGGAAACTTAATGGCTGAGGTAAAAAACTGCCAGGGAATGGCCAGGATGTATTCAGCATGCATTTATCAAAGTTAAGTTGTTGATTGGAATATTGCTAAAGGACTAAGTGGAACTACTTTCCATTTACATGCATAATGTCACTCCTCCACCTTGGCAGATCTAATAATTTATGTAATGGAAATGTCTTCCATTACACAGGGGGAAACATTACATTTAATGCATGCCTCGTGAAAATTAATAAAGAGGAGCAGGAGACACTTGGCTTAGATTAACATTCTGCATAAGGCAGTTTGAGCTGCACGAAGTGGGGTCAAATCATGAAAAATTCAACACGTATTTTGACATTTTCCTGTCTCTGCTTCTTCCGTGTGTCCCATAGGAAATGGTCATTGGAGGACTCAAGCCAGAAACCACTTACTCCATCACAGTGGCAGCATACACCACCAAGGGGGATGGTGCTCGGAGCAAACCCAAACTGGTGGTGACCAAAGGCGCAGGTTAGTACAATGATAAATAATTGATTTGTTTGTTGTCATAGAACCTTTGTTCGTGCAGCAGTAAAGCTAACTTGTTTTTCTGCCTCTGACTGAAGGGTTTTTCGCTCAGGGACTCCTGTTCACTCCCATCCAGCTGTCTCCGCTATGATTGTGCTATGATTGCTTGTTTGCATTTATTTAACAATACTCAAAGAACCCTCGCAGAGAGACACAATATAGTGTGATTAACTGATTCGGATCTGTTTAGTAGACACGAACAAATGCAATAATTAATAATTTCAAGAATTTCTGGCAGTTAACTAAGTGTAATTAGGACTCTTTATCGACAGCACCATAGGCTATGATATTAACAGTGTGTTCAGCTACTCAGGGCTGTTATTCAGGGCACATCTAAGTCTAAGGCAGTGTTTGCTTTTATCAGTGCTGCGTTTATCATTTGAGTCATGTCCTGAAGGCTAGCCACAGATTTTTAGAGATCAAGGCCACGGATCTTTTAGAGACCAGGGCATGGTGTGAGGTTTTTTTTTTTCCCTAAGACAGATTAGGAGAGCATGAAAACACATGTTGCTCTTTGGTTTTAGCTGTATATTAGAGCCTGCACTCTACAAAGCATTGTTTTCTTCACATTTCTCCTTTTTTTTTTTCACCGCTGAGCATACCAGTTTGTCTAGACTCTCTATGCCTGCCTAAAAGCTGGTAGTTTGTTTAGAATGAGCATGATCTGCAGAGGATGTAAAAAGCTTGCATACCCCTGCTAAAATGCCACATTTTTGTAATGCAAAAATAGAAAAATATATATATAAATTATTTAGAAATGTTCTACCTAAAATGTGACCTATAACCTGAACAATGTGGTTCAAAACCAGATCTGTTAGGGGGTAAAATAAAAATAAATAAATAAAAATAATGTAGTTCCATATCAACAAGCTTATGTTTTGGGTTTAGTTTAATTGTAGGTACATTCAGTCAGTTCGTTTCCAAGCCAATGTATACCAAAACAAACAGCAAGAAAACAGTGAGGGCAATAAATAACAAATGAAATGATGTAAAAGTGACAATAACTATACCTGAACAAAGTTGATGAAAAAACAAGAAGTCAGGGAGCCGGATTTTCTTACAAAGAAAATTAGCAAAATTTTGCAGCAACATCTATCAAGTCTCCCAAAAGGATGTGGAGAAATGTTTCTGGTCTGATGAAACCAAGGGTAAAATCCCAAAGCTTTTTATTACAACCAAAGCAATGCATACCACCAAAACAATGGCATACCCGCGGTGAAGCATGGTGGTGGCAGCATCATGCTTTGGGGGCGTTTTCTTCAGGTTGAGCTAGAGCCTTAGTTAAGGTGGAGGGAATTCTGAGCAGTTTCAAACACCATTGTGTTTTGGCAAAACAGTGAAGTTTATGCTAGAAAGCATTTTAACGTTTAGTGTGCCAAAAACCGAAAGCATCCAGATCAAAAAAAGAATGGCTTGATTAGAAGAAGATTAAAGTTTTGAAATGGCCAAGCCAAGCCAGAGCCCAGAACTGAATCCAAATGAAATATTGTGAGGTGACCTGAAGAAAGCAGATGATGCAATTGGACAGATTTGGAGCACTTTTGCAAGGAAGACTCGGCAAATATTAGAAAGTCACGATGCACTGCGCTTATAAGCACCAACACCATAAGAATGAATTATGTTACAACGTCAAAAGGTGCTTCAACAAAGTGTTAGTTTGAGAGTGCATATTTATGCAGAAGGTTATTGTAAGTTTTTTATTTCAATCCTTTTGCAGTTGAGTTGCAGGGTCTGTAGGTCATGTTAGAGGTTGAAAAAGTTCAAAAATTATTTTGCCTGGTCTAATTTTTTTTTTACATCATAAAGTAAACTAGCATTTTGACAATGGTGTGAAGACTTTTTATATTCACTGTGAACCTCAGGTTGACTTGCTATGAGTTTGAAAGCTTTCTGTGAGTGGTTTTAGGCCATTAAACTAAGATTGTGTATGCATGTACTTGAGAAGGCCTCAAAGTGCCAATATGTGCACAACTGTATACATACAGCACATACTTTTTTTTTTACGCTATTATTATTTTAAAATAGTGAGGGATTGGGATGCAAGGATTTAATATATGTTCATTTGTTGTTTCTGTGTTTTTGTTTTTGTTTTTTTAAAGTAAAGAAAGAAAGAAACCCGCCATTACCTACATTCACTGTCTAACCAAACCAAAATTACAACAAAGCAGTAGCACTACTAAACTAAAATACTTCCTGAATTTTGGTTCAGTGTGTGATATGGGACTTTACTACCTGGTCTGGTCTCCAGGAAATAGACAGTGGCTGCAAACAACAATGAAGTAGGTTACAGAGCCTCTAGCAACCACTAGACTAGCTGACATGCAGAAAACTAAGCTTGTTGAATACATTCAATGCTCAAAATGTGTTCTAAGCTACAAGTAACAAAAACACTGGATATATACAGGGACACAAAAAAAACCCTAAATCAGGGCTGGCTGGAAGAACAGATTGGCTGTACTTTTGAAGCAGGTGGAAGAATTACTGCTGCAGCTTGATGAGAGCACAGGATTGGGGCACTGTCCAATCAGTAACAACAGAAGGCAGAATGAAGGAAGAGCAGTTAGGCTGGCATGCAGGATGTAAAAAAAAAAGTGCAGGCACTAAATTCTGATCTTGGGGTTACATTCAGAATTACCTTACAAAACAGTCAGAAGACTCAAAAAGACAAAGGACAAGGTGGTGTAATGGTCGAGTAATGTTCAAAAAAATGCTTATATCTTGATAAAGCTGGTGTCTTTCAGTCCATGCTCTCATTCCCTTCCATTCCCCCCAAAAGCAAATAACTTTAAATCCATCCACCCATCTATCTTCTATTTCAGAAGTTCTTCACATAGATATTTTAAAAACGCAGTATTTCTGCTTTGCTGAATCTTTATCAGGGTTTGATTATTTCGTCTGTAACGATATGTGCAGACCTGTAGAGTGGTATGTCATACGCTCCTGTACAGACAGCACATTTTCACAACCTAACGTGTGTACACACAAATGTCCCATCTCGTGACAAGTGTGTGTTACAGGTGTCAGGGAGCATGGCGCTGCCCAAGGGGCCTGAGCGAGTGCTGTCACTCTCCATCCTTCTGTCAGGACTGGCTGACTGATGCGCCATTCCACAGCAATTCTGTTTGTCCCTCGAAGGGAGAGCTTCTCCTTTTTATTATGATTGAATTAAAGAACTAGTTTATGCCAGGGGCCAAGATAAATAGAATAGGGTAAGAGGTGAGAGATTGAGGTGTTGGGGGAAAGAAGTAAAAACAGGTTTTCTTGGAGGTAAAGCAGATGTCCTTCTTGTCCCAAGCACCGTTAGGATGGTTGGGACATTGGCAATTTTCAAGGCAATTTTCTTTTGTTGTTTTTTCCTCCAGAGCAAGTTGAACTAATGAACTAATTGAATAGTTACATCTTTGAATTGCAAAAAATTCAGACAACATGAGAACAGGTGACAGAATCATCAGATTATACACAGTTCATAGTGTCTGTACATTCAATTACAGAGGATGGTCTCATATGATTATATTATGGTATTAGTGGACTAATCAAGAAGCCCTGTTTAGGCTTTTGAGATTTTGTTTCCATGTACCCAGACTTCCTTTTCATTTTTAAAGTGTTTTTAAGCAATACTTCCTCAGGCTTTCCTAAGGTCTGCTTTTTCACTCATTTCACTCATTACCTGACCATTTTCTAGAAGATGTTTTTGTTGTTGTTCGGTAAGACACTTTACACTGACCTATAAATCATTGAAGCATAAAGCAGACACCTATCTCAAGGGATGAAACAGTGTTGTGTTTACACAGACAGCTGAGCAACTTGGTTCAAATCGACATCAATATGTAATGAAGGAGGTCATGCCAGAGCTACAACAATGAGCGTCTACAGGCATCTGTAAAACATGGCGGAGGCTCTGTCATGGTACCAGTGGTGGAATTATGAACGCAGAAAAGCAACTGACTTTTTTTTTAGCATCTTTAGAATTCTGTTTTTGCCCCATATACTATATCTTCATCACTGATTTGCCTTTTTTTTTTTTTAAATATTAAGAAATTTGCAGGTGTCTCGAGACTTTTGCACAACACTGTAACTGTAACATTGTACATTCTTCAACTACAAAACTAAACAAAACACAAACTTTCATAGAAACTTTTCATCAAAAACCACACTAAAAATGGATCCCAACTTGTAGGAACTTATAAACCCAAATATAAGATGTTTTCTTCTTCTTCACCATGAAAAACAGATGTTCTTTGTTGAGACAACCACTCCTTCGTGTGGTTTGCACTTGTGTGAACTCACTCATAAATTGGCACACTTCAAATGCGTATTGTAAATCAATTTAACATTCTCCCACATTGTACGTCCTCTAAAAATATATATATTTTTAAAAACATGTAACTTATGCAATTTCTTCTAAAATCTTTTTTTTTTCTAAAGCATGCACTTGAGGAGAGCAGTTGCCTACAGAAGATGTCATAGCCTTGGTCTTTTTTTATGTAACAATAAGGCTTCGATACAGTGCGTCATGACAACGATGGCATGTTTTTTCTTGCCACTAAAAATTGTAACATCAATGGCCAAGGCTTTTTATCTTCCAGACTTTCCAACCAGCCTCTCTGGTAGTTTGGTGTATCAAAAAGGATCTGAAAAAGATCTATGCAGGATTTTGTCTGACTTGGATAAAACTGGAGTTCCATACCTATTTGTGAGTCATAGATGAACAACATTTATTCTGTGGCTGAATCTCTCTTTGTTTGCTGAGTGAAAGCTAGGTTTGAAAAGTGGCTTTTCATGAGTCATATTTTTAAAACTCTTCCTTTGAGGAATACACTGAACCACGGCCAACAATCAATGTCTGCGTCCTTTAAATCTTTCGTTCTTGCTCACATGCTAATGGAAAAAAAATAGTCAAGACTTCATTATAAGTCGAACAAAGTCAAAACATAATGCTACAAAGGCACAGTTATTTATTGGTAGGCTGTGCGCCAAGTTGCTCAAAATATCAGCTTGGGATCCCAAGAGGCTATAGAGCAAGGGGAAAAACTGTTATTTTGCATCACCAGGTACCAAACATAAGGCCCGTTGGTGTGATCCACACAAATGGATGGATTAAATCATATTAGGTTTGATTTTAATTATTTATAAATTGCATTGCAAGTATGGATGGATATTGATTCAGATCAAATCAGCCACACCACTGTTATTTACAGCTTTAAAGATTGCTGGGTATCCTCCACTTGTAACATCTTAACTGGTTAAAACTCCCTTAGGCCAACCTCACAATACTTGATGCATCATGCAAAAGGTTGCTGAGCTCTTTTTCTCCTTGCTTCTTTAATGGCTCCTTCTCTCCGAATGGGCCAAGTGAAATTTATTGCTTTTCTTTCTCCATTACATTTCCCACCCTACAAATTACTACTCTCCATGAATCCCTGAAATATAGGCAGATAGGATTCAAAGAAGCAAAGGGAAAATAAAGATCAGAGAGACAGATTTTACACGACCTTTCAGCATTTGCAAAGTTGCGTATGCGTGACTGACGTGCACAAGAGAGGTAGGAAATGAGAAAGAAACCTGATCGTCCCCTTCTGAGTCAGACTGAGTAAGTATCAACAGTATTCTGTTAATATGGTGGCCTAATGGGAAATGTGCAGGGAGGCCCACAAGGAGGGACTGAATCAGGCTCGACCCTGAAATGGTCAAAGAGTGGAAAGAGGAGGAAGTTAGGAAATGAGAGTGGGAATTGGACATCGTGCGAAGGGAGAAGTAAAGTAAAGAAATTGGGAAGAAAAAAGGGACTGTGGGTAAAAGGAGGGTGACACAGAGGAGAGGTGGAGAGGGACAATCAAAGTGTCCTGGAAGCCCAGAATCGCTCATGTACACACACACACACACACACACACACACGTTTCTGCCTCCTCATATCCCTGTTGGGCCCTCTTTGCAGCTGATTGCACCTTGTCCCCAGTCACCTTCATCATCTCTCATTCACTCATTTTTCAACCCCTCACTATGGCCTTGTTGACTTTATCATCTCCTTGTAGCACCTCACACACACACACACACACACTCAGCCCACACCATGAGCAGTCCCCCCACCCCTCCTCCCCCTCTCTACACCAATCTGCTGGCTCAGTACCCGTGATCCCTCTCCCCAGTGTGCACTAGGCCCCAGTTTAAAATGTACAAATAATAAAACCGTTTTGGGGGTACACAGGCTGCAATGGATACATATGGCAGCCTGTTGAATTCCGAAGCGAAGCACAAAAACAGAATCGAAGACACGTGCTGCGCCTTTGCAGGATCATTCTCCCTGATTCTATTTTCTTGATTAGCAGTGATCATGAAGGGAGAGTGGGTTTCCAAATGACACCAAGCTGAGCTACAGTATGTAGCCAGGGAGTATTAGAAGCATTTGTCTCACCCAACACTCGCTGCCCCCACCTTTCCATTACCGGCAAATGCTCAGCTGACTAGCCGCCATCTACCCACTCACCTCCATCTTCCTCTAGCAACAGTCTTCAGAAAGAAAATCATTGGCAAACAGAAATGAATAATAAGCGCAGAGGAAGGAGAGTATGTGGAGTGGATTTCTCTCTCTCTCTGTCCCTCTTGCTCTCTCTTTCTTCTCTTTCCAGGCTCTGTGTGTGTGTCTGTGTGTTTACTGTGTGCACAAAACTTACATCTTATCACAATAAACTATATGTAGACACATACAGTATACACGGACACATTTGCACGATGATACTGTTCCACTGAGAGGCAGTACTGTTGCCTCAGACTAATGTTGGCTTCTCCAAATTACTTTAAGTTCACACTGGGCAACAAGCCAAATAGCTCTATGTGCAGCTGGAATGGCGATATAGGAGATGAAGCTGGCTGGAGACCAGGGCCAATAGGCTGACACACATCAGCAAAGAAAATTCAGACTGTCCATCAAGCACAAAGATACAGGATGCAATGATTAAGGGGTGGGTGCGGGGGTGAATTCAGCTTGAATTCATCTAGCATTAGCATCAACAAGCGTTAGCCAAAGAAAGCAAATGAAGGCATAATTATGTCTGCATAAGATAATGATGAAAAGTACATAACACCTGCAACCACAGTTAATAATTTGCATTCAGTTTATTTAGTTGTTAATAAATTTATGCAGGATCAAACAGTTTCGCAGGCCAACTTTGCCAAACAAATTGGCAAGCTTTGTGAATCTTCAGTATGCAGGAGACTGTCACTCATCATTCTGTCTGACTACTGTAGATACATGTAATTAATTTCATAGCTGATGTGTCTCATTACCTCCTTTGTTTTCTTTATTAATACTAAAGTAATGCATTTGGATTTAAATTCATAAAACAATGTGTATCTATAATAGAATACTTATAACATTTGCCAGTTGTTTGTCCCGTCCCCACCTTTTCTGAGAAAATTTGTTGTTTCTCAGAAAAAGGAGGGAAGTACATAGATCAGAAGATGAGCGAGGAAGCTAGAATCTATTTACATGGGGCTCAAGTGCAAATCAGCCACGCTCATCTCTCACAAAGCTTTGACAGCAGCTTGAGAACTAAAGGCTTCACATAACTGCTGCTGCCGCTGTCTCGGTGATGGGACCTTAAAAGGAGGGTTAGGATGAGACGTGTGTCATCCATAACAGCAGCAAAACTGGGCCACTCTGAAGAATAGTGTCTGGACCCCAAGAGTAGATCATCCATTTTACAACAAGAGACAAACAAGGCGCTGTTCTTCGCTTAAAGTTTTAGTGGTGCTTTGCTGTAATGCAATGATTTTTGGCTTCAGCTTCTATGTATCATGAAATGGTAATGGGTACAGCGATCACTTAGGAATTAAAGCATTTTGGGGATCTTCTGCATTTCTGACTCACTTTGTTAGCTTATTGACTGTAAGTTCAAACAATTTCCCCGAGTTTTGTTCATCTTGATCTTTACCTTGGACACATAGACATCGTTTTATGTGCGGTATCTGATCCAGCTATGTTTTTACCATCCTTTGTAAATGCTTCCGTCGTATACTATTTGTATCAATAGTAACAGTGTTGATGATTTTGCTACACAGTACAAAAACTCAGTGCACTTTCTATAACACAAACCACAACTCCTAAATCGGAAGGAAAAATAGAACATAAACGATGGTTATATGTCATGAATGACTTTCAACGCTCACCCATATGTACCATTTTCATGTCTCTTATTTAAAAACATGCATTCTAATAAAACTGTAATGCAAAGACATCACGCTTTTTATTTCTTTGTTTCTGCAGTACCTGGTCCGCCCTATCTGTCAGTGGCTCAGGACTCAGAGACATCAGCCGTGGCTCGCTGGGATCCTCCAGATCTAACCAATGGCATGGACCTGCAGGGTTACCGGCTCCAGTTTGGCAGAAAAGATGTCTCTCCTTTGGCCACACTGGAATTTGCTCCCCAAGAGCGGCAGTACTCTGTGGGCAACATTCACCGGGGGGCAATTTATCTCTTTAAGATCTCTGCCAAGAGCAGGGGTGGCTTTGGGGAAGAGGCTGTGGTAGAAGTCAATGTGCCTGAGAATACGCCAGGGGGATACCCACAAATTAACGAGGGCTCCAATGTGACTTGCTGCTCAGTGCAGCTGTCCTGGTCTCCACCAGTCCTGGCAGAGAGGAATGGGGTAATCACAGAGTACACTTTGGCCTATAAAGAAGCTGGCACCAGAGAAGCTCCACGGGAACTCCACTTACCCCCCAGCCTCTTCAACTATGTGCTCAACAGCCTCAAACCGAACTCGGCATATGACGTGAAAATACGTGCACACACCAGTGTAGGTCCAGGGCCCTACAGCCCACCTATCCAGTATTGGACCGTGGCCTTTGATCCAGCAGGTAGGGCTTGCCTGTTTGTCTATGTTATCCAACCCAGTTGGCGGGGGGTTGGAAATTGGCTAAAATTAATCTGCAGCAACACAAAAACTGCCCACCCCCTCCTTCAACCACCTCCACCTCTCCTCAAGAAAGAGGAAACATTGATATTTAAATTGCTTGCCGTGGGATACTTACTTCAATAACCCAAATCAGGTAAAAGATAAGTCAGTAAGTTATAGTCAGTCATTTTGAGAAAGAGGAAAGAAGCCTAGAATTTCAAGGTAAGTGCAATTTGGTCAGACACTCTTCTCAGTCATTCTTGCAGCCTGTTGCCAAGCACAGTCACTCAGCTAATGTCATCTCACATCCCCAGTTTACAAACAAGGTAGGATCTCAATCAGATCTAGTCACTTTGAGAGTAAGTGTGGACCTCTAAAATTGCAAAACTCTCATTTTGGTTCTTTATTTTATTTTTGGTTTAAGATATTCTGCCCTTCCTAACTCCCTTCCTCTCCCAGAACCTCATTCTCCGTCCCCCTGTCCTTCGACAGGACAGCTTGTGGCATGGCATCCCACAGATGCACCGCTAAGGACTGTTAGCATGCTATGTTTTGGGTTTGTCTCTTTGCCTACACAGCATCACGTTGGCAGTGCCAACCCAGACTTAGTAGAGGTGTAGGATCAGTTGGCATTGGGACCGCATGGGTCAGTTGTTAATCATCAAATGCTCGTGGTTCAAAGATAATGATGAGCTGGGTTGGCACTACCCACGATGGCTAGCCAGTAGGTACACCCTTGTGCTCCATGGGTTTGTTGTCCATGAGTCTTACGTGCTGTGTGTCCTAACCAATCGCGTTGCCCTTCTCACAGCCAATCACAGCTCACTGTTACACTCACTTTCCTACCCAGAGGAGCGTTGCAGGGGAAGAACAGCTTTTTTTTTCTTTTTTTTTTTAAAAAAAGCAAAAAAGAAAAATCAGGTTTCTTTATTTGTTTCCCTTTCTTTCTGATGTAAAGATGGTCCATTCACTTATGATACACCCTCTTTCTTTTTTTCTTCTTCTTGCGTTTGTGCACTCAACAGATGTTCCAAAGAACTTCACTGTAAAGTGGGCCACCAAGTCCACAGTGGTCATTGCTTGGAAGTTTTCTGAAAGCAGGTCCCCGTATAAATGCACTGTGAGTATAATGTTGTAAAGCATTCCCACTGTGTAATTTAGCATCCTTGAAGTTGAATTCAATTGAAAACTGTCATTCAGTTTGTCATATTTCAGTGACATGAGTTACCACTAAACAATCTTCCTCTTTTACTCTCTATTCCCTCACCAATTTGCTGATTGACTATCACTCTAATCCTAGATTGAGTATAACCGCCAGAAGATGGATGTGGATGCCAGGCAGCTGAAGGTGTTCGTCACTGGACTAAGACCTAACACCACCTATGAGTTCACAGTGATCTGTCAAGAAAGCATAAATGGTGGGCAAAGACATCGGGTAATAGCCAGGACAGCGCCGCTCATGCTAATCAGGAAACCCAAGTTGGACATCTACAGTAACTCGGATACCGCGCTCACCATGTCCTTTCCATCATTTGACAGCAAGGATGTCAAGTGAGTTTTGAGGGCTAAAAGCATCTGTGAGCTCTGTCTGAATTGTCTTGAAGGGTTAGGGGTTGCTGTCTTCCTTCTCTCTCCCCAACCGGTTGCAGCAGATGGCCCTGCCCCTTCCTGAGCCTGGTTCTGCCGGCGGTTTCTTCCTGCTAAAAGGGAGTTTTTCCTTCCCACTGTCGCCAAAGTGCTTGCTCGTAGGGGGCCATATGATTGTTGGGTTTTTCTCTGTACGCATTATTGTAGGGTCTACCTTACAATATAAAGCGCCTTGACACAACACAACACAACTGTTGTTGTGATTTGGCACTGTATAAATAAAATTTAATTGAATTAATTGAAAAAGTTTAAATGTTGACATACTTAAAATCTGACGTGACATCTGTTGAGATCACTAGGTAATGAGTATGTGACGTGGACTGCTGGTAATTGCTAGGCCCTTTGAGAGAACCGAATTGTCACGTCAATTTAGTGTTGAGTGTGAGGCTATTTTTAATGTAAATTCTGTTACAATCTTAAAGGATTGTTTATTAAAATCAAATCTTTATTGTGCTTTCATGCTGTGTTCACAGGAACTTCTATGTAGTAGTGGTGCCGCTTAAGAAGACCCCAGGAACTGTTAAAGACTTGAAAAACCCTGATGAGATAGACATAGAAGAGGTAGCGCACACAATAAGCTTTCAAGCTGTTTTTTTGTTTGTTTGTTTGTTTGTTTGTTTGTTTGTCATTTTGGCTCTGTACACCACCACAGTGGATTGTACAACCAGCCAACATATGATTAAACTGGAGACTTTCAGCTATAATTGAAGGGATTTAACAACAATGTGTCTGTTTACAAATTAAAGGCATATATACACATTTTCCCTCATTTTAGAGGCTCAAACGTAAATGGACAATGGACTGACAAGCAGTTTAATGGGCTGGTCAGATTTTTACATTCTTATTCCAAGAAAAATTAAGCAAATACGAGATCTGCAGTCGATTCCAAGTGTTAAACTTGGATTTGGTGGCTTCTCACTGTTAAAGCTGAAAGTCATTTCAGTTACTTCTTGACTACCTGATTTTAAATAAACTGTGATGACATACAGAGGCAAAATTGCAAAAATTGCATCATTATACATAAACAGTAGTTTTCATGTTCTGTCCACATTGTGCACATCATGTACCCATGTAGGCAAGGCACACAGAACACAGACATAAGTAAATCTCAGCTATGCTAATTTGACCCCCCCCCCCCAAAAGCATGCAGAAGAGAGAATTACACAGTCTTCTCCTACTCATAACCATAGCTCGGGGTCACCTTGAGCACCAGATCAACAGCAGCCATCCCTATTGGATTTGGGATTACACACATTCCCTCTGCTTAGGGCCTGCCTCTGTCTGCAGTCTAAACTGAATGAGAGAGGATTGATGTAGGGGAAAGGGTTGCATGGTTGCATGGAGCATTGCCAGAAATGTTGAAGCTTTTAGAATCTTAAGTGTGCAGTTACACCTACAGATTGTTTTCTTTGATCTCAGGAAGAGTTCAAGACCTTCTACAAAACAGCTACTTATTCAAGAGACCTACTGCTTATGTATTTGAAAATTTGTACTACTGCCATATTACAGTTTCTTATTTCCAGTTTATTGAATTGATGTCATTTTTTGTGCTTAAATAATAGCTCTTGTTTTGTTTAAATTTTTATTTAAAAAACATTAACATTATAAACACTTTCTGCACTCAGAAACTCTCATTAGGTCTGACTTGAATGTTCTCTATATTTAGTCTTTGATCTGCCAAAATTTTAAAAATACACTCACGCTCTCACACATAAAGAAGTACAATAAAACCTTTTTACGTCAATCAGCTGTTGAGGGAGGTGAATCCAAAGCGCCGTTCACGCCGTCAGCTGGACCAGAAGAAGCCCTACATCATAGCCTGCTTCAGGCAACTGCCCGCTAGCTTCACAGTAGGATCTGAAAACCGCCACAGTAACTGTGAGAACAAGCCTCTCGAACCTGGCCAGGAGTATGTCTTCTTCCTGCTGGTTGAACTCAATGCCACTAGCGGGGTAAGACAGTTCAGTCGAATTTTTGTCAGAGTGGATTTAATTATGCGGTTTTCTTCAGTTAATAGTGGATCTCTTAATGCTGATTTATCTAAACCTAACACATTTATGCTTCTTGTGGTATTCAATTCAGTTTGTTCAATTTGTATCTTTGGGTTTTATGCACTGTACTAAGTTTTGCGAAAAATTGTTTCTGTTCAGAAAATGTTTGCAGCAAGCCCATATACCGACACGGTGGTGACTCCTGAGCTGGTCGTGGACCCTTTGCCAGTAGACGCTGGAGATGGTCTCATATGGGTGTTGGGCCCCGTCCTGGCTGTTGTCTTCATTATCTGCATCGTCATCGCCATTCTTCTGTATAAAAAGTGAGTGGGCTTGGGAATTTCTGTTTGTGGTGATACTTGTGTGTAAAGATGTCAGAACCTCAAATAGATGTGAAGTTTGGAGTTTGGTTTTTCTTGTCATTTCATGCCAAACCCCTTATTTGTAGTCAAACTGGGGAATTGGGCTATCTTAAATGATTGCATGCTAGGCGGCATGTTGAACGAGAGTCTTATTATGTTTTCATGGCAGCATGATATTCAAAGTCCCAAAAACACAGTTGCATGTAAATATGAAACTTTTTTTTTGTGGAAAAAAAAAGATGGTCGTGGGATGTGAGCTGGTTGGAGAAAGAAGAGAGGAGGAGATTCTTTGAGATGGTGCTCGACTAGTAGAAAGAATTTGTCAGTCAGTAGATGTCAAAAGTGTTTATTCACAGCGAGTATAGGAAGGGTGATAAATTCAAGGGAACAATAAAATAAAGATGTGGTGCCAAAAGTAGACCTTGGTAAAGCATTCATCCAAAATGTGTTGCTTCGTTTGTTGTTGATGTTGGTTAATAGAACGTGGACAGGGCTGTTGTCATCATGAAAGGGACAGGATAGAAATGTTCTATCACAGGACTGGAGTGAGTCTAGTAAGCGTGCCACTGCCCTCCCTCTAAATAGACACAAACCATGAAACCAGTATGATCTCTACCACATAAAAACCATATGCATTATAGAGGAGTGCAGCTATCATGTTACGGTATCATAACTAAAGGTTTTTCCTACATATTGTCAGAGTCTGGATGTGAAATTAGAACTGTGAATTCTAGTGTTCAAGCACTTTTTCCAGTGTTGCCTAAGTTACCCAATAATAATGTTAGTAATGACTAAACTACTAGATTAAAAACTGGGTGATCTTTTTTTTTTTTTTTTTACTGTAGTGGAGATCAAACTTGCCTTTAAAGCCCAACACCTCTGCTCCTCTGAGTCAAGACTAAGTGAACTCTCTGTAGCTTCGAGCTTTGGAAGATGCACATGCAGTCAGTATATCGCCCTTTTTTACTGTTAGCTGCACATATTTGCCTCGGGGGCTGCAAATCCAAACAGAACAATGTTGCAAGAGGTTGCCCTACATACCAGGAAAGATCCCTGAATTATCTAGAAGGGGGTAGGACTGGTGTGAGAAGCATGAGCAGGGCTCGCTACTGTCAGATGATCCGTGACTATCTGACCTTGGTTTACCTCCATCTTGAATGGTTAGAGGGAGAGTAACATCTCTCCTTGAATCTCTCTCTTTTTTCTCTTCTCTTTCACTCCACCTCACTCTCCCATCTCCCCCATCTCTCCATGGTGAATAGTGTTTCCCAGGACTGCCCTTGGCCCTGACATTCCCCTTTCCTATCTGTATCTGCACCCTTCGCACACACACGTACACACACACGCATGCACGCACACATCCACAGACACGCAAATGCAGGGCTCTCGAATGTATGCGCTTACTTACACATTTCATTGAATACGCACTCATTCCAACTCATTGACACGTGCACACACTTGCACTCATGCACACACCTTCTTCCAATGCTGATGAGCTTTATCTCGCTTTTTTGCGAGCCCAGCAGCGACCCCTGTGAATTTTAAACTGCTCTCTATTGATTTATCTCTCTTCTTGCCTCCCCGTCTCCCTTTCTCCTTGTGTGTTGTGTTTTCACCATCTTTATATATTTATTTGACTCCTATTGCTTTCTCTGGAAACAGCAAACCCGACAGGTAAGGCTTAGTCTTACTTAGATTTAATGCATTTTTCAAGACAAAATAGCTTGTCTCAGCACAAAATGGCCTTAATTAGTGAGAGTGAAGGAGACTTGTTCATACGCGATACATGTTACCAGCTTCACAGTCCGTGATTTTGCTTCACTCTTAGCTTTTCTGACCGACTGAGCTACCAATCAGTCAGAGTTACTGAGTAGATAGTGAGGATGGGATCTCTTGTGCTGGATCAAGTGTGCATTAAAGTTTTTCTTTTTCTTTTGTCTTTTTTTGTACGTCTTCCCCTCTTCCTTCTTTATGTTTGACTTACTGTCCAGCCACAAAAGAAAAGAGTCGGAGCCACGCACAAAATGTCTGCTGAACAACGCAGACATTACACCCCATCACCCCACAGACCCCGTGGAGGTGAGGCGCATCAACTTCCAAACTCCAGGTAAGGCAAAAGGTGCATTACACTCTGAATGAAGAACAGGAAGCTCATTCATCTCATTCTAAAATTGTAGAGCAACAAAGGATTGGAAGAAGTTTCTTTTTCAAATAAAATTAATGGAGGCTGTAAAGGAGGTTTAATCCAAAAAAGATCTCACGGGCTGCATACATGTGTGAATCTGGAGAAGACCTTTCATATTGTTGCACAATTACAATTCAGAGAGAAAACCTTTCATGAAAGCAGAATATAAATATATGGTTATGCATTAATACACTTTACGTGTGTCGTGACAGCAGATTGTTACACTTACACCCACATGTGCTACTCCAAAATGATTGCATATGTGCTTTTGCGTACACCCTGTCTGAGTCCCCCCATATCATTGTGTTTGACATAATTTGCCATCATAACAGCCTGTAGGCTATAAGCATGTGTTTGCCATATCCCCATTAACCGCTGATGAATAAGAAAGAGTTTGAAATTTTGTGCATTGTCAGGCCTGTCTTTTTTATACCCTGGCTTTCTACGTGGTTTTATCTTTTTTTCAAAAACGTCTCAAAGACTTTAGAGTCAGACCTGTTACATATCGTCAACTTTTCTTTAATGTCAGGTGTGTTTCCAGAACCACTAAAAACTGCTGTAAATAAACCTATACTAAAAAAGGACAATCTTGACAAGACACAAATGAACAACTGCCGGCCAATCTCGAATCTCCCATTTTTAAGTAAGATCATTTGAAAAGCAGTTTCTCAACAGCTCAATTACTTCTTAAAACAGAATAACTGCTATGATGCCTTCCAGTCAGGTTTTAGACTGAACCACAGCACTGAAACCGCTCTGACCAAAGTGTTTAATGACATATGTCTGAACACAGACAGTGGAACAATGTCAGTCTTAGTTTTACTGGATCTCAGTGCAGCATTTGATACAGTTGACCACAACATATTACTCAAACGACTGGAGAACTGGGCAGGTCTTTCAGGAACTGTACTAAACTGGTTCAAAACATACGTAGAAAACAGGAAATACTTTGTATCAATAGGTAACTTCACATCTGAGCAGACAAGTATCACATGTGGAGTTCCCCAAGGTTCCATCTTGGGACCCCCTCTGTTTAACATTTACATGCTCCCACTGGCACAGATTATAAACAACAACAAAATAAACTATCACAGCTATGCAGATGACACACAAATATATATCACAATGTCACTAGGAGACCGAGGCCCTGTACAGGCTCTTGGTAAATGCATTGAGGAAATCAATGACTGGTTGTGCCACAATTTTCTCCAGCTAAACAAAAACAAAACTGAAGTAATAGTCTTTGGCGCCAAAGAAAAACGATTACAGGTCACCAGAGAACTTCAATCCATACATCTAAAAACCACAAACCAGGCGAGAAATTTGGGTGTAGTGATGGATGCAGACCTAAACTTAGAAAAACACATTAAGACAATAACAAAGTCAGCTTACTATCACCTCAAGAATATATCAAGGATAAAAGATCTGATGTCTCAACAGGACCTGGAAAAACTAGTCCATGCATTCATCTTTAGTAGGCTTGATTAGTGTAACAGCATCTTTACAGGTCTACCTAAAAGATCAGTCAGACAACTACAGCTCATTCAGAACTCTGCTGCTCGAGTCCTCACTAAGACCAAAAAAGTGGACCACATCAGTCCAGCACTGAGGTCTTTACACTGGCTGCCTGTCCGTCAGAGGATAGACTTTAAAGTTCTGATGCTGGTCTATAAAGCTCTGAATGGTTTAGGACCAAAATACATCAGTGACCTCCTGACCCAGTATGAACCTTCCAGATCCCTCAGGTCACCTGGATCCTGTTTTTTATCAATTCCCAGAGTCAGAACCAGACATGGAGAAGCTGCATTCAGCTTTTGTGCTCCTTATATCTGGAACAAACTCCCAGAAAGCCTCAGATCAGCTAAAACACTCAGTTTATTTAAATCCAGGTTGAAGACTCACCTGTTCTCAGCTGCATTTGAATAAAGCACCAAATCCGCACTGTTTTACTTTAAGCTTAAATTTCCAAACTTACATTCTAACTACTGATTTTATCTACTGTTCCTTTTTTTTTTTCATTTTAAATCATGCTTTTTATTTGTTTTTGTTTTTTAATGTTTCTGTAAAGCACTTTGAATCACCTTGCTGTTGAATTGTGCTATATAAATTAACTTGCCTTGCCTTATTTCTGATGATCATCTGCGCTAAAGTCTGGTTTCTCCAGCCATAGCTTTCTGACATCTTTCCCCTGGCTTTCATTCAGATTGATTTTCTGTTTGTTTGCCTTTTTTTTTATCATCAAGCCTCCTGTAATTTGACCACACTGACATCTACGGTTTGTTGACTCTGGTCTTAGCCGCAGTGGAAGTGTTTTTCTTATGCTGTCTTCTTGTTTCAGTTAAGTTTCAGTGTCCAGTTACAAGCTGTGGTGTGCAAAGAAAAAAAAATGCAGTTGGCACATCTGTCGGCCAGTTACCTTCCAAATGTATTGTAGCATAAAAGCTCGCTATGTATCTAAGTAGCCTTTGTACAGATTGGTCCAAACAAACAGCTAATAAGGGAGACAATTCTCCATAAGTAGAATAAACACACCCAACCTAGTTTCTGCTTGTTTCTTTTCTTTTATTTCTTCGTTTATTTTTTTTGCCTGCCGTCTTTCTGTCTTCGAGCCGGGATGTTTTTTTGGAAATCCATCTGTCATCCATGGCCAGTCTCTGCTCCATCAAAAGGCTCAGATTTCAAAATAAAGCATTTCTCTTCAGCCCGGACATGCTGCCTTGAGTTTGTATCTTCGAAGGAAAGAGATATTTCTTTACATCAGAGGACAGAGAAGCAAGGAGACTCACAGAGACACTTACAGAGAAATGCTACTGTTCCCATCTTTATCTTGCTTGGCATTCAGAGTCCTATCAGAGGTTTCTGTAACCACAATGTTATAGTGGCCGCTCTTACGTTTTGAGATTTTCTCCTGTGCTTACCGCTGTCCTTCAGCCTTCCTTAAATAACAGTCACTCTCATTACAAATGCTTGCCCTCTTTTATACAACAGTCACCAGTATATGTTAAGACTTGTCTTTATACTCGACGAGCATTCTCATTCCACAGCCTCGCCGTTGTTCCGCAGAATTGGACGCTGTCGTTATCTCCGCACCCGGGGAATTTAATTTAAATGGACATTTTAGCCCAATTAAGTGGGCCGGTGAGCATTTGTGAACATCCCCATCAGCTAATAGCGACCATTGTTCAAATGAGCATACTCCCCGTGCAGTTATCCAAGGCCTCTCCAATCCAGCCGAGCATATGCCGTGTCGGCAATGTGTGCTCGCTGACCCCTAGTGCTGAGGAACATAAAATATGTTTTTGATTAGCCTTCCAACAGGCATCATGTTTCAGAGAGAGTGCGCACATCTTGTGTGTTTGTGCACGCCTGTCCATGTATGCTTAAAAGCCTGTAGGTGATATGACAGCCTCACAATGACATCCCATAACTCCTTGGGGCACAGAGTGACTTGTTTTGTCATTAACTTCCATTGTGCCTAGGGTTTAATTGGCAAATGGGGCCAAAGTAATGAAGCATCACGACTCGGTGGATATCTACTGTCTATCTGCAGCTAAGCCCTCCCTTTCGCCCAGAGTGCTCGCTTTTTTTTCTTCATCATTTTATTCTTTGTCTACTCTTCTTTATATTAAAGTTAAAGCTTTTTTCCTACAATAGTTAATGATTATCACAACGCTCCAACTAGCAATAAAGAAATAATTAAATGTACTTATAATAAACATTTTCATGTGATGAGTTCGATTTCCCGAGGGTCATATGGGGTATGATCAAAATGTTCTGTGACTGCGGCAACATGATTTGAATTTGACCACCATCCCTCAGCGTTATCTGAAGTCCTTTGGCTGTGACACACTGCCTCCAATGCAGCTGCCATGCTTGGAACACTTTCTGAACGCATTCTTCAGTGCATCACACTGTTCTGCTGCTGCAGCCCTGATGTCCTGATGTAGCACTCAATTGTAATTGCACCACATTTCAGGACCTTTGCACTCAATGTCTTCCATTAGACCCATCATGAGTAGAAGTTGAACTCAGCACACAACCCAGTAAATTTTGGAAAAAATAAACAGCAACCCTCCTCCTGGTCGTGATCCTAAACTTGTATTCCCTCTTGGGTCTTGGAAACTGTGGACTCTTCTCTTTTTAAAACTCCTGTTTAGTCATTAGGTTGCTGATGAAAATGATCACAACTTTAACGTGAAGGTGCTAAAAAGTGGCCGAAAAGGCTTGTACCGGGCACCCCGTGCTGATTGGACTTGGCACCTCTTGCATCGACATGACCGTGCCATGCTCTTGATGTCAGCAGCGATGGAACTTTTCCATTTAATGAAAAATCAAAAACAATCTTGCAGCAAACGCAGCCCCAGACCATCACACTACCACTACCATGTTTCACTGTAGGTGTTGTGTTCTTTTTATGAAACGCTGTGCTAGCTTTACACCAGACATTACGCGACTCAGACTTCCCAAAAAGTTCACGTTTTGTCTCGTTAGTCCGCAGAATATTTTCCCAAAAGTCTTCATCAAGATTTTTTTTTGACAAATGCGAGACAGGCCTGTGTTCTTTTTGTTCATTATGGATGCTACTTTTGCCCAGTCTCTTTTATAATGTTGAATAATGAACACTGTCCTTAATTTGGGCAAGTGAGGTGCAAATTAGATGTTGAGTTCTTTTGTGACTTCCTGGATGAGTCGTCACTGTGCTCTTAGAGTAATTTTGGTGAGCCAGTCGCTTCTGGGACACTTCATTCTGTTTTCTCCATTTGTGGATAATGGCTCTCATTGTGGTTCACTGGAGTCACGAAGCCTTAGAAATAGCTTCGTAACCCTTTCCAGACTGATAGATGCCAATGGCTTTGTTTCTCAGTTGTTTCTTTAAACCCTGGCACGATGTGTTGCTTTTTCAGATCTTTTAGCCTTCCTCACTTTGTCAGACAAATTCTTTTTAAGGGATTTATTGATTCAGCATGTCTAGCAGTAATCAAGTCTTGTTGTGGCTGTTAAAACTGAAATCAGCTTTCCAAAAACTGTTGTTATTCACAGTAAATTTATGATCTATCAAGGTTTTTGTGGGGGTGCAATTCCTTTCTTACATATTTGTCTAATATTGAAAGTCATTTGGTTATCTAGAACGTGCGAGTGTGACAAATATGTAACAAAAGAAAACCTCTGCATACAGCATATAAAATAATACATATGTTCTTCACTATATTTATCTACAAAAGAAGCATCACTCTCACGTCACAACAACTTGAACGGCCAAGTCCTCCCGTTCACAGTTCTGTGGAAACACACACATAACACACACTTCCGTATGAACATAATCAGACATGCCTGTACTTTCTTCATGCTGTGATGAATGACGTTTAGAGACAGCGGTTCAGAGCACCACCCACTAGGTTTAATTAGTCATTGTCACAAATCAATTAGGGAGAGGGGGATGTTCAATGTCTTCATCTCACTGCGCTCCTTTTGCATCACTGCAGTGACGTCTTGTCTCCTATAGACGTCAATGTAAAGCCATGAATGCTTGTTTTTGCAGCTATATTTTGGAGACTCAAGCGTAACTGTTTGTTTTTGTTTTCGTTAATAAAATCCCGCTTTAGCCTGTAAGTCTTCTAATCTTGTTTCCGTTCCATTAATTTCTCACTTCTTACACGTGAAGCTGAACATAATATCTCGATTCAGTTGGATAAAACTTGCCATCTTTGTATTACGCGATCGACCCTGTCACTCTGATGACAGCTTTCAGCCTGTGCAAAATCTATTTTTCTTTGCTTGATGGGCAGGTTGGACACATCCCATCACATGCCATCTCTTGGCCACATGTCCTGTTAATACTGTCACAGATGGCTCCTTTCTGCTTGAACGGTCAGGGACACCTGTGTCTACACGGACGTAATATTGGCCGGCTGGAGCCCCGGAGGATTTCTACTCTGGAGCAGATAAGATTTTGAACCGTCACCACCCTCCTCGGAGCTCTGACTCCCATCAGCTCCGGCTCCACAGCTGTCAGCCAAGAATGCGGACACTTTTCCACACCTTTCACTCCTGGTGCTTTGGCATGAAGCCACAAACAAAGGAACCTTTCAGAGTTAGTTTTCACCAGCAAACATAAGCTGTTTTTCCCTTCTCTGTCTTCCTCACAGTCCTCCGGATGGGGCCTTTCCAACTGCTGTTTATAAAGGCTTAAATATAGCAAATCAATTTTCTTATCGCTGATCTCTATAGCCGCTGATATGGGGGTTGGCAGACGAAATTTTTCCACGGGCCCACAGAGGCTGACACCCTCAGCCAACCAGTCGGCCCCCAAGTGGGAATCTGGCACTGACTGCTAATTGGTGGTGGACGGGAAGTTGTGTTAAGATTTGGAAATGTTTGCCCTACTTTATCACGTCTGTGTGTCAGTTTGGCCTGAAAACTGAAATAACATAATTTAGGCCACCCTGTGGGATGAACTGAGGTAATATTACCCTTGTGTTTTACTTCATGCCCTTGTGTTATGTTGCACATTTCATATTTTCTGTTAACATGGCATTTTGTGTTGCATTACAGCCTTTTTGAAACCATTTCCTTTATGTCTGCTGTCCTTCACAGATTCTGGTCTAAGCAGTCCTCAGAGTGAAGCAGATTTTGACTATGAAAGTTAGTCACTATGCTCTCAGAGTTTGCGTACCAGCTTTCTTTATATACGTATGGTTTTTGTGTGTGTGTGTGTGTTTTATTTTGTTTTAGGTATTTGAGCACCGCTTGCCTCAATTTCCAAATACATCATTTGCATTTGTTTGTTTTTTCACATGATGCAGCAAAATTTGAGCACTAATTAATTTTATGTTTGTTTCTATCCGGTTGTTCAGTGATGACGCGACGAATCCTACTTCCGGGTCTAAAGTAGTCTGCGTTTAATATGGCTTTTGTGTTGTTAACATGTTTAATGTTATGTATTTTCTTCTATTTGATCTCAAAAAGCTCCTAAAACAGTCAGTGATCACTGTTGACCTCCCTCGGCTTTTATTACCGCTAATCATTTATTTAAGCTCAGTTTTTAAAACCTTACGATGTAACTACAGCCCAGCCCATGCAGCAGTATATGAATGACTAACCTCGTATTGTGGATGGATTATCTCAGTTGTTCTCCTGGCTGAAGTTTGGTCCTTTTACAGCATCCTGCCATGCGATTACATTTGTTCCTGACCACCGAGAACACTCACATTAACTTTTATCGAGTGGAAAAAAAGTTAGCTTGTTTATATTATGCTAACATAGCTGTGTCGCTAGCGGTCACGTAGCACATCATTATATACCAGCTAGCCCAACTTCAGTAACCCTACAAACGTCACTGCTGTTTAGTTTTCTGTCTTCATTTATGCTGGAAGTGATAGCAGAGCTGTACGTTTTAATTTGTTTCCAAAACCCCACAGTCAGGACATGCTATATTGTATTTAGATAGAAGCTAGCGAGCTAACTCCCTGCTAACTTCTAACTCCGTTAAATGTCATAAATTCCGTTTTCATGGATGCCTGGATGTTAAACTCAATTGTTACACCTGGTAGAGCAGAACGCTGATCATTTTATTAAAGATGAAAGACTTTAGACAGTTTTTCAACTCTCAGTAATCCCATAGTGATCGTTTGATATATGGACCTGCAGCGGAGTTTAGACCCAGACACGGCTAGTGACGTCAGACTGAACAACCGGATTGGTCCACTAGGGTGTGTTTTTTCTTTTTCTTTTTTTTCCCCTTTAATTGGATCACAATATTCACTCGGGCTGTTGGCTGTGCATTAATCTACCATGCATAAATAACCTGTGCGATCACTTCCGCTCATGTATAGCTGGTTAATAAGTGGAGGTTTTTTTCCCAAATACAACTTGTGTTATTCCTTTTTCTCTGCCTCCCAATCCTTACCTCCAAGCTGTTGTTCTCCCGTCTCCCTCCTCCTTCACCACCACTGCTCCATTTCCATTCTGAACCAACGGGGTCTTTTTCTGTGCTCAGAGATAACAAGCAGAATTAATTAAAGCAGTGGCAAACAATGGCTCGACATTTGATCACCCCCTCTCCTGCTCACCACAAAAGAATCACCCGAAAGAAAAAAAAGGAGTTTCTGGTTTTTACTCTTCCCCCAGTTTTCCCTCTTTATTTTCTTTGCTTATCCACAGGCAGACGTCGACTCTTTAAAATGGAAATACGCGACATCATAAATAGGCTTTTGGAAAGACCGGCTTGGCTTTTCGAAAAGAATGATTATATTTCTCAGGCATATCGACTGCAGATCAGGAGACTGGAAGTGTGTAATTAGATGTTTTTTTGTGACGTGTGTTTACTAATCACTATGTTGATTACAGCGGGAGAAAAATAGGATAGTAGATAGATAGGGGGGGGAAAAAGCTTTGGGATTGAGCGTTGTGGGAGAGAGGGGGCTGACTGCTTCAGAGTTAGGTTAAGAAAGAACAGCAATTCGCCCTTGATTGACTTTGCTTGGGTAAGCTTAACAGTCAAGTTTAGCTTAGAAGCTAAATATTTTCTGGGAAATAACATTGCAGCGCGCCTTCAGGTGTGGTAGATTCATTTGTTTGGAGCATAAAGCACGTAGTTTATATTAAATTTAATAGCAAAATGAGGCACCAAAAAGCAAACAGTACTAATTATGCTGATCAAACAAATTGAATTGCATATTTACATCAGGCTCTTATATAAGCCTTCTGCAAATAAGTGCTTCTTACCTCCTCCAGTTGAGGTAAACAAATGCCCTGGTCACTTTTTTTTTTTTTAAGAAAAACTGTAAAAGGATAACACACACACACACAAATTGGGATACGTGCACATGAAAAGAAAACTACACACACCACGCGTGCACAAACCCCAACACAAACAGTCTTTGATCTCCCCTCAAACAACCTCTTGCTCTTGTTTTCCCAAAGAGAAGTAAGGGCCCCTCGTTTGAACACATTTACTTATTTCACTCATAGCGTCTGATAGGGTTTTCCTTTGAAAGCGAGGCTAGTAAACTGACAACCAAATTTCATTTTTCATCTTCTTTTTCCTTTTTTTTCTCCTTCCTTGATATCCATCGTAATGAATTCTTACAGCAGAAGCCGTTAATAACCTCGGCTCATTCCAAAGCGCCGCCGCAGAGCTTTGTTATCTCACTGAGAAAACTCAAGTATGAATAAACAAACAGTTCTGCTATTACCCGACAAGGTTTCCTTAAGGTTTGCAATTAACATGCTTAATTGAAACACAAACTCAACATGGGCTTTAAGAATAGGGGGAAACTATTAAGTTTGTCATTTAAGTGGTTTGCATTTTTTGTAAAGTAGACTGTTAATACGGCATGTCCGTGTCTGTGCCCAGAAGATGCCACGGCGTCCATTTGTCTCATGTGTACATTGTAATCTTTATGTACTTGAGACTGCCACATTGTTATATCAGTGTAAAATAAATTACCATCACTAATGAATACTGTCAGCACAGAGAGTTGGGTCCCCCCCCCCCCCCCCTAAGCGCAACAAAACACGGGTGACCCCCCGTAACATTGGAGGGGGGTATTAAGCATCGTATAAAAGGGAAAGTTAAGGATGGTTAATGTGATTATGCCGATTTGCATGCCCAATTAACCCTGAATTTTTCTGAGGTGGTGTCAACATTTTGTTGACTTTTGACCTCAATGCTCTGCAGGAAAAGAGGCCTTGTGTTTAAAAATACACAATCTACAGTTGCGCCATATTCCATTACATGGCCTCAGCATTATGCTTCTAAATGGATTAGCGACTGGAGTGCACAGCAGTGCTGATAATATTATAGTAGCTGCAACACAATATTCAGTGGATATTGAAGCAAGGAGGAAAAAAAAAACACAATTTTCCCCACCCATTTAAAAAAGCTTGTACTTTTAGTGAATGCCTTGGGATAAAAAGCAGTAGGATTTTTGGGGAGGGGTGGAAGTGTATGTTGGACTGCCTGTTTTTGGTATTGGAAGGTACCGTTGGGGTATTCGTCATTGAGATAGTGTTCGGCTAATGCCGAGCAAAGCGGCAGATGAAGGAAAAGGCTATCTTTGCACTAGCAGGCTGAAATGGAGCAGCTCGCTGTGTCACTCAGCATCATTCACACTCCTAAACCTTCTGATCCCTCTCACACCTCCCTTCCTATAAGCCCCCCCAGGTCAGGGCTCGATTCTAGAATACGATTTTTATAGAGGCAGCAGTGAAAAGTGGTCGCCGTGCTAACAACGCTGCACAAACAGAGCACTGCAGATTAAGGCTGCGCTAACACCGTGTTTTCCATGTACAGCTAGTGAAAAACAACTAAGTCAACTTAAATTTGAAATGTCCTACTTGATCGAGACCATTCAACGACTCAACAGTATTCCCATTGAGTTGTGAGGTTTTTATTCAAATCATCTCTTGTTGATCGCAGTCGAGCTGAAAGCAAATGTTACTTTTGATTGTCTCTAATGAGGAGTTCAAGGCAATTTTGTCAACATGAGCATTCTGTTGATTGAAAGACCAAAATGGGGGTCTTTGTGATGATTTGTGGGGCTCCTTCGTCTGATCTCTCCATCAAAACCTTTTGTTGTTCCTCTTATGTCACGTTAAACTAATTTCCCAAGCTATCACAATTATTGATGCCTCTGAATGTTTGAGCTATAACTGGCTACGCTCTGCAACTTTTTGTTCCTATTGGTCCACCTGTCCGTCAGCATCGTGATTGCAGTGGGAGTAATTACAATTTGGTCTGCGGGTGTATAACACAACCCTTTCTGGCAAATAATCAATCAGCCCCGCAAGATAAACTTGGCTATTTTTGAGCTCTGGCCTGGTCCAATCAAGTGCGTATAACATCACCAGTCAGCACATTTTTCTTTGCTTTTTTTTTTTACTGTGTGTAACATTCACGATGTCCTGCTCAAGCTTCCTCATCACTAAAACCCATTGTCCCTCGTTATTTAAGCAAAGATCAAAAAACAAGTTACCTGTACTTTAAATGGCATGTGTGAATGTTTAGAACCAGTGTCCCGTGTGCTGTACTGATACACTTTCTTTCCTTTCTTCCCTTGTGTGGAATGTCTCTCTATGTTTTTGGCGAGCAGGTATGATGAATCATCCTCCTATCCCTATCTCAGAGCTGGCTGAACACACAGAACTTCTCAAGGCCAACGACAACCTCAAACTCTCCCAGGAATATGAGGTGGGTGGGCCAACGATTCAAACGTGAAAGTTGCCTTACAGTGTTGATTTCTGTCCAATTGTGTTTTCATTGGGGGGAAAAAAGGACAGTCTCATCTGGTATGCTCTAGTGTCGCGTGCTTCTTCTTTTGAATTCTTTCTTTTCTGCTTGTTTTGCGTATGTGCGTGTTGTAGCTGGTGTTACTTGAGCAATTACAGTGTTTACAACAAGTATCTCATACATTAGCAGCCTCCACATGGCAAAGAAAGACCTCTGCTAATGTGATTTTGGGAAAAGCGCACACTGGCACTCAGGCTTTAACATGGTATGTGTGGGAGTGTGTGTATGTTTGTGTGCAGAGGGGATAACTGAGCTGTCTGAGCTCTGAGACTGCAGCGGTTATAAATGACACCAGAGTTGATTAGAAATCAGGAGCGCTGAATCAGCTCTCGTTTGCATACAAGCAATATCCCCTCCCCACCATCCCTAAATCACTGTGCCTGTCGTCTCGCTGCACACCAGGCTAAGGTGGGAAGCGGGTACACCAGCACAGATTGCCGTCATCATGCCCGCTGGTGGATGTTGGCGGATAACGACTTTTAATAGCAATCCTGTATTTCTTGGGTATCTATTATTCATAAATCCACATCCGGGCTATATACCAAATGGACAAGCTTGTTCCGTTCTGCGGGGGAAGAGAGACGAGAAACGTGACGCCAAAGTTGACGCTTTGATGCAACTTCAACTTCTAATTACTTGGTTTTGAGAGAGCCTTAAACCACCAGCTCATCTCTGTCTTCTCTCCCTCGGTCCGCCTGCCCCTTTCGCACAACCACCCCCCAGGAAAAATAAATGACCAAATTAAATAGAGAAGTGTAATTTTAATTTTGTTATTTTCTTGATGAATGGCTGCTCGTGCCGGCGCCCCGGCTTGCCAAGCACAGCTCTACAGGGCTTTGACTGATTGGTTTTTAGCCAGGCGGGATGTGCGAGCGGAGGAAAAAATGGAGGGGAAGAGGGCAGAGAGGAGAGAAGGGAGAGAGAGATGAGGTGGAGAAGTTTTGGTTAATGATGAGGATTCAGCGAGGGGAGAGAAAGCGGGAGAGTGGAGATGAAGAGAAGATAATCTCAAGTACAAACGGAAGCGAGGAAGGCAAACCGCGGCTCTGCGTGATGACACTGAAGCCGCAGAGTTTATCTGTCTGCTGTCAGGCGCTCAGGAGGCGTCGTCCTGCCAAGCCTGTCACGTGGACACGAGCTGTCATTCATCTTCAGCCATCATCACGGTAAAAAGGAGGAGAAACGGGGAGAAATTCTAGTTTTACAAGAGAAAATATTTTGCCGATTTTTTTTAAATTTACAAATTTCTTAAATGTCATTTGTGGAAAAAAATATTGAAATGTGAAATACACGGATGTTGTTTGAAGGTTTTTGCACTGAGGGAGAGTTGGGAGTTTTTTTTAAGAGAGAAATGACCCCAATCTTTTTATGCAGACATGAATACTCACACTTAGTCGGTCATAAGATGATCTGAAAGGAAAAATATAGGGAGTGGGAGAGGTGGAGGACTCTTTAATAGTAAACTTCAGAGAGAACACAGTAGATAAAAAGTGGAAGAGTTTGAAGATGGAGCTGTGCTGATAAGGAAAACGGGGATGTCGAAAAAGGCTAGAGAAGGGGGGGAAAAAGCCAGATGAGGCTAAAACAGAGGGAATCTCTCATTGCTGTAATGATTGCGTGCTGATTGCATGTTAAATTAGGTTTCCAATTGGACTCAGTTTCAGCTTCAGTCTCTCTTTCTCTCGCTCTCTCCAGCCCCAACTGCAAATATCATTCAAGCCTCCATCCCCATGCCAACACGGCACCAGACGCCTATGAGCAAACATCGGCTCATAATGGAATACTTAATTATCCTGGCGAGGGAGCGGAATAGTTATCTAGAATTCTCGTATTTTTAAAGAGACGGCTGAATTTGTCTTTCACCCAAGTGTCGAGGCTCATTCCACGAGTCTCCTGTCAAAGGGGGAAGAGCCGTCGCCTTTATCAATATTGTTATTTGTCATTATGCACCCCCGCGCATTAATGATCTTGATAAAGTACCGCGTGCGGCTGCTGTATCAGAACCAGTCGGCGTGCAGATTGTAATGATACCGTGTTCTTCTTTCTCTCAGGGAAATCAACCTTTCTATCTCTCCCTCCCCCATCTTCCGCTCTTCTTTCTGTGATAGCACGGAGGTTGTATTGTTATTACTCAGCTTCTCTCGTGGCTCCTTTTGATTGCTTCCTTACATGTGCATGTTCTGCCTGTCTCTGCACCCCCGTCAGTCTATTGATCCAGGCCAGCAGTTCACCTGGGAGCACTCCAACTTGGAGGTGAACAAGCCCAAGAATCGTTACGCCAACGTCATCGCCTACGACCACTCACGTGTCATCCTGGCTCCCATAGAGGGTAAGTTTCAGCCTCATGCTCCGCACATCTTCGCCACCTCTGACATGAGCTCGTATCGCTGCTGTTTGATAAGTGCTCACACAGATTCAGCGTAAGTTATCAGTAAAAAAGCAGAATATGTTAAATAATCAGCCGAGTGGAAAGGTGTTTCTTATTGCAGTGTGGATTTAAATGGGATAGATTAGCAATTTAATCCGTCGGGACAAAACTTGACTAGATTATGGAACGGGATTAGGGCCACTGAAAAATATAGAGGGAGATATTTTTTGGGTCAGGACTTTTTTCTCGCTTTCAACTCATACGTTTGTAAACATAATTGTTTATCCACCAGTTTGCACAGGTGCTTTAATGCTGAAATACAAATACAGTTAATATTTTTCAATGGATTTGCCAAACTCCAGTTGTTTACTGAACAGCAGATTTGGTTTTAATGATTGAAACACATCACATCCTTAGGGGTTAATAAAATATTCTGATTCTGAATTTTAAAGAAGTCCACTGTGCCGGCTCAAGTTTGGGTATAAAAAATGTTGAATTCAGTCATTTTTATCTTTAAACCTGTTCTTTTTTTTTTCTACAGATTTCTAAGTATTGTGAAATACTTATCTAATAAACGTGTGAAGCACCATATATGCTTACTGTATAACTTCTATGTAGAAAAGGAAGAAAAGTGAAATGTGCTGATTTTTAAACTCTGGACATTTTTCCAGCTCAGCTTGCTACTGACCAGCTAAGCAGTTTACAGAGGCAAATTGGGGGGTGAGGCAAGGACTCTTTATAGCTCATCTTTAGGCCAAGCGCTTAGATCTCACACTCAAACCGAGTCGGAAGTTAAACCAGTGTTTTCAGTGTCCCATTTGTCTCATCACATCTACGCCCCTGTCTTGACTTCCCTCTAGCTGCCTATAGACACGGTGGTGAGAATCTCAGAGCCAGAAAAATTCTTTCTCTGACTCCTAAATCTCAAGGGACATTGTCAGAGGTAGTCACCCTTCACTGCTGACATTGTTCTGGCTTTGCATCACCAGAAGAGCTGCCGACTCCTTCACAGTAATGCCAAACTCTCTGCTCCAGAGTCCTCTCCTTTTGTGTGAAATAACTGCTCGGGCTAGATTTCGGTATCTTGCAGTAGTCAGTCCAATTTTAGGGTGCAGCAACATGCATAACAAAATTATCCCAGGGAAATAAAATGCCTCGTCCATAAATACATAAATTAATCAAGTCTGAAATTTCTATTTTACACTGCAGTGATTTTGCTATTAGTCGCAGCAGTAGAACAATTCATGCACGCCACCATTCTCTGTTCACTTAGCTATGACTAAAGCCAAGGCAGCCCAGTCAAATTGTGCAACGTGGTATCCGTTTTAATGACATTTGACTTTCTTTTCTCTTCTTTACTTCGATTCTTTGTTCTTTCTTTTCGTCTTTTCACCCTCCCTGCTCTTTCTGCCTCTCGCTCGGTCTCTCCCTTCCTCTGTATATTACATCCTTCCTCTCCGCCCAGGCCGTAGCCCTCACCGAGTCGCCTCTTTTAAACGAGTCCGGTCGAGTTTTTCATTGTTTGTTGCTTGAGCGAAGAGATGTCAGATGTCAAAGAGACATGAGTCTCCGACACACAGATGCTGTCACGCCGAAGCCTCTTCTCAAATGGAGAGATTGTAGAAGTTGGTAAATGAAGATGGGTGATGCTCTGCCTTATCACTGCCAGACGCTCGATGTAAGACACTCCAATCACAAGATAATCCTGTTAACATTTAAAGCATTTTGTCCTTTAGTGACTCCTTTTTAAACTCAAGGGCACCTTGACTTGTGAGCACATTTACACAATCCTGTGCATTAAAAACATTTCAGATCTTTCTCCACAGCAAAAGACCTCCTTCTAGCTAGATTTAGTAGGACCGGTGTATATCACAGCATGGTAGCAGGCTCAGGGGGACTGAAGCTAAATCTACCTCGTAGCTATGTTGGCTGAAAAGCTGTTTTACTTTCCACTATCTTCCATCATCTTTTTGGTCTGTTGTGGTGGTAAACACGATATCTACGGGAACCTGGAAAGAGCCACAAACGTAGAAAAGAAAAATGATAGAATATTGTGACAGATGTGTTGAATTAATTTAAAAGCGCACAAAAATCTGGTTTGTGATCATTACAGATGGGAGAACTGCAAAAGGCATAATTAGCTGTTAATAAAAACATAGTAAATTGCTAATAGATGCACAATACTGCATGAATTAAGCTTCGTAATGCAAAAAAATAAAAGAGAACCTCAGTGTAGAAAGCTGCTTACACTTCAGTGGTGTAATAAGTAAATTATTAAAACTCAATAAATATGTATTAGTAACATAATAAATTACAAGTGAGTAAAGGCTTTTATTATCATCAGGTGATAATACCCCTTTCCTGACAAGTTTCTTAGAAGCTGACGTGGTCGACAGCATATTGAAAGACATTGCCACTGTAGTTTGGACAGTTTGGGAAATGTTACGGGAATTCAGCCAAATTCTCCTGACTTGTCTTATTCTGGTCTTCACATTTACACATACTCCTTCCTTGGCTGGGAACTGTGTCAGTGCGTGTGACAACTGGGATTTACTGAGGCAGATGGCGTGATAATAATTGTGTTAATGAAAAAGTCTGATAAATGAGGTTTGGAAAAAGAATAATAAAGGAAAAGCCATCAAAGGTACACGTTCCATCTTTTAATCTCTGTTTTTTTTTTCCTCTATCTGCCTACGTGTAGGTATAACAGGCAGCGATTACATCAACGCTAACTACATTGATGGCTACAGGAAGCAGAATGCTTACATTGCCACCCAAGGACCTTTACCAGAGACATTTGGAGACTTCTGGAGGATGGTGTGGGAACAGAGAGCAGCCACTATTGTCATGATGACCCGGCTGGAAGAGAAGTCGCGGGTAGGTCCACTCGGCATATCTGGGCTGCTTTTCTGTACGCTTCTTTTTAAACCCCCAACCTTACAAATCGCTTGAAAATGATGTTTTCTTTTAAATAAGCCTTGGAATCAAATCAGTGCATTACACAACCAAGTACAACAACCAGCTGCTGAAAATGGCACAGCTTTACATTGATTTCCCAGTTGCATAACTGAACTCCATTGGTAGGCAATCAGACTTCATTTTCTTGGGATAGATTGCTTTCAGAGAACTGTAGATATTTGAATGGGGTGGTTAAAGCAACTGGGGAGGCTGATAAAGCAGAGCTAACTCAAAGACACTCTACCTGCGCACATCTGATAAGTAAGGCTGCGTATCCACTGGGAGTACCTTCACAGGCTTAGCTCTGTTTTCTCTCCTTATTTGCAGCAGAAACCACAAGCTGTTGCATGTCCCAGAGAGCATAGCGAGTTGTTGAACTTAGACTGCTTAGTGCAGGAAGCTCAAATGAAATTTTAAGAACGGGAGTGCTAGAGTGCTGTAGAGTATTTGCAGTACCTGCGACCAGTCTCTCCTACAGCCATCTGTTGATTGTAGAATATAGAGAGAAAACGATCCAGAGAGAACAGTGGCTTAGATTCAGGAAGCTCAGCATCCTGTTTTTGTAATGTGTGAAGGAACTGGGTCCTAGCTTAGAAATGACAAATAAGACTACATTAAAGAAAACCTTAAATATTTGGCGGTGGGGGAATAGCGTTCAACGCAGTTTATGATAATCACTGCTGCAAATGAGACTGCACCTATCATTTATTTGGTACACATTATGGGATATCAGCAGTTGAGACACTGCATCTCTAAGAATAAGAGAGGAGACTAACATTTAAGTACGTGAAGTTGCATAAACTTGCCCAGGCAATATATTTTGCTGATAAAATGTAACTTTATCCCATTAGCTCTAAAACACCATTATGTTTCATTGCACTTAAAATGGGAGTGGGGTGAGTGTGGTGTTTGGTAGTGGGTTTTTTTTCATGTTTGGAATAGTAATGTAACAGTTGCTCTTTGCATTGTTACATTGTTGCTGATCACGCCCATCCCTTTGTGATCATGGTGCTTTCAGCAGGATAACGCACATAATAATGTCATAAAGCTCAAATCATCTCAACGTGACAGTTCACTGTCCTCAAATGCTCTCCACAGTCACCACTTCACAAATCAATAGATCACCTTTGGGATGCATGAAAGATTCACATGGTGGCTGTGCAGCCATGATGATCTGCATGATGCTGTTATGTCAGTGTGGCCCGCAATCTCTGAGGAATGTTTCCAGCACCTTGTTGAATCCATGCCCTAAGAAATTGGGCCAGTTATACAGGCAGCAGGGTGCCCAACACCATACTAGCATGATGTTCCTATTAAAGTGACCAGTAGGTGCATGTATAATAATCCACTAATGTAATAATAATTCACTTGGAAGTTTAGCTAGAAATCATCCTGCTGCATGATGAATACTTTTAATAATTTTTTTTACATTTTGTTCTCATGCTTCTGTGATTCTTACCATTTTCAGTGCAGGACCTTTTCCTGTAAAGGATTTTTTTTTCTCACAGTGGATTGATACTTTTACTTAAGTGAGTCCGCCGTGATAATATTTAGTCCTCTCGAGGAGTCGACTTGTCTAAATGTCAAAAAGCCAACCATGATGTTTCGTGCTGTCGAGTCAAACCTGTGTCAACATCAGGTTCACTCACCCCAGGTGTCTCCACTCATTTTCCCTTTCTCCGTCCTCTTTTGAATTGTTTACCTACCTTCCATCCTGACATGCGCATTCCACTCCTGTCAAACGTGATCAGGGTTAGCGGGTGCTGGAGCTCGAGTGTCAGCTCGACCAGGAAATGGGAGAGAAAACTGGAGAGCAGCGTCTCCCTCACAAGCTGTCACATCTGATCTGATGTCCGCTGGCACATCACACCCCATATTGAATGAATCTTTATTAGGTGGACTGACGTGGTTTGTGTGCTTGTGTGTAGTGCCACAGGACTAGAAAAAATGTTAACAGTCACAACAAATCAAGGGTTTGCTCTAAAAAGTGTTTTGTTTTGTTTTGTTTTGTTTTTTTCCTTAATAAACTTTTAAAAAGTGTCCAGGTTTCCGTATGAAGATTTGAAATTATAGCAGCTGTGATTATGGAAAGTCATCAAGTTCCCGAGATTTCAATTACATTCCTTGTGTTTCACATTACTGTTGAATATGTTTTGTTTTAAGAAAAAGGCAAGGAAGGAAGCAGGCTGGATTTGTGTGAGGTTGGTAAAGTTATGCAGTGAGATTGGAGTCGCTGTGACAGGCACATCTGTTCAGTGTGCATAATGTTGTTTCTCAGATGTGAATTATAGAGAAGCTGCCCCGGTGTTTCTGTCACCACTGCACTGTTTCAGTCCAAAGGAGAGCTTGCTGCGAGAGCACGCCATGATACGAATAAATGTGATTTAAAAAATGTCCTAACCGTGCCTTTTTATGTCCGTGAGGTTTTTCATGCTGTAGCTAATGCCTCTCTTTCTCTCCCAGATTAAGTGTGATCAATACTGGCCAAGTCGAGGTACAGAGACCTACGGTATGACCCAAGTGACCCTTTTGGACACGATAGAATTGGCCACTTTCTGCGTGCGCACTTTCTCTTTGCACAAGGTAAGATGGTTCCTCACATTGTTCGCCTACACACTACTATTTGTACTCCTGTCTTATGTTTGATAAACAGTACTTGTCAATTCAAAAGTGATGTGCAAACATGTCCAAGCAAATGAATTACAGCCATTATCTTAAATGGTTCAAAAAATGAATAGCAGCGTCCTCATAAATGTCTTTTCAGCAAAGAGAGTGATAGTCCAGAGGACACGCCTTGTAGAAATACAAGCACAAGGTCTGCATAAACATTGAAAATATTGTATAATATAAACCACATGGTATTTTTCTGCTTAAAGCGAAGATCTGTACAAATAAAACCCTTTGTTTCTATTGTCCTCCCAGTCCAGCCCTTTTTACCTTGCACAGCTCTCTCGCTCTCCTCAATAGATCATCTGTTTATGTGCATCTGCCAAATTGGAGCACTTAGGTAAAGTGAGCAGAAGAGAAACTCAATATACATAATTGGCAGACTGCTCTCATGCTTCTGTGCACGCACACACAGCCCTGCACAGATATTCAGAGCTATGCTCACTGCAAAGACTGCAATCTCAAAAACGAGGGAAAAAAAAGCGGGGAAAATATTTATTCAAATGAAAAATGATCATAACAGGATAATCTTACTTACCTAGCTTTTAAAAACAAGTAAAAAAAAAAAAAAACATGATCGCATTGAACAGACTGTTTTGTTTTTATCAAATTTGGCAAGTAATAGCATAGTTGTCTTCAAATAACACTATATGTTTATATGCTAAAAGCAGAAGAGCTACATCAGAAGCTGCGGGACCCGTGCCTTGATACAAAGAAGCAATTTTAAATATCTTTATCGATACGTCTGAAAAGCTACTGGGGAGGTTGACAGAAAAAATGATAGTATTTGAACAAATATCCATTAACCATTATGATCTTGTTATAATAACAAATCCTGACTAAAAATAGATGTGCTTTTACCACAAATCTCCTGCTTAAAGGGGCATGAAGAGTCCATTTGTGATTCAATTATGACAGAGCAATGTAACGGTGTATTAATTTCCCAAATAAGATATTACTCCAGTAATCATCTGCGTTGACTTTAAAAGGCAGAAAGGTTTGTTGTGTACTGTTAGTGGCAGGAACACGCGACTGTTTCATTCATATCAATATGTGAAAGGGATGCTTAAAGAAACTGTTTTTATAATCACGTTTTTGTTTTTATAATTTTATAATAGTAAAATGCTCTAAAATAAGAGGGGAGGCATAGTGTGTATTCCCTCTAATTAATATATTTCATATGACGTATTGCAGTGCACTTTCTCCATGTGAATGAGCACATTCTCAAGACAGATTTTGCACATCCAAGCTTGCATTCATGCTTTTGCACAAATATCGGAAATGCTACATGCATAAATATGATGCCACACACAAACCAGTGTATTATTACCGCACCAGCACACATACATTACATGCACCCTGTTCTCACTCGCAGCCCTATCACAGAACCTGCAAAGACAGGTTCTGTGATAGGAGCTGAACCAGCCACTGGAAGGATTAGACATTTCCAGAATTTTCCTTTTGCCAAGATTACACCAGTGTTAAGTCACTGTTGACTTTTTTTTTTTTTACCTGAATTGTCAATGGAACAATGGATGCTGAGGCAAACCAGTGACAGTAAAGATAGCAACGTATCAGCAGCCGTGGCGCTTTAAAGCTGGTTGACCTTCAGGGCCATTTACATTCTGCCGCTCTCAGCCTCTATCACACCCGCCGGTGCTTTCTTCTTTTTTCTGCTCACCCTCTTCCCTCTTGCTTATACCTGAAGCCATTGCCGGGATTTCTCACTGAGCTGTTTTCACTTTGTTGAATTTGTGTGAAGAATCAGGTGGCAGAGGCACACAGACAAACACACGGCACATTCACAAAGCAGCTGCTGTGGTACATATCTATATGTATGTGTATCCTACAGTGACGCAGGATTGTGTCCGCTGATAAATTCTTGACAAAAAAAAAAAGACTTTAAAACCAGCAGCCAGGTAGCAGTCGTATTCATCCTGTCTTCCAACTCCAGAAATGGGGAATGTCCAAAAAAAAGGAAAACAAGAAGTAGGTCAGTTTGCTTTTAATTACCACACTCATTTATTCATTTATTCAGCAAGGAAAAATTCCCTCTGTCAGGAAAGTAGAAGCACTTCACTGAAATGCAAACAGTGCCTACATTAGAGGATCTTCTGTGAGGAGGGGGAAGCGGACAGGAAGATGCGAGGCTGATCTTTCTCTCAGTCTCTTTCTTCTTGTCCTTCACAAAATTCTTCCTCTGGATCCCAGTTTTGATGCCTCAATAGTGGATTTTATGACAGGAGCTGTCAAACGGGTGTGTAATATGAGTGTTTGCCGCTTGTATCATGTCCCGAGTGTTCTCAGCAACAACAATGAGTACATGAGCACACGCACATCAGTGCTGATCAGCATGAAAATGATATCTACTACAACAACGAGTTCAAACTGTGTAAAATCATGATCAAAAGAAAGAAAAAGATTTCCCAAAAACTGCAAAGCCCATTTTGTAAATGAGAGCGGATTTAAACAGCTGTAAAATGTTTAAATATACGCTTATTTTATTTAATGTGATGCCAGCGACACATTTCAAAACAAAATCATGACAGGGGCGTGTTTACCACTGGTTTGCATCACCTCTTTCTTTTTTTAACAACACTGAGCTCTCAAAACTGCAGCTCAGCCCCCAAACACAAACATGTTTTCCCATTCTTGCTTGAGAGGATGGGTTTTGAGCCTCTCAAAATGTTCTGCAATAATAAGATGTTCACAGCATGCCGCATGGGGCTCATCCACATCGAAAGGAGCGAGTTCAGGTGGTTCTGGCATCTGACAAGGATGCCTCCTGGGTGAGGTGTTTTGCCCCACCGGGATGAGGCCACGGGGCAGACCCAGGACACGCTGGAGAGATTATATCTCTCGGCTGGCCTGGGAGCACCTTGGTGGATAAGCTGGAGGAGGTGGCTGGGGAGAGGGAGGTCTTGGCTTCTCTGCTTAGGTTCCTGCCCGGATAAGCAGAAGAAGATGGATGGATGGACGGACTGCATTTCCTGTGTCCGTAATGTCCATGCGCTTTAATGAACACCCAAACCCCTTTAAAGGACATCAGTGATAAGTGATCAGAATTTCTAAGTTTATACTGTAGCTGGTTTTCAGCTTTGTCCCTTTTTAATGTATTTTGTACTGGAGACTATGAAAGCGGCACATTCTTTGCAGTATTACACTGCAATTACACTGACACTTAGTCTTGTGTTACTGAGTTATTCTTAAACTGCTAAAAAACCTACTCACAAACTCCAGTGGATGCTTCTATTAAACCCAGTTATATTTATGACCATTTTCAGGACCCTTGTTTCAACTTTTTTTGAATTTTTTCCACTTTCAGTCTTTGATATTTTGTCTCTGTGTTGTACAACTAAACTAAACTAAACTGGCATAGTGCAGAAAAGTAGACAGAGGAAAAACAGATGCCAAGCCTCGGTCTGGTTTAAATGCCTAGGAATAAAAATGAGTTTTCAAGCGGCTCTTGAAGATGTCGAGTGTTGCTGAGGTGCTCATTTCAAGGGCGCGGGCTGTTTCAAAGTTCAGGGGCATCTACAGAGAAGGCCAGGTCTCCTCTATGCTTTAATCTGCTTCACAGTAAGACCAGAAGCATCTGGTCAGCTGATCTCAATGATCATTTCAGAGAATGTGTAGTTAAAACATCCAAAAACAGGGGAAATACGAGCTCGCTTGCAGGTGCCTGTCAGGACTTGAGCTGCTGCATTTTGGTTGCAGAGGAGAACGCAGCGCCTGGCTGATTCTCAAATAAAAACTACTCCAAAAAGCAAGCCTGGGTGAAATGAAGGTATGAACTAGTCCGTCTAGGCTCTCAGTCATCCAGGTCATGGTAGTTGTAGGAGCTTGAAAAATCTTTTAGAACTAAAGAAACCTCTTGTATGAAAGGTGAAACATCCTCACACACTTGAACAAGTCCAGTGCCTTCTTTTTCAAGCATGGTTTGCCTTCTTAGCAAAAGAGAGAGAGGGCTTAGCCTTTTGCCTCGGGTAGAAGAAACTAACTGTAGCAACAGCATTTATCTGTTTATCAAATGTGTGATCCGTCCCGTGTTTTGAAGGGCCAAGACGAGTGAGGTTCAAGAGGTCCACTTCTTTGCTTCATCCACAATTTTAACTCGGTGAGACAGTCCAGCAAGGACAGGGTTTAAATGATTTCCAAATCAATACAATTTACACAGTCCCCCAGCTTTTCTATTAGATTTACTGTTGAAGCCATTGATGAGCTGCATGTGTTGAAAGCATTTCATCATAGATGATTTTAACCTAAACTATAGTGCATTTTACTCATCAAGGCTACAAAGTGCAACTTTTTATTTGACCTGAAATCCCATCTTTGTGGTAAGCAGGTGTATCCACTAAATACGTCAGTATGTCAGCTTTCTGAATGTTTTGTGGTCTCACTGTACAACATCTCTCTGTAACAGCCAAGTTGCACAAAGCAGCACCGTTATCAAGACACCATTTGGGTTTATAGACCAACAATAAAGCTACTGAATGACCCAGTGCAAACACAGTGCAACCAGCCTCTCTGTGTGTTATGCAGAATGGTTCGAGTGAGAAGCGGGAGGTTCGTCAGTTCCAGTTCACCGCCTGGCCTGACCACGGCGTACCAGAGTACCCAACCCCGTTCCTGGCCTTCCTCCGTAGGGTGAAGACTTGCAATCCGCCTGACGCTGGACCAATCATTGCTCACTGCAGGTCGGTTTGTAATTTGATTCACTTTTGTGCTTCAAAGGAACCGAGGAGTGGTTCTTGCACCAGCCGGTCTCCCAAAAATGAAGTCAAGCCCAGCATATGGAAAATCCCAGCTTCAGTAATGCAGTTGTTATTAGGTCATTGTGTGTCCGTGAGCCAACAGAATGGCAGGCTTTACCTGCGTACTTGCTATTATAGGTTACGTAAAACACTTTACACCACCGCATACTCTCTTTCCCAAATGACCTCTGTCTCTTCTATTTTCAATTGGTCACAGCAGCCTTCTCTTTAATTTGTGCTTTATTTCCCTGCTGCCATTCTCTCCACCTTTTTCTTTTTATCTCTTTCTGTCAAAAAGCCTCAAAAGTAATCCCTTCCCATCTCCTTTGCGTCTCCCATTTCACTCCTTAGCTCTTCCTCCTTTTACGTGTGGTATTTCTCAGATGGCTTATTCAAATTGAAACCTTCCTTTTTGTCAAGATAAGAAGACTTCAGTGAGTCCAAAGCACTACACAATAAAATTGAAATTTGCTTCACCTAGTCTCCATCACTGTCCTCCTGTTGTTCTATTTGTCATTTTCCTTTATTGTTTATTTATTTCCTCTCTTAGCTTTCATAACATCTCTCTCTTTGCGTCTTCCTATTCAATTATGCAAAGTGTGACTTCACAACAGAGCTTACAGGACTTGCTGTATATAAAACATTATAATGGCACAGTGAATTACACTGAAAATATTCAATGCCAAAACACAAAGTAATTTTGTATCTTTTTTTTTTTTTTTTTTACTCCAGTGCGGGCGTAGGCCGGACGGGCTGCTTCATCGTCATCGACGCCATGCTGGAGCGGATCAAGCACGAGAAGACGGTCGACATTTACGGCCATGTGACACTTATGCGATCGCAGCGGAATTACATGGTGCAGACCGAAGACCAGTACAGCTTCATTCATGACGCACTGCTGGAGGCGGTGGCCTGCGGAAACACTGAGGTGGCTGCCCGGAGCCTGTATTCTTACATCCAGAAGCTTGCACAGGTGGAGAGCGGTGAGCACGTCACTGGCATGGAGCTGGAGTTCAAGGTATAGGAAATAAACCTATAAAACCTTAATAACCTTCTGACCATTTTAAGTGCACTATGCACTGGAATTAGAGGGTTTTACACCTTGCTTTGTTGTTGTTGTTTCTTTATTAATGAGCCCTAACTACATATACCGATCAACTTTAACTTCTGCTGGGGTCAGACATGCAAATTATCAGGGAGCCTGCTTGGAGTTTTTCCTCAGAGTCACCTGCCAAGACAGTGGGAAATAACGAGCAGCCACAGATCAATGTCTACATTAACTTTCCTCTCTGTAGTCCTTATCATAACTAAATAATGAAGACGGCACCGGTATGTTTTTCTGACACCTTGTTTTAAGCCACTGTAAGCCTTTTAAATAAGCCTAGCTGCCAGCTTTATCTTCCCAGCAGTTATTCTGGATGCAAATCCAATTTCATTGCTTTTCATATTTTTCTTCATCATTATTTGCAGTGTGCTTAATTTTTGGTTTCAGTCATTGCTCTTTGCTTTGTGATAATACGTTTCTTTGTATTTTGATTTGGGGTTTTTTTGTTTTGTTTTGGTGTTTTTTCAGTGGTTCTTAACTATCAGCATCTGTGTTTCTGACAAGAAGCTGTGAAACTAAATTAGGAGACTAGGAAAGAGACAAATTGGATGGTTGCTGTCACTGCCTGGGTGGGTGGGGGGACTGAAAGAATAACATTTTAGTTGAGTGAAGATGCAGTTTATACAGTGTAGCATCACTGTAGAAGGTATATTTAAACTGCCTTATTTGAATGGCAGCTATTTGTCAGTTTTTTACGGATGCTATCCAAGTAACAGGTGACTAAAAAACAAATTTCCTTTACTTTCTTGTGCTTCACTTAAAACGTTTCATCATTTAGGTACACAATGCTATTGAGGTGTAGTATTTTTTTTTTCCAGAGCTAGAAAAGAGAAATAAGAAGCCCTTTGCTGTTGGGCCACATTGTTCATTTTTGAGGATTTTGCAATAATATGCTTAGGCTAAGAAATTGGGTTTAATCTAGCAGGGGCAAGACAAAGGATTTTTTGGCTCAGAGCAGCACGGATTTTCAGTTTTAAGAAAGAAAAAATTAATGAAAAAGCAGTAGGTGAGAAAGACAGCAAAGCATAGTGTTTACGTACAGAGGGGTGACTTATTAAAGGAAAAACATAAACCCTTGAATCCTGCGATGGGGAGACTGGGCGACTGCTACAGCGGGGGGATATTAGCTGGCATCGTGTACTTTTTCCTTTATACAGCCGTTGCAATTCGTCACAGCCACCGGGCATCAATCTAGCTGACCATCTATGAGACATTGTGGCATATTAGAAAGTGCTCTCCATCACCACCATCAAACATCACATATCTTTTGGAAGAATGCTACTTGTAGAGTCACTGCCAGTTAATTGAGTTGGGGGGCTTATCCTATAATTTGTCACCCGTCCATAAAGTAAAGTCACCTCAACTTTGGCACACCAGTTAGCATCTGCTGACCTTGGATTACGCACACAGATTCTTGAATCATTCGTCATCGCTTTTCATCAACGCAGCCTCCCTACCAAGAAACAACAACAGTGCCAGTGCGATTAGTCTTTTTTTGGGGGGTGTCTTCTCACTGGTGCACAACAGTGACGGAAACTCCACTGCCATCTGTATCGGGAAATAATGCTGAGCTGGCATCAGGAGTCGAACGGGGATTAATAACATCCACCCTGCTGTCAGTACAGAGGGGGTAGGCGTGTGAGAAAAGGGGTGGTTGAGCTAAGTAATTAATACTTGATGATGACAAATGGAGGTGGAAGGTGAGGCAAGCGGAGGGAGGAACGTTTGGCTAATGAACAAAGGGACGAGTGTATACTAAGTTGGCAGTAAGGAAGTGATTTGACAGAATACTGCACTATAGGCGAGAGTGGGAGGGCACTGTCATTCTCAGGTAGGATACATAGTCACGCAGAGTTAAGCCATAACTGTTGGGAATCCCTGAAGATAATTTTGTCATGAAGTAGTCAGACAAAAATGCTTTCTTGCTCACAGTATGTGCATTTTTATGGAGATTTATGCACATAGCATGCTTGTAGAACGTATTTTGCAACAGTATGTGGATTACAACATACACACACAACAAAATGCTACTGAGCTGCTGGGATAAATTTCAATTTAAATAGAAGCAAGTATGAGTTGGGATTCAGCTGTTTAAATTGGGATCCAAGTCCAAACAAAAATACAAAAATCTTCTCGAGTTATATAGAAACAGTTATATACATATACAAAACTCTCACAAGGCTTTGCATGGCAATGCATAATTAATAATTAAAGAAGTACACAATTGGAAAGATAGTATTTACTAGAAATAAACCGAAAACCTATGATCTAATAGATAGTAAATGTACTAAAAAGAATAAATATGTGTAAATCTGTAGTGATATTCAGAATACTTTACTATAGATTTATAGAAATGCCAGATGGTATTTAATATTCTCAGACCCTTGTATTTTCTATTACAGGGTTCTGACTTCCCACTTAGATTTGGTTATGTCCAGGGAAGCCTACTGGGGATGGTCCTACTGCGTTTTTGGTCACAGTGCTTCTTTAAGCTCTAGTTTCTGATACATAACCAAATATATGTTTCGGTGCAACATGCCAAATGGAATGAAAACTGACCAGATATGCTGTACTATAAATGGGAAGGAGCTAGTATGAGGTGAAGAGATTGAGGCTGCCAGGTCTGGCGCAGTTCCCTTCACCCTCTGTGGTGTAGCTGAGGGCCTCTTTAGCACTGCCAGGCCACCTTAAGCCTTTCCAGGTGCCTCTGTGAAACACAGATCAAAAGCAAGACAGTAGCAAGGGATAAAGGCATGGGAGGAGGAGGAGGCAAACACTGGATGGACTCCAAGAAGCCACTGATAGAGAGCTGCTGGTGCTATACGAGGGGGGAAAGAGAAAGAGAGACCGAGAATACTCTAATTGGAAGAGAAAATGGAAAGTTAGACCTGGTTTGCGCACACATAAAAGCATGAACACACTGACTTTTTGTATTTTGACAAGTATTGGGAGCTGGAAAATCTAGAAAATATATTCACATCCCGCCTTCTTTTTCACCGGGGTCAGTTGCAGCTCATCTCTTGTCTCGTTCTCATTTCTTGTGATGCTGCTGGTGTTTTCAGCGCGCCGTGCGTTCTGTCTGAAAGGGGTCCTAAACCATCTGACAAGGGTATCTTCTATTTGCTTGCTAACGAGCAAGAACACACACACACATATTCTTTATTGAGACGTCGAAGCCAAAAGGAGGAGATCATAGGACTTGCTGACCCACAAACTCGCGCTGAGATCCTTATGACGGTGATGATGTAGCAGTACGGCATTTTCATTTTGATCATTATGCAGCGTGCGTGTGTGTTTGTCTTTCTGAGCATCCCTATGTGAGTCTATGTTTTATGCACACTGCCATTATCAAAGCTGCGACTGACCCACTTTTAGGCAAGTTTTCTGTTTCATACAGGCTTGATCCAGAGGCTTGTTAGTCTGGGTGTGTAACGTATTTTCCGTCATTTTATCTGACCCTCCAGGACCTCACAAGTTGCAAACGGGAATAAAGTTTTGAATTGCTTTCTGATAAATATATTCCTGATAAACAATGTCCTTTGAAGCTGTGGCATCGTGGGTGACAGATCAGATTAGATTAGGTCTTCTTTATTACTTTCTGCAATTGATATTCTCCACTTTCTAGCTATCTTGCACCTGTCTTCTTCATCCTCTCCTGCTCTTCCTTTTTCTTTTACTTCTTTCCTCTGCAGTGCTATCTTCTCACATTTCTCTGCTTTTAATCTTTATTCTCCTCCTCTGCATCATTCATTGCAGTCTTACTAAATGTCTCTTTTTTTTTTAACACTATACTATATTTTTACCTTAGTCTGTACTGTTATTGTTATTGCTTATCTTCTGGTATGTTAAACTATCCCTTTGTCTTCCCCCAACAGCGTTTGGCCAACTCCAAAGCCCACACGTCGCGCTTCATCAGTGCCAACCTTCCCTGCAACAAGTTCAAAAATCGGCTGGTTAACATCATGCCCTACGAGACCACTCGTGTTTGCCTGCAGCCAATCAGAGGCCTGGAAGGATCTGACTACATCAATGCCAGCTTTATTGATGGATACAGGTAGGAAGAGTTGAGATGGCAGAAAAGCACGCCAGCATGAGTGAAGTAACTGCTTATTTATTCATGTGTTTATTTCTACTGCAAAGAAACATCTTGATTGATCAGAGACATATATTACATGGAATAAAGAAAATGAGAGAAATATTCATTCTATTTTTGTATTTTTTCCTCATAGCAGTCATGTAATCGTGTGTATTATTATGTAAAAGCAATCATCAAGTTTACTTATCGTCCACAAGTTTGTGCCATACGGTTGATTTTGTTTTTCCCCCTCTGAATTTGCATCAGTGGTGTTTACAGTTAATTACTCAAGTAAACATGGTGTGACTTTACTGTTTAAACAGGCAACAGAAAGCCTACATTGCCACGCAGGGCCCTCTGGCGGAGACTACAGAAGACTTCTGGAGAATGCTCTGGGAGAACAACTCCACTATTGTAGTCATGTTGACCAAACTTAGAGAGATGGGACGGGTACGACGCTGATTTATGTTATTTATCTGTCTCTTTTTGCTTAAAAATTAAAATAATTTAAAATCAAAATGTAAAACGCCATAAAAAATTCCACTAAAAATCATCACTATTTTTTTTCAAACAGGAAAAATGTCACCAGTACTGGCCTGCAGAGCGCTCTGCCAGGTATCAGTACTTTGTGGTAGACCCCATGGCAGAGTATAACATGCCTCAGTACATCCTCCGAGAGTTCAAGGTCACAGACGCCAGGGTAAGAGGGGGTCCTTTGGCGGTTTGGGAGGGTTAAATAGGGCACAAGATGTGAAATTTTCCAATGAATGCAAAATATATAAATACAATACATTACACCCTTGAAAAGCCTACATAAACACAGAGCCTGTACATGTTTCCACACTGTAGCCTACATGTTGTATTTTTTCTGTTCAGCGGCTTTTGTTGTTGACGCTGGGGCGTAAATCTGAAATCTGCCCATCACACCTTAAAAGAAAACTTTGTACTAAATTGCTGTCAGCATTCAATAGATATTCAGCTGCAGTTTCTTTGTATCAAAGCGCAAGAGGGACTTTTTCCAGTCTTCTTCTTTATGCTTTTGTTCATCAGAAGTTGTGCGCCAATGACGCATTTTTAGCCTCCTCAAAAGACTAAAAGTATAAGAGTAAAAAAAAAAAAAAGATGTTATAATTTGGACAGATGCGCCATCAACAACTCACTGAGGTGTTGGAAATGTCGAAGATTAAGCAAGTTGAGTAAAACTAGGCCACGTAAACAGAAAAACATCGCAGTCTCGTCATATTTATCCCAAAAACCTTCCTTAAAAGAGTTTTTTTCTGTTTCTATTGTGAGATAGATTTCCATACAGTGTTTCACTACTGAACTGACTTTTCTCACCCTGAACTGTTAAGAAGCTACTCTGCTCTTTTGTAGTTATCTCTTTACCTCCGATAACATTTCTTTTTTGGTCAAATTAGGTCAGACAGTTCAAAGGAGCAACAGTAGAAATCTAGCAGAGAGATGAAAATCTCCCGTCTCGGCTGATATACCCACTGATTTCCCAGGCATCATCCTGTTGGTATTAAAGCAATTAAGGCGCACACATGCACTCATGAAAAGGCTCATGCCGATCTCCTTTCCTCTGTATATTTCTATTAGTTCATGCGCATAAGTTCAGATATCATCTTCCAAAGGCTCTGATAGATTAAACACACTAGCCGGGCCTGCTTTTTCTAATTCTTCATCCCATATTTAGTGAGTGGAACAAAACTGTAGAGGTTATCGCTGTGAGTGTGACGATGTTCGTGCACAGTTTCGGTAAGATTGACCCAGTCGTTTCGGAGTAGCTTGAATACACACAGATACATATGCAGTGTTGGGAAGGTTACTTTTAAAATGTATTCCGTTACAGAATACAGAATACATGCCCCAAAATGTATTCTGTAACGTATTCCATTACGTTACTCAATGACAGTAACGTATTCTGAATACTTTGGATTACTTAATATATTATCGTGCTTTTTACAACAACGTGAATGTACTATTGCTGTGTGATTTATTACTATTACTGAAGGTCCGCGACTCCGAACTGTAGTAAAGGGACCTCTGACTAATACGGCGGGGTCCCTGTCGGCTCATAGCCGAAAAATAGCTTTACTTTGTTGTGTGGGTCAATTTTTCTTGCGAGAGACAGAGAGAGGCGTTGAAAGACTGCTCCAATGGAACTTGTTGTTTTCGGAGGAAAACACGAACACGGTGTACAGTCGAGTCTTAATAGCTTACTTACAGCTGGGCTCGTCAGGCACTCTTTTTGGCTGCAGTGGTTATTATTATATTTACATGTTTCCAGCTCCCGTTTTTCCTCGACGACAACTCGTACCTTTCCACTCGCCTTTTTCTCCCTCCTCGCGCTCACAGACCCATAACGTGTATGGCAGTGCATTCTCCCTGCAACACGGACTATACTGCCCATGATGCTACATTCTTTAGAGCTATGCTTGTAGCATTCTGCCTGTTAGCTTAGCACAACAACAACAACAAAAAGGCGCTCTCTCACCCAGGAAACACACAGTCGCAGAAAGAGAGAGAGAGCGTCGCCCTGTAACCATGGCAACCGTAACGCTGCCACCTGGAACAACAGAACGTAGCTGTCAAACAAAACCCAAACAGTCCTGACCCGCAACAAAATGAAACAGGAAAGTACCGCAGTGTAATCCATTTATTTCAACAAAGTAACTGTATTCTGAATACCACCTTTTTAAACGGTAACTGTAACGGAATACAGTTACTCATATTTTGTATTCTAAATACGTAACGGCGGTACATGTATTCCGTTACTCCCCAACACTGTACATATGCATACATGCGCTACCATCGTTTTAGTAAGAAGATATGAATGCATATAAAGTATGAGATTGCTCTAACGTGCATGCAAACACGATGCCCCGAGGTCTGGTCAGTGCTGCTTTTCTTTTCGAGGATTGTCCAAGGGGACTCAATCATCAAAGCAAACAGTGTTAGCAAACAGGCAGTCAAAGCTTATCACACAGTTAAGAAAACAAAGCGGAGAGATGGAGCAGGTGATAGTCCGGTCTGTGCTTTCAGGCCGCGCGTGTGCGTCGATCTTGCTGATTGTGTATGCACTTAAAAGTGTCTGTGACCTGGGCTTACCCTGCTATTGCACAGATCACATGTACATGTTTGTCTGTTTTGTATATGTATGACTGTGTGTGTGTGTGCACACAGCTGTGTGTGTTTCTCTCGCATGCCTCTGCGCAGTAATAGCATAGACTCCACGCTTCAACACTCACATCTAGCGAGCCAGTCACGTATTTAATCACACAATTTGACACGGCGCGTGGGCCCTCAGGTTGTGTGTTAAATTTTGCTCCCCACCCCCACCCCCCCACCCCCCCTTCTTTCTTTCGCGTGCTTAGTTTATTGTGTTGTTGTCTTTGCCCCTCTTTCATTTTTAATCCCCCTGCTGAGGCTAAATGTTTTTGAGATGGAAAAACAAAGGCAACACAAGAAAGAAAACATGCAATGCGTCATAAAACAGGGAAAGAGACATGAGGTGTTTTACAAAGAGAGCTGGTATACGGGGCCTAACTTATTAGATTCTAAATCACTGTATTTGTCAAGCACAATAAATGTACAAGAGTACCCCTTGGCAGCAGCGATGCAGACTCACATCAGCAGCACGTATAGTCCCATGTGACAATAGGCAGATTATTTAAATCCTTTGACATATAGTAACAACGTAAAGTATATATGTTCAGCATAGAGTCACCGTCTGAACGGGGGGATGGTTAGCTCTTGGCAAAAATCAGAATAAATCAGTAAGAATGTAAGACAGCTCCCATCCATGATGGTTAGAGACCCTCAGGTACTTGTTTACTTCAACACATTTGACATTTACCATGAATTCTGCTCAGTATGATTTTTGTCATTTATGACATGAAGCATGTTGCATGTCTTCATTGCATCTTGTTCTTTACATACACCATACTGCAGTTTCTTCAACAATATTGGGGAAAATTTCAATAATGTCTTTAAAAGTAAAAATGCTATTTTCATTTATATATATATATATATATATATATATATATATATATATATATATATATATATATATATATATATATATATATATATATATAAACCGAATTAGCATTTTTATACCCCAAATTTGAGTGGACTTTGCTGAGACATCAGAAATTAATCAGGCATTTTTCTGCAAGTAAATAATTTGCCATCTTTATCAAAAAATAATAATGTTTTTTATTATTTTTCAGCTTTTTTTTTTTTTTAATCAGTAAATTTAAAATTGGTGGATAACAATGATAATTAGATTTTAGCATAAAAAAAACAATGATTACTGGTGGATTAACCATTACAGAAACATACAAATGATTTTGTAATTACCAATAAGGTTAATTTAGGGCAGCTGTGGTATAAAGCTTACACTGGGTGGTGACCTAATAAACTGGTTAAACACTGTACATGTGCACTGACTGTTAGCTTGAAGCTAACTACTGACTGACACTTTTAATTTACTCAGATGAAGATGTTATTGCAATGTTATTCTTTTCCCCAATAACATAATTGAGAATTTGTCTCTTTTAACATTTGTAACAAACTTCAAATGTCAAATTTACTCCAAACAAATTTTAGAATCAAATATCGTTAGCAGCTAATAGCAGGATTTTCAAAAACAATAAATTGTTTACTTGCCAACTGAGTACTCAACCAGTTGTGCTTCCGCCATGTGTGTGAAAAAATCTATAGAGAATGTGCGAGAATGACACTTCATATCCAAGCTGAGGTCTGCTGTGCTGAGAAGTGAGAAACAACTGGAGAAATGAACACCTGGTTGTCTTAATTACTGGTGGCATCAAGCGGAGAGCTTGTCTCTGCGAAAATGCTCGTCTGCTCGCCGGCTTTCTCGAGCAATGTGCTGTCTCTGAGACAACATCAAAAGAAGTTTCTTTACAAGGACACGAGTATCGACTGTGCATTCTCAGAGTGGATAATCAGCTCTCTCATAATAAAGCAGATCCTGTCCGTTCTCCTCCTGCGATGCCACTTCATTGGATAAAAAAACTATTCAAATGCGTTTGTTTGCACTGCAGTTGAAGCAAATGTAGTTGCCTCACCATTACAACAAGGTTGTAAGAATCAATAAAAGATTAAGTTGTCAAGGTTGACATTTTTCGAACATGCACGTCATTGTGTCAGGGTTTTTGTTTCCAATTTTCATCCTCCAATCCCGCCTTCTTTTCCATAAGTCCTTCTTACTTCTTACATCCCTCCTCCCTCCCTCTCCGTGCTCATCCATCACGTTGCTCTATTGATCGCATCTCAGGATTATCTTATTCAACTTGGTGTCTAGGAGAAGACGCTTGTCATGGCAGATGCACTATTGATTAGCTATAACTAGGACCTTTTTGTGACACACACACACGACTGCGCGCTGTGAACACAATAGGGAAGAAAATGGAAACAGTTGGGTTTGAGTAAGAGAGGACACACTGTCCCTATGTTGTGAGCAGTATGTGTGTCACTATATCAGCAGGTTTAGTCTTATACAGAAAAAAAGTGCATATTTAATTAGTGCGAAGGCGTTTTTTGCGTTCAGTTTGTCCTCTGTGTGGATGTACATAACTTTGTCCTTTTTTCTCAAGAATGCAATATCTCAGAAATGCCTTAAGGGATTTTCTTCAAGTTTGTCTTTAATGTTCACCAGGACCCAAGGTCACTGTGACCTCTCTCAGCCATAGCTTAAGAATTCATACGCTAATAATGACAACATTTCAAGCTGCTGTCTAATAGAATAAAATGATAAAATGATGACATTTTATATCCAAAAAGGTCACAATTTTACTCCAGTATCAAAATGTTCTGCAAAAACACTTTTCTAGCCATTATTCAGCACAATAACTCAAAAAGAGAGAGAAGGGGAGATTGTAACCATATTTCACATTTGGTTCCCTGCTGGATTGGTCACACTGATTATGGATGCCCGTCTTAAACTTTTAGTTCTGTCAGAATCACTTTTCTCAGCCACACATGTGAACAAATGTTCTTGCATTTATCTCTTATTGAACCTACGCGACAAGAGAACGACAAAAACAAGGCTTTACAAATTCAAGTCAAATCGATTTCAATCTCTAGCAAGTGACAACCTTTGTCTAGACCCTCAATTCAGATGGAGAGACAAAGCAGAAACATGCTTGCATACAACCAACAGGGGATCCTTCTATTAGTAGTGCATTTATTCTGCATAGAGTTGGTGGAAGGATACTGATACTGTGGAATTGTTGGTGGGAACTGTCGCCATTTAAGATAACCTTAAATGTATCTTTGCTGCTCACCTCATTTTCTCTCTGTTTTGCAGGATGGCCAGTCCAGAACAGTAAGGCAGTTCCAGTTTACTGATTGGCCAGAGCAAGGCGTGCCCAAATCGGGGGAAGGATTCATTGATTTTATTGGCCAGGTGCATAAAACCAAGGAGCAGTTTGGGCAGGATGGCCCAATCTCTGTCCACTGCAGGTAATGTTGTCATGTGCATTATATGGCTTGTATATTTTATTTTATATTAATAATTGTTTTCCTAAAAGGAGATGACTTGTCACCTGCTTTGCCTCAAACCGGTCTCTAAAGACATTCTTCTCTTCTTGAAAGCGATATAAGTCTCAAGACGAGATTAAATCTCTTCTTAAGATGGTTATTGTTTTGCAGCAGAGCTCCTCCTAAGGCGCAGCTCTAACAACATCCCTCTTCTCCTCTTTGCCAAGCGCAGTGCACTACCTCAGCACCTCCACGGGCCCTTCTCTTTCATAATTGATAAGCCTCAGATGTGGCTTGGCATTTGCAAGGAGAAGACATATGAAATGATACAGCCATTCTTTTGGGGGTTTTACGATCACTGCGTGGTGCATTTTTATCACCTCCGGTGTAGTTTCCAAGGTAACTTTCACCATTAACTCGAGATGCTGTATTACAGGTAGTAATTGATATTTGGTAGTGGTCACCAGCAGAACGTCAGATTATTAATATTCATAACCCTGAGTGGGATCCGTCTGAATGACTTGTTATTCTCAGTAGCCAAATGAGGACAATCTTCACAGCTTTGGTTCTGTATACGCTGCGAGACTAGCAAAGACGGAATGTATGTCTCGTATATGATCTCCGACACACTTCTTTTAAACGTTTGATTGGCATTCAGCTCCAAGGATACAAATGGGCGAACACTAATAATTCCCTTGCTGTCTCTTAAAAATACTTTACCTTTGGAGCAGAATAGGTGTCACTTTTGCGCCACATTTCTACTGCAGAGGCGCCATGACATCATCGAATGTAGCATAACGTCCTTTGGATTAAAAAGCAATGATGTCACCAGCCATCAAATGACCCTCTGGGAGTTGTCTCGGACTTGTGTCAGGCTAGCACCACTAAGACTGAGTTATTCTACCCCTCTGTGAAGCCTTTATGGGAGTGCTGTCCTTAAAGTGAAAGGCCTGGTTATTGCAGGACTGGAGTAATGCACAAGAAAGCAGACAGAGGCTGCATTTAGCGCCTAAATAAGTGATGCATCTCATCAAATGCGGTCCTGATTTTGAGGCGTGCGCGCGAGTAAACACAGCAAAGTGTTTTATGTCATTAGAGTTCGATGATATTAATCAGGGAATCATTTTGCACCGATGTGTATCTCGAGTAGTTGAGTAGTAATAGTTGTTGGCTGCATTATCTGTCGGGACTCTAGCTACCTCCTTTCCCATCTAATCATTGTAGCCCTCTCAACTTTCTCCATCCCTCCTCCTTCAGGCTTAGTCGTTTCCGAGAGTAGAGCTTATAGCTTCCTTTTCTCTTACTCTTTCGTCTTCTGTCACCCGCCTACCCCGTTCGTCAACTGCCTGTCTGTTTCTTAATCCTCGCTCTCTCTCGCTTCCTCTCGGCCCATCCATTCTCCTGCACCTCTTTTCTTTTATTCTTCTCCCTTCCTCCTCGGCGTCTATCTAATAGACCCACATGCTTTTTGTCATTAATTGCCTGATTACTTCCTGTGAATGGGGACACCAAATCCTCTCAGTCTGCAGTGGCTCGGCGAGCCTTCAGATTTGGAGAGTCGATCTTCCTGGGGAGTGGGAGAGGTTGAAAGAGAGTGAGAGAGAAAGAGAGAGAGGGGGGAGCTCTGAGTGAGTTTAAGAGCCCATGTGACAGTCTGTGACTGACTCCCATGAAGAGGCTTTGGGTGGGCTGAGAGATACTGCAGTGTGGGGGTGATTAGGCTCCTGTTTCTTTTTTCATTTAATGGCGTCAAACAATACCAAGTCATCTTTTGTCTCAAGTGCGCCGTTTTCCTCCAGCAGACACACGCAAACTTGTCAACAAACTCACGCACAAGTCAAAAAAGTGTCTCCCAGCAGCCGTCACTTCCACTCTCCATTCAGACAAAATAGCATCAGAGGCTGGAAGAAGCCCAAATAAATCTGTTGTCATATCAATTATTGTTCCATTGGTGAAGTGGAAGTCATTTCACAGCAAAGCAGCTTAGAGAGGCAGCTCTCAAGTATTTCAGGATCTGAGTTAAGACTCGGGCTGTATTTCTGGAGAGCAGCAGAAGGCTGAGTTTTTCGACACATGGGAGGAGGGACTTAATGAGACAAAATGTTTGCTTGGTCGCTTGTGTGCGACTTGAAATGTGCGCCTATGTGTCCTTGGGCTTGTGTGTGTGTGTGTGTGTGTGTGTGTGTGTGTGTGTGTGTGTGTGTGTGTGTGTGTGTGTGTGTGTGTGTGTGTGTGTTAGACAAGAATGTGGCCACAATATGTAAGTGGATTCACGAGGTTCTCACATGCAAATTGCCTCCTTTGCTAGTGTCACTGGTGTTTTACCTCTAAGTGGTTAGAGCTTCCAGTGTGCAAAGTATTTTTAGATCTTTGCAGTCACTGTCCCCCACAAAATGCTGCATGCGACACGAAAGAAAGGCGCAATTTACAAAGGCACCATTCACTCGCTGTGTGCACAGGGCGTGCTTTACATCTTTCTGAATACACTTTTTTCTCTTTTTGTGTTTGCAGTGCTGGCGTGGGCAGGACCGGAGTCTTTATCACCCTTAGCATCGTCCTGGAAAGGATGCGTTATGAAGGTGTGGTTGATATCTTCCAAACGGTGAAGATGCTCCGAACACAGAGGCCAGCTATGGTCCAAACTGAGGTGAGAAATCACAGAGTCACACACAATAACATACACTGCTCCTTATTTGGATAGACTTATGGAATTTTAAAAGACCACCAATAAGTTAGCAACGCTCTATTAAACCACTTTTGGGTGGGTGTCTTCACCCCCATAAGGTCTATTATTGGTTTTCTGGTCTTCCTGTGTGAAAATGGGTAAATGCAAAATCAAGTTTTTGTATTTAGCAAAAGATTTTTGCTTATGCCAATCTAGGCTTTCTACTTAGGTATAGGATCTATAGAATGATCTTGTCAGGACATGCGCTGCCTCAGCAAATTGCGAAATTTACTGCAAGTTGAAATTGTCTGAAAATTGTAATCTCTCATGTCATTAAACTCCTGGGGAGGTGTTCTAATGCAATTTGTTATGCGTCTGTCTGTTTTTTTCCCTCCACAGGATGAGTATCAATTCTGCTATCACGCAGCTCTGGAGTACTTAGGAAGCTTTGATCACTATGCAACGTAAAAAGCCATCTCCCCCCCTCCCCCTCCTCTGAATCCTGTTGCCCCCCCACCCCCACCTCAACAGCCTCTTGAGCCATAGGAACTAAAATTTAAAACGACAGCAAACAACCACATCGCCACCGCCAATTCAGCCACATCAACCAGGATCTCCTAGATTTTTTTTTTTTTAAGACAACACCCGGTCCAACCAGTTCAGAGTCCAATTTGACTTTTCAAATATGCCACAAGGAAACACAAGAAAATTGTCCATCATCTCAAGAAAAGAAGATCCTCGGCAGGGGAGGAACCAGATGCTGTGGCTCAAGATGTGGGGCGGGTTTTGATCAAAGTGTCAGACTGCTTACCTTACCTCAAGTGTTTCAATGTGGAGGACATTGTAAACATTCGTGGACATTTCTCTTCTCAAAAAATATCTTCGTGACACAACAGTAACAAGCGACAGATGACGAAGGAAAAGGAAGGCAAAAAAAATACAAATAAAAATCTAAAAAACACTGAGAAGCAGATGGATGTAGCCAAGACTTGGTGACTATCTTGTTTTTTGATATGCTCGGGTGTAAAAGGGGTTCAAGTATTTCCATCAACACAGTGTGTGAGTAATATTGTGAGAAATGAAGAAACTGGTTGCCTGCATAAAAGATTTATCAAGCTGTACAAAAAAAGTGAAACAAAATAAACAGAAAAGGACAAGTTCACTCACATTCGGCACCAAATCCTTCAAGAAAACCTAAAGTTTTTACAGTATTTTGTGTGGGATAACACTCGACTATTAAAGCGACTTCTTCTCGAGCACTAAGAGCTAAAAGAAGACACTTTTTGGTTTTCTTACAGTTGTGAGGATGAAAACAGCGACACATTTCTTAAAATGTGCTAATTGCATCAGTTGTGAATTTGTGTGAAATCAGTATCCTCAGCCAGGTAATCGCAGGAATGTTGCACCACGCCAGTATATTAACAGTGCAAAGATCAGTCACCGGATAAAAGTCTCGCCTGCTGCACGAAGCTTCCGCCGCGTCGTCTTGCGTGCAGCCAAGGTGAGACAAGCGGCAGCCGTGTCCCGTGATTTTTCTTTCTTTCTTCTGTTTTTTAACAATCGCTCCTGTCTTTGGAACCACTACATTGTGGGGCTGCGGTTTCAACATCCACGGTTTTGAACAAGAGATAAACCTGGTGGGGGGGGAAAGCTTTGGAACAAAAATGGAACAACCAAACAAGGATTGCCGCAAAAGTGAGGGCTCTCTTTGTGTACAGTGACCAACGCTCATCGTCATCCTCCAGAACTTTGTCTAATGAGGAATTATCTCGTTTTTCTCGTTTTTTTTTTATTATTATGATTTTCTGTCAAAACCAAACATGCTGCTTATCTCGTGTACGCTGTACGTGTGACTTTGGAAGGAGAGGAAACTGATGAATCAAAGATGCCATCTCTGATAACTGGCATGACTGAAAGCGCATCCACTTGACGTCATCGTCCACGCCTCCTTTTCCCCTCCCTCTCGCCCAGCCTCCTCTATAATCATCTATATCATTGTATAAGACGCTCAAGTGGCAAAGGCCTGCTGCAGTTACCAAGCTGCACATTAATGTGGTTGAAAAATTGGCCTTTAGTTCCACTGTTTGTGTGTTTTGGTGACAGGTGGATACATTTAAACAAAAAAAAAAAAAAAAACAGATGCTTTGGTATTTGCCCTCCGTTTTCAAGGTGATGTCTCTGTGGGTGACACAGCCAGACCAAGGAGCCATGATGGATCTCGACGCTGTGACGCGTTCCTGAAACTCTCCAGTACAAGTTACTTGCACATCCCCAAACGAAAAAAAGATTAACTTTAAACGTATTACCCCCGCCAACCCCTCCCTACTCTCCCCGAACAACTGCAGGTCGACACACTAGTGTATGTTGTGATTTAAAAAGAAAAATCAAGCTTTTGAGATCACCGGGTTTTCATTTCGAGAACAGCGCTTTGGTATACGCGAGCGTTACGGATCCCGCGCAGGTTTCCGGTGGGTGTGCACAAAAGCCAGAGCGATGGACAGAACTGTGTGTAATCTTTTCTTATTTCCAAAAAAGCCTTATTGTTATTGTAACATTACGAAAACATTAATGTTGTATTATGACGACTTATTTTACACTACATAGTTGACTTTTTATTATGTTTTTGGTTGTTTTGTTTTTTTCAGTTTAGTTTTCTAACAGATGTTGTATCATTTTTTAAAATTAGCAGGAAAAGAGAAAAGCTTATCTGTTCATATTATGTTTAAAGACATTCTATTTTTTCACTGTAGAAATGTTAAGTATAACATGGCTGTGTGCTTGTGCGCATATATGTATGCATTCATGTGTACTGCGCACTCACACATTCATATATATTTAAATGCAGAATATGAAGATATATCCAAACCTTAGTATGAATTATATGTTTCTCCTCATCATCTTTTTTGTTTTTTAAACATGTCAGTTCTCATGCTTGAAAATATGATTTTATTTCATTTTGTTTTTCTTTGTGTGTGTGGTTTTTTTAATATATACATACATATATATATATATAAATATATAATCTTAGAGACCTTGTGTGTTTCTTAATGGAAGCTGAGGGAAGCACTATGCCTGAATCCTCTGCCTCCACTCACCATTGCTCTTCTACCTGAGGGTAGAACCTGTGCCGATGAGGAGATGCCATTTTTTATTTCTATGTTTTATTTTTTTGTTGTTTTTTCTTTTTCTTTTGAGCAACTGTTGATGAAGTGATCTACAAAATATCAATCAAATATTTCAAAACTGACGATTTTTTTCTTACCTATATAGGACCAACTTGACGAACTGTATCTTGTATGATCATGGTCAGGCTATGACCCTCGCAGTTTAAGAAAATCCTCTTCAAGTTCTCTTTTCTTTTTTAAATTTTTCAGACATAATGTGGCCATTCATTTTGTTAGATATCCACTATGATCTAGAGTATACCTGTAAATAAACAAATATATAGATTATATGTATTTGTATCATTTGACCTTCAAGATCTCATACTTTAGGTGGGGACAGAAATACAAAAATCAAAGTCCTTCTCACATCCTGGTGGTTGTAGAGCCTGCTTTCTGAAACCTCTCTTCTCCAGTCCTTCCTCCCTGGTCTTTAATTACCACTCACTTTTCTTCTGACTTTAATTTCCCCTGCTAGCAGTTGAAATGGGAAACATGCCAGCCTCTGTTCTCATACCTATAGCCTCAAACAGAGCACGAAATCAGCACCAGTGATCTGCTGGTATAATTTGACCAAGCCTGGGAGGTTAGTTCTTTCTGTCAACTATTTGAATTGCTAATCAATCATTATTTCAAGGACCTGTTACATTCTTATTCTAGGTGTAAGACAGAGTGGAGCAACTAAAGGGTGTTTTTGAAAAAGAAATATTGTCTTAAAATAATTCTCAAACAAAGGATTAATCACAAAGGTGTAAATTCTTAAAGCCACAGCTACGGTAAAAACGCTGGAGGTATCCTTCATTCCTTAACACTTTCCACAAAACCCCCAGAAGATGTGCAACTGTTTAACTCCCTAAAATGCCAAGGTGTTAATCCATAAATATATCATTAGCTGAGGAGCAAATACAGCTCTGCTAAAGGCCAGACATGGTTCAGTTCCAACATGACACGTTGATTTATTGTCTCCCCGGTGCATTTTTTTTAAGCCTGGAACAGAACCATACTGTTTTTTTCTTTGGTTTTTGTTTTTGTCTTTGACCATGCTTCATTTTGGGATGCAGAAAGAAATCAGGACTCAGTGAAAGATAGCAGAGTGATGCAACCAAGGAAAGACTGAGACAACCAAAAACGTGCTGCAAATTCACATTTCCAGCATGTCATTTCTGAACAGTGGGAACCTTGAGATGTTTCATAATGAACTCAAAGCCTAAGATGAAAGACTCTGGAATTCAGTGAGGCTGATGAGAAAGGGCCCAGGCCAAAACTGAAACCATGGAAGTCTTTCAAAGCTTGTGCAATGTGTTACGTTTTTTTTTTTTTTGACTTAATGTGAAGATGTTAGGCTTTTGAAAACAAACCGCCAAATTTGCAGGAGTATGTTGAATATTTCAGGGGAAGAGGGGAAATAACAAAAGATGAACCCTAACTTAATCAATTAATCAAAATAACAGAACGTATACAGTACGACAAATTGGAAAAAATAAAAAACAACCCAAATTCAGAAAAATGCTTTTTTTGTATGAGGGCCAAGTGCTATCACTTTCAAACTGTTACTTCTAACTGAAACAATAATTGGTTTAAAGCCACTGTGTATGTAGATATGTTGACTTTGTATTAAAGAAATGTTGTCTGAAAATCATTTTGCATGTGTTTCTTGCTGGTAAGATTGGTTACAGCATGGATATCTCTCCTCCTGTCTGATTGTCTGCCTACAGTATTTCCCCATCTGTTAATATGCAAATTTCTGGTGAGAGTTATTTAGCTATGATACTTGAAGTACATCAGCACTTACTTTGCGCATCATACATCAGACTGGAACTTGCACTGAAAAAAAAATCTGTTCTATAGGACGAGTGATGAAACTCACAGATGGTGCGCATCGTTTGTTGATAGATGGCTTGATTAGCTTCCTCCTATATTTATCCACCAGCCTCTCTGCAAACACATCCCAGTGTGTCCTTAAGCTCCTCTTCAAGCTTGATAAATGCCATGCAGACAGGCTGATATTGGTGCAGAGGTAAACCCTTACCTAGTGGTATTTACTCTCTAATCTGTCCTCTTTGGGTATCGGCTAACCTCGAAGTGATGCTTCTGGAAATCAAAGGGTGTGTTGGTCCCAGACCTGACTGTGTTTGCCTTAAAGATATTGCTTTAGATTACAACCTGCAAATTGCAGCGTGTGCTTATTTGGTATTTGCACGGTATCCCTAAAATATTTGTAACAATAACTCTAGCGAGACAAAAAAGGGAAGAACAAAGAGGTTGGGGAATGAGGGGGTAGCTAGGATTCATTTTTCAACATTTTTTCTCATTTTGTTTTTGTTTTTTAATCTTTTTTTTTCCCTGAGGAGTAGGAATGACGAATCTCAGAGGTAATGGGAGTGAATTAGTTGCAAATTCTACAGGATGCCATGTGTAGTGTGTATTTTATTTTATATATATGATGAATTTCAGAAGCAGTAGCATGCACAGTGTATAGTCATCTGCATTTTTTGTGCATTAAAGCAATCTCTAATGACTTTTTCAAGATAACGATACTGTAAATATTTAGAATACATAAACTGTATTTATATTTTAATTTTATACTTTATATTTTAAGCCTTGTATATATTCCTTTGTGTCCACCTGTAACTAGAAATGTGTTGGTTGTTGGGTTTTTTACACTGAGCTATAGATCTAAACTTCAATGAGTTTACAACTGTGAGCTATCAGAGTGTTTCAAATTGGCAAAAATCTGCCTCTCCTAAGACTTTGCTCTTCACGCCATGTTGGATTCACCTGTAAATTAGATGCCGCTGCATCATCATCTCACCCTGTGACAGCCACTAAAGCATTGTCATTTATTAAATGGTAATGTACGCAGATTGACAACCCGCTTCAAGGATGATGTTACTAATTGTGCGCCGGAAGAGCTGCTGCAGTCCATCCCTTTCTAATAGTGGCGAGCCAGCAGACCAAGTGTGAGGGTAGGCAAGGAAGTGAATTAGGGTGGCGATTATGCAGTGATTCAGACAGCAGCTCATTAGGACCCAGCTAAGCAAGCAATCAACGAATCGATGTGACAGTGGACCCAAAAGCCACAGAAATTTGTAATAAATGGCAAAGCGATAAATTGGATTATCCACAGCCCCGTGGCCAAGCTCTTTCTGTTGCAAATGACAAATCAATCCAATCATGCCACGAAAAAAGCTAAAGAACCACAAAAACGGGAGGGAGGGCCTCGAGTTGCACCGGCTGTGGAGGTTATCTGTCTGTCAGATGCGTCTTGTTAAGGTTGTAGTTTTCCAGAGGTCATTTCTGTGTGATATTCAGGGCTCTAAAAAATTCATGGCCAGCCATTAGGTGTTTATGACCACCTTTTATAACTGGAGATTTAGTGACATTTGAACTCGTGCCAGAGCAGTAAAGGTGTCAGAGGGCTGCCATGCCACATGCCTGCTGAACCAACAGGACGAAGGCAGAGCTGCTTTCAGATGTTAAGGATGTAAAAGAGCAGAAAAGGAGAAATAATTAATAAAAATGAGGCAGCAACAGGATCCCGTCTTAACTCTGTTTCATTTCTTGTATTGTAAGCACAAGAGATGGATCTGCTCCTTCAACCTGTCAAATCATCACCGCTGAATGCCACGACCATGACTGGAGTGCTGGATGAAGAAACACTGACATGACATTGATGGACAAAGATGAGCAGACAGATGAGTTATAAACATTAAACCTGTTCAAACATGTCAGCACACAGCTGGCACCAGTTTCATGGAAAGATACGAAAACATCACACGTCAAATATTGTATTAAATAAACCAGTATTTTTGTCAAAGGACTTTGCTGCCATCTGCAGGATAATATAAGATGGCACCATCTGGATAACACTAAAGAGCTGTTTCCATTCAATTAAATCAGAGATCCACATTGATAGATGGTGGATTGGAATGTATTGTCCTCTCCAGAGGCTTTCTCTATGGCATAGAGAAAGCCTAGAAAGGTCTAGTTAGCATAGACTCTATGCTAACTAGACCATTATGAGCTGCTGCTTAGAAATAACTTTCTCTATTTTAAATGCATCTACATGTGGGATCCGTGCATTCATACAAATACTAACAGTTTTAGTTGCATATATAGTATTCTACCATGCAGCAAGATCGTTATACACCTGAAACACAAAAAGTCTGGAGTGCGAATTGGGCAGGGACCCCCGTGCACAAGCGCTCATACTCGGCGCTCTTCCTGTTAAAAGTGTGTTTGAGCGTCTGCCAGCAGTAAACGGTGGCATTTCAAAATTGTGGTGCGACATGACTCCTGTGTTTATGGCCTCGTGCTGTTATTTCCTATAATCTGTCTTACGTTCCCTGGTTCCTTTCTGCCTCTCTGTGTGCAGGCAGGGCTCTTCCACTGACTGATTGCTGCTATTAAAAAAGCAAGCAGCGGGGATACTGTCTTGGTTTCCTTCTTCCTTTTGCAGTTTTATTTCTCAGTCTCATCCACCAGTTCTATTTTGTCATCTCGCTATACTCTTAGGTCTCAACATTCATCTGCTATGCCAATTTTATTTTAAAACAGTGGCCCCTGGCCTTGCCTAATGGCCTGTCCAAGCTTGTTGGGGGAACCTTTTATCTTTGAAAGCTATTTGATTTTTAACTTTGAATAAAATATCAAGGTTGATCATTAGTGAATGTCCTAACTCATTTAAAATATCACATTTTGTTTCCAGTTGATGAAGTCCCACAAAAAAGAGAAATAATAACTATATTGGACCCCGCCAGACGAGACTAATTTAAAAAAAAACTGGCAGCAATAGGATTGCTTATTTTCCATTTTAATTAGCCGATAAAAAAAGACATTTTTTTGATTCCAAAAAGACTGATTGGTTTTCACAAAATAGCAGTTTGAATCCATTTGATGGCATGCTTGAATCCCCAGTTTGCTCAGTTAGAGAAGTATGATTTAAACCTTGTTTCTTAATTCAGCGTTCTGGAAAAGGTTGAGAAGCCTGGTTTCAAAACATATTTGAAAAGCAAACAAAAAAGCTAAACTTTCTCATAAATATTGCACACAGAACAGCACATCCTCTTTCAAATTTTGCTTCTTGGATCTGGGATGATTCTTAAATGGGGCATTTAATCCAGTGTACACAATGGGAAGTGGCTTTGGCACAGCGTCTAAACAGAAAGTCACATATTTCTTCTTGGATTTTTTTTTCCAAAATATACCCAAACAAGGACAAGGAATGTCTCTGGTATAAATTTGTGATAGGTCATCATTTGGTGCTGACTTTGAAATACTTCTTTGAAAACTTCAAGAGCAGTAAACATGAGAATCTTCAAACTTTGCCTCGTGTCTGCTTTCCTAACAATGTTTCTAAAAACTCATTTGGACTCTGGTCTCAAATGTCAGCTAAAGCACTCAGTTCAAAATATGCTCAGTACTGTGGAGACAGATAATGGTTCTGTAATGGGAAACACAACATAAGAATGATGGCTTCCAGAAAAAAACAAAACAAGCATTCTGCGGTGCTCTACAGTGAATTTTCCATTAATGATTAAGGACACATGAAACCGTCTGCAATGGAACCATTAAAGCTTCCTTGTAAACATGTCCATCTGAACATAATAAACTTACATTCCAGCAGAGTGAGAGGCAGAGAAAATGAGTTCAGGATGAAAAATGAAGATGTGTTACAATTGTAGTTCGAGGAATACAGGCGGGAACTTCTAGCCGAGCTCTACGAGTTGGACTTCTCATCCGAGTGAATCTCAAATTTGCATAACGTAATCACTCAGCCGTCCCAGTCTGGCCCACAAATATGAGCACCGATAAAAAGAGGGCGTTCACTAACCACTGCATCGACTGAAGTTCACCACATAATGACAGGGCGCACCGCCTGTGTCTTTTATGTCATCATTATAGGTTTAGAGTAAGTCGGTATGTTTGCTACCGCTGATGCTAAAAGCTTAGGTCTCATATAATTCGGTGTCCATCCTCTGACCCTGCTAGTGTGGTAATTAACATAAAAGGTGGTGCACGGTTTCATTGCATGAAAGTGCTTCCTGTTTGGGGCTGAATTCTTTAAGTAGTCTTCAATAGTTCCCCAGGCTTCTTGAAGGACATTCAAAGCTCTTGTTCTGTATTTGGCTGCCATTTGGCTGCCTCTGATAGATGACGATCTCACACTGCTTCAGTGTTAAGGTCGAGGCTCCGGGGAGACCAAACCAAGACTGATAGTGTTCAATTGTGTCTATTTCTATCCAGGTATTCTTTAACTGCACTGTCAGTGTGTTTGGGATCAGCCCCACACCATGGCAGAGCTTCACTGTGTTTTACAGATGGCTGTAGACGCTCACTGCTGTACTTCATTCCTGACCTCCTCCATACAGCACACAGTGATGATGATTTATACTCCATAAGCTTTGTTGGCACTAGTTTTCTGTCTGCTTTCGTCATATCTCAGCTTTTTCTCTTCCTTAAGAACGGCTTCTTGACAGCCACCCATCCACTGAGACCATTTTTGATGATACTTCAGTGAGCAATCAACTGAAGAGTCAGATGCATCTCTCAGGGCCTGAGTCAGTTCTTTGCTGGATTTTTTTTTTTCAGACTTGGAGGACATGACTTTTAGGGACCGTTCCTGTGCTGTGGATAGTTTTTGGCCTGCCACTTCTTCTTTTGTACTTCACTTGTCCAGTTTCCTCAATTTTTAAAGAATACACGTTTTTGGCTAATAGCTCTTTCGGAATCACCTCATCTACAAAGAACTTCATTTCATCCCAAAAGTTTCATCCCTTGATTTGCTCCTTTTTCTAAGCTTGAAATTGAAGTGGGAAGTGGCTTAACAAAACAAATTTTTAAAAATGCATTCCTCTGAAAATGGTCAAGTACAAGGGCCGATTTGAAAAAGAATGAAAAAGCAGCGAATGTCCAAAAAACAAAGCATTGAGATCTATTACACAAAATTGCTTTAAAAATTGCAAAAGAGTCTGGCTCCTTGGAAGAAGACATGAAGGGTGGCTCCAGACTTCTGCACTGCACTGTAAAAGTCCTAAAAACAGATCTAGTGTGCAAATAAGAGTCAGACAGGCTGTAGGTTCCAGTTTTCATTGTATTTCAAATAAAAACAAACCCAAGCGCATTTGCAACATTCTTGATAACTCAGCAGAGTGGAGTGCTATTGGCCATATATCATGTGAGGTCTCATTCCTAAAGAGTCGAGCACAACTTCCTCCCCCAGTGACCATGTGGACTTCTGTGACACATCAGCTGCTTAACTGTGGCCTGCATGATACCACTGAACTATAAGAGCGTGGGATTATGTTTGGGGAAATATAATGAACAGCTTTCCTTGCATACAGAGATAGAAGTACTGTATAAAATTATGTTATTTAACTGAGAAGTTGAGCCATTATTTTAAAGTAAGTGCAACAGCAACTTAAGGCATTTCGAACTTAATTGTTTTTGTCTGCCAGTTGTTTGGTTTCAGGACATAGAACTAAATTAACCTGAGAGGGAAGGACTAATTGGAGCATTGTCACGAAAGGCTTCAGGTTCAGATATCGAGTTCAATCAGCAGCATTTTACTGATTCAGCAACAATTCAGTGAAATCTTCTTCACTCCGAGGCTGTTTCTCATTTGTATATTAGTTCGTTTTTGGGAAATAACCCAAATAAACTACCTCGTTTCCAATTTGCTACATAAGTATGTATCACTATGTATCCACTCACCATTCAGTATAATATCTACTCCGAGTATTAATTATCACACATTTTATTAAATGTGTCACATATTTTTTCTTTTTGAATAATAACTTTATTTCTTAGTATTGGAAGTTTCCCAGTACAAGCGGGATGAATCACACTTTTCACCTTGAGGAATTATCCACTTCTGTTCAGACATGCCTACACAGAATGATGGGAATGAAGTTAGAGGAGACCTTTGTTTTTTAATATGTTTTCCAAGTTGTGCTTGTAACATGAAGGAGATCAGAAGAAACCACTTGCAACTCTCAGGCATTTTGGGGGACAATGCCTTGTCATATGTAATGTCGCTTCATCTTGGGATTTCAGGAACAGAGCAAATTCACTGTGTCATTTCTGCGGCATCCATGAAAACATTTGCTACAGGTATGACCTTTGGCTAAGTACAGGCAAAGTTTAGTTGGCTGTTTTCTGGGGTAGCTTTCATGCCCTGGATCGTTTTCTCTACTCAGCTTGTTAGGCTAAAAGCAAAACAACACGCTTGGGGGCTAGAGTTCTGGGATGGATGCATGTCAGCGAAGAAATGGATATGTGTGCGTGCTCGCATGTAAGTTTGATTTACATTGTTCATCCAAAGACAAACTGAACATTAGTTGCTTTCCACTGAGCTAACAAACTCGTTTCATTTACCTCTGATAGTTAAAGGGCTCTTTTTTTGCAGCTTAAGACATACACTTAAGTTGACCTACATACAAAGCAGTTGGTGGTCTAGCTCATCTTAGTAGATATTAAATAATATATTTACTGTTAAAAAATTAAAAATGAGAAAAACCATACCATGAGTCGTAGTTGCAAAATAAAATTTGAATTTGAATTTGAAATGTACAAAAGTTTTGTCATTTGTTTATTTGCAGAAACAGATAATGACAAATACTAATGCCCTTTAATCCTGGTATAAGCTCTGAAACCAAAGAAGAGGTGTGAAATGAAAGTGAATGGCGTGACTGCAATGCAGCATCACTTAATTCACACAGGTGCTGTTTACCCACGTTACACAGAATATACATTTCTCTCAGTTGCCAGAAATATAATGAATAAACATAAATGCAATATCTGAAACTGCACAACTAACTTGGTGGGAACAAAAGTTAAGAGATCCTCTTTATTTGGTCTTTAGGTCTCGGAATTTGTACATTCATTATCATATGAATTCAGCAACAGCAGTGATTTATGATTTTTTTTTGCAATATGAATCTTGAATATCAAACTTACATTATTATCTTGCTGAAGAATATGCTGATCAATATTTAATCATTGTGATTTGAAGAATTAAAGAATTTAAAATATTGTTAAATACTTTGCAGGCATTTCATGTAGGTCTACATATTGCTGTTTGCAGTATGTGCTTGTCTCAAGTAAATAAATCAGCACCGTGGGAGGAATATGTGAATGCAAGTGAGCATATTTCTGTGTGTATGTTTGAGAGTGAGTAGTATAAAAGATGCAGGAGAGAGTGAGAAAAAGTATATTTGTGTTTTTGTGAGAGTTGGAAAAAAATTGCGTTAGGGGAGATAAAAGACTCGGTGCCAATTTTCCTACTATGGTCACACTTGCATAATGTTGAGGGAATCGCACAGAATCCTTTTAAGGTGTCAGCCAGAGTGGAGTATAACATCATTTACTGGAAAATTATGCACTCACACACACACACAGAGAGAGAGAGAGAGAGAGAGAGAGAGAGAGAGAGAGAGAGAGAGAGAGAGAGAGAGAGAGAGTCGGAGCCAATGTAGGCAAACTACAAGGTAGAAACTAATGTGTATTGTATAGAATTTAAGCAGAGTGATGGGGACTGATGCACACAGACTCAATTATAACGTAAAGAGGAGTTTTTAACTTGTTTGCAGTTTAACAGTATATCTAATATGAATCACGCATTTTGGAGTTTGCTAGACTAGGTTCACAATGTTAAAAAAAAAACCATTCTGTTTTCCTTATGCAGCGCATTACTGGAGCAATTCTTTTTGCCTGATTTCGGAATTTCTTTCCTTTCTCTCTGCCTGCTTGTGCTTCCCCTCAGAAAAAGTCCAGTCCAGTCCAAAGAAAACATTGAGTGCATGGACTACACCAGAATTAGATGCAGCCCAATCTGTTGGATTGCATTTTAAAACCAGAGTAAGGCCAGTCCACAGTGTATTCGTGCGAGTGTTTAACCAAATAACTTGCATTGCAACTATTTACCATTTGAAAATGCTACGTTGCACAACAGCACAAACGAGCGAGCGATGAAGTCAGCATGATGATACTGTGGACTGAGGGAGTATGTTTGTTCTGAGAATAACAAAGCAAGAAGTCTGTACAAATACGACTTTATTGAAATGTAGTGTATTTGTACTGAGTTGAAGGGACAAGAACAGCAAATAGGAGAGGCAAACTGATTATGCACTATATGCCAAAATAATGATTGAATAAATAAAACCAACGCTGTCATCCAGTGTAGTTACAAAAATGTGCTGCAGTATAGCTGATCAGGATCGCTTTAAAAAGTTGGTGTGTAAGGAATTTGCTGTGGACAGAATCAAAAACATAGACCTATAAAACATTACACAAAAGCATTAAAAGCAAAATTTGCACATCAGTGTTTTAATGTATAGGTAATAAAAAACGTTTCATGAAAGAGGAAGCAGACTAGAACAGGCAGCGTACAGTTTGTTTCCAGCGAGTATTTAATATTTTCTTCCACTAGTCATTGCTCCCTAGTTTCCAGTTTCTTGCATCTTTCTACACTTTAGCTAGGAGATTTATTACTTAGCCTACTGAGTTTGTAAAAATGTTCCCATTTTTCTCACCAATGGTATAGCCCATTAGGCATAGCATCACCAAGCAGCTTATTTCACTTGACAGCAAGGACTCTGGTCAGGACAGTGTAATACTTGGGGAAGTTCAGGCAACTCCCCAGATTACTTTGCTCATGTCGCTTGGTGAGTGATTGCTGGCTTAAACTGAGACTGACAAAGGTAGTAGCTTATTGTCTGAACCCTTCAGCAGAATGCCAAAGTTTCAAGTGTGATAAAGGATGTTCTTCAGGACTAACTGTTTGTTGGCAATTTAGTTTCAATTAGCTTCAAAAGAAACACTTTATGTTTACTGTCTGGTTGCTGTAGCATTGCTTTATTTGGAGGCTGACCAATTATAAACCATACCTGCAAGGAGTTAGTTGAATAAATGTCCTAATCAAATGTTCTAATTGATGACCAGCAAGTATTCAGAATCAGTCACATGTGTTAATACAGCGCCAAAAAGTGGACATCCCAGCAGTCCACTCCCAGAATCAGATTTTCAGATTGTGCAATGCTCAGAGGGCCTCTGTTAGCATGTTAAATCAGTTTTCAGTTTTCAGTTTTATTTGTCATATGCAAGTTAGCACAGGGTCAACATTGCAATGAAATGTGTTTGACGAGCAGCAGTCATTCAGCAGCATGATACAGTAGAAGAAAATATAATAAAATATAATAAAATAAAATAAAGTAATAAAAAATAGAAAAATAGTAAGGAGCAAAATATTAGAGAGACGTGGTAAAAGAGAAAAGATGACTAAATATATATGTATCTATAAATATAAATATATGTACACTAGTGATTAAATAAGAAAATCTTGAAAAGAAATATGACGGAGGGCAGATGGGATATTGCACAGGAATGAGCAGCAGAAAATTACAGTATTGCACTTTTAAATATAAATATCAATAACAATAAAGTGGAGTGACCAGTGCAGATTAAACAGAGTACTTGTGAAGCTGCAGGTAGCTTCTGGGTGCGTCCTGTGGACTGTGTTGTGTGTGTTTAAGTGTTGTGGTTGAGGTGTCGTATGGCTTGGTGGTAAAAACTGTTTTTGAGTCTTGTAGTCCGAGCAGACAGACTCCTGTAACGTCTGCCAGATGGTAACAAGGAGAACAGCTGATGTGCTGGGTGGCTGTGGTCCTTGATGATGCTGTGTGCTTTACGGAGGCATCGCTGGAAATAAATGTCCTGAATGGCAGGAAGCCTCGTGCCAGTGATGTGCTCTGCTGCCTTCACCACCCTCTGTAGTGATTTACGGCTGCTGGCAGAGCAGCTTCCGTACCAAACTGTGATGCAGCTTGTCAGCAAGCTCTCAATTGCACACCTGTAAAAATTTGAGGTGATGCTGGCGTTCATGCCAAACTTCCTCAGGAAATAAAGCCGCTGATGAGCTTTCTTGATAGCAGTGTCTGTGTGAAGGGTCCAGGAGAAGTCCTCTGTGATGTTGACTCCAAGGAACTTGAAGATACTGACCCTTTCGACCTTGACACCGTTGATGTGGATGGGGCCTGTTTGTGAGGAAGTTTAGAATCCATCTGCAGATTGGTGTTTCCAGCCCAAGGTCGACGAGCTTCGTGGCAAGTTTTGAGGGGATGATGGTGTTAAATGCCGAGCTGTAGTTGATGAAGAGCATCCTTGCATATGTATTCCCTTTCTCCAGGTGAGTGAGGGTGGTGTGCGTTGCGAGGGCGATGGCATCCTCTGTGGCTCTATTTGTCCGATAGGCAAACTGAAGAGGGTCCAGTGTGGGAGGAGCAGATGTGACCTTTGACCAGCCGCTCCAGGCATTTATGATGACGGATGTCAGTGCAACAGGACGGTAGTTCTTGTTCTTAATGGTATAATTAAAAAAAAGACTGAAAAAGTTTATCTTGCTTGGAATAGCTGTAAGTAAAGTTTATTTATTTATTTATGAAGCGCTTTTCACAGACGGTCAAAATGCCCTGTACACAAAATAAGTCAAATAAATATGAATATTAAGTGTTATAGCCAATATAAAGATATGATAAGACACAATAAAACAAACATGTAGCTTAAAAGCAGACTGATCCACAGACTGAAAGGCTCTGTGCCCTCTGGTCTTTAATTTGACTGCTATGAAGGAAGACAGCAAGTAGTGCATACTCTGTAAGGAGCTGAGACATGTAACATGGAGTCTGGTCATTTAGTACTCCATATGTTAATGCAGCAATTTTAAATTGAATCCTAAAAACTACTGAGAGCCAGTGTAAAACATATACAACAGGAGTGATGTATGCTCGCTCACTAGAATGTGTTAATTAATAATAGTCTGGTCGCAGCATTTAATAGAGGAAGCCTATTCTCTCCAAAAGAAACATGGTGGCATGACTTATTTTTGCAAATCTGCATCTGAACAAACACAATAGATGACGTCCTTTGTATATACAAGAATATAATGCAGATGTTTGGCTATAATGCCATACCATAGCACTGTATTTGTAAAGCAATTTGAACCCTTTAAAGCCGGTCAGAGCAGGCACGCTCCGTTTTGCGTAACTATTTTTAAATCCCGGTAGAACTGCAACCACGTAAGCTAGCGCAATAATTTTTTTTTGCCTATGAAACCGGAGGAGTTGTACTTACATCTTATGCCATCAGCTTTGTCCTAGGTCACGGTTTCCTTCCACATATAGCTTAGCAAAAATTGCATATAAACCACTTGCAGCAACAGAAACATAATATTCCAGAAACACGCTTTGCCGATCCCATCAGCTGTTCGTAACACTTCCTAGTCGGAATAGACATCAGCGCGAACTATCCCATGTCCGCCATTACCTGCCCGAAACCGGAAGTGGCGTCATTTTCGCGGAAATGTAGTTTTTTACCTTCAAGGCCTTATAAGCCTATCCGGTCTTTAAGTGATGACGTGACGAATCCTACTTCCGGGCCTAAAGTAGTCTGCCTTTAACCCTTTAGAGCCGGTCGGAGCAGACACGCTCCATTTTGCATAACTATTTTTAAATCCCGGTAGCACTGCAACCACGTAAGCTATACAATGGGCTTACGTCCTCATTTGTGACAGTGTTTCAGTTGGTAAAAGTAATGCTTTGACATGAATTGAGTTGCAATTTGGGGAAGGCCTCGAAGGGGCCTGGCAGATCCCTATGTACTAAATAGAAATGAAGAAGTTAAAGAATTGGAAACAAGGAAGGAGGGTGGGGCACGTAAACGAGAATGAACACCTTGCAAAATTAGGGGAACCTATGTCAATGACAACCAGAAGAAGTGTGTTTGGACGCGTGGTCTTGCTCCTGAAATTCCAATACGGAATCTCCAAAACATACGAGACGAACACAGGCCAAAGGGTCAAAGAGCTGTAGAAGTTAAAGAATAAAGAATACAGAAGAGAACAAGAGTAATAAAACAACATCACAATGATATATGGGAATATGACAGTAAATACTAAATATTAAACATTATTGTGCAGCACATAAGATCAACAGAACACAGTGTGCTTTGAGGTAGGAGCCAAAAAGGGTGTAGTTTGTGGGTGTGATCACCCGTGTGTACACCTGTGAGCATGGACGCGCTTGTTTTTTTAAAAGGTTCCTTCATGTAATGATCTGCTAGAGGGTGTGGGGGGGCCACAGCCCCATCCTCCAGGGCATGAAGCAGGTATGGAGGAGATCAAAACTCCAGACATCCAGAGGCCCCCAGAACACAAGAGACCAAGGAAGACCAACAGAGGGGCAGCCGCGCCACTGTCCCAGAAAGAGCTGAGAAGAGTCCCAGATGAGGGCTCACTCAGCAGCCGCGGAGCAGAAGCCAGGGGGAGTTGCAGTGACGCGCCCGTGAGCTCCGCCGGCAGCCAGCTGTGCCTGAGTGACCGAGCCCCAGGCCGAGAGGCCGGGGGCACCCCACCTCCGAAGTGGCCCGAGCGAGCCCCAGGCTCCAGGCCCCGATAAGCGGCCGCCAAGGAGTGAGCCGGTGTGTGCACCCATCCCCGGACACAAAGAACCACCAACGCACCGATGTCTGAGGGAGTCCGCCACTGGCAGGGGAAGTGGTGGTAGGGGGAGATAGGCCTCCAAACCTTGGAGGGCCTGAGATGTCCCCAGAGAGGTGGCGCCTGACACCCAACCTGACATATAGACACAGACATACAGGCACACACATATACAAACATCCATTCCCACCCTCATGCTCTCATATGCACTTACTCCACACTCAACCAACGTGGAGACAGACATAAAGAGACGCTGTACACACGATCACACTCCCCAAGCGTACTCTACAAACCGGGTCTAGGTACCCTTGCCCCTGGAGGGGGGAACTGCACCCAGACCCAGGTGGTGTTACCCTTTTCCCTGCGGTGGGGGGAGGCAGACCGCCCCGACTCCGCAGCAGCAGGGAGGCCCCACACTCCAGACCGGAGTCGGACGGCCAACTCCTCCTCCCAGCCCCCCCGCTCCAGCAGGCCACAGAGAATGGGGGTGAGAGAAGACTCCAAACCTCCCTCCACCCGCTCATTGTAGTGTTGATGCATGTGTGTTCTAAGGTGCATTTAAAACCCAGGAGGGCATGGAGCTACCTGCCAGAGAGCAGCAGGTAAACGCATGGTCCCTCCTGCTAGCCCTCAATGTCTACGTGTATTTAAAATTGAGAGGTGGGCGACGACGCCAGGGGTGAGGTGTACACCCTGATGGTACTTTGGATTCTGTGTATCGTGCCCACCCCCAAGATCCTATATGTATGTGTAATGAGAGTGTGAGTAATGTGAATGTCTAAGTTGTGGGATAAAATTGAGGCAGAGGCAGCCAGAAGGGGACAGAGGGGGGGATTAGCCTCCTCTGCACCCTGGTGACATACCCCTACTCCAAGGTCCTGCATGTGTGGGTGGTTGTGGTGGAGCAGGAAGAGGGAGGCAGCTGGAGATGGGGAGGGAAGGAAGGGAGGGGCAAGTGACCCCTCCCTGGGGCCAGCTCCCCCGCTGACCCCAGTAGGCACCCCCATACTCCGCGACCCGCCAGGGAAAGGGGGCCCAGGCCCATCCAGACCGGGGCCCAGTGCAGCAGCGCCTCCCGGCCCCACAGAGCCCGGGACAGTCCACCCAAACCCACCACAGAGAAAACTGCACCCACCCCACCATCCACTCATCTTCCAGACTACATAAGACAATAAACACCCAGGCTGAGATCTTCCTCCACCTCTCCTGTATCTCCCCCTCCTGCAGAGGGAGCTCCTGAAGAGAGGAAAGCTCCTGCAAGATGTGACAATCTCCCCCACCAGTTGAAGAGCCCCCCAGGTGGCTCGATGCACCGGCGGCACCCTGCTCCAGGACTGGGCCCCCATGCACCCACCCGCCCACAACCCCGGCAACACACCAACCAGGACCCAAGCCCCCGAGGCCCGGCCCGGGCCCCAGCCCAGAGACGGAACGCCCCCAGAACCTCACGCCCATCCCGGACCCAAACAGGGGCAGCCAGGCTACCAGGTCAGTAACCCACGTCCGTCAGCACAGACCCTCCCCTAGCCCCGCTGCACGCAGCCGCGAGGAAACAGTCACCTGAGAGCCAACAGAGCCCCTAACCGGACATGACCGCTACCCCGGGTTGAGCCCCCCAAGGAGCTCAACCCGGTGATCCAGGTGATTGATATATGCATTTTTTTTTTTTTTTGCTGCCCATTCTGTTGGTTTTTGTCTTTTGCCCTTCTCCCCGTCCCTCTTCTCAGCTGTTTCTCTTTCCCTCTTTCTTTCTCCCCTTCTTTCCCCCAGTCAAGTCTGTCCCGTATTCAGTAAGTGAAAATAAAAAAAAAATAAAAGGTGAATCAAATGGACCATTACGGCAAGGCTGGGATGGTCAATTTGGTAAAGTAAATCCGTTGGGCATCTTTCTTTGCCTTTAGACAACAATTCTGATGGCAAAAGAGCTAAACGGGACAGGCAAAAAAAAAAAAAAAAAGAATAAAGAATACATAAAAAATCACTTGAACTCACAGTTTGCACGCTGGGTTGAAGGCTGTAAAAGTGCAGCAAGTGAAGGAGCGATGGCAAACGATTCCACAGTTTTGGAGCCACAAGTGCGAAAGCTTTGTCACCTAGGAATGAGTAAAAGCATCTGGTCTGTTGACCTGAGGGAATGAGATGGGACATACTGTACAGGTGCAGCAGTTAAACAAAATGTGGCACAACCCTTAACAGACAGATTAACTAAAATTAACTGAAATGCACAGCATCATGGTGAAAATCAAACACAGCATATCGGCACAAACACCTCACACCAACTTTCAAGCAGACTGGTAGATGGGGAATGATGTTGGTGGGGCACCTTGCAGTAATTCACCATGGACTCCTGTTTATATTTCTGGTGTGAAATGTGAGGCCAACTGTCCTACAGCTTAAACATCATTGATCATTGCAATAGGGCACAGCAGCAGATCAACATGCTCAACATGTTTAAAGTGCTGCATACAAGCTACTGAGTGATAAAGTGTACATAGTTTTCGTACACTTTGCATAAACGTCTGTAAAAATGTTCTTTTTCCGGCAGAAACATACACTGTCGTGTCAGAAAGTCATGTTGTTTATCTAAAAGAAGTTTAAAAAGTTATTATATAAAGTAGAACGTTCCAGATGTTTTGGCATCACACCTCTGGTTCTGTTTCTGGTTTAGACAGGGTGTACAAATAAGGAGGGAGTCTATTGGAAGCACACGAGACAGCTTGCCATTGAGATTTAAAACAAGGCCAGTCATGTAAACAATAGTCCTGCAAGGAAGAACTCGGTGGCCCGGGACCTTCCATCACTTTGGAGTGTTTATGCTTTTCTACAAGATTATATTCAAGTATTTATTTGCATGCTTTCCTGCATGTGTCTGCATTAAATGCAAGCATCTGACATAATTTTGTATCATAACTTTGGAAAGCTTGCTTTTACTCCCACGATCCTTTCAGAGATGTTTTTGTCATTCCTTTCCAATGCACGAATGCTATATAGGTTACACACAGACTGATATCTTTAGGCTTTAAAATCTATAACTTTAACTACATTAACAGAAGAGTCTGGTGTGTTACGACCCATAAAACAGACTTTTGGACATGCGGCTGGCCCAGGTTTTTGCCAATAACGGGCAGAAAGTGAGATATTTACAAACAATGCCACACAGTTGTCGTTTTGATTTGATTTTACCGCTTGTAAAAATGCTGTGTTGCTACCCACAAAGTATTATAACTACATTGGACCTTTGTTCTTCTTTTGTGTCTGCCACTCGTGCTTTGCCACGGCTTCCTGGATGCGGATAAAGGATAATGATTTGAGATTCTAGTACTTTTCTCTCTGCAATCCTTTACGTTCGTGTCGCTTCACATCCAGCAAAACAATTTCTGGTGGTATTCACAAGTGACAATATAGAAATTGAACATTGTTTCTAATTCGGTTCTTGTTTTCATTTTATCATAGAGCTTTATAATTAAAACATATTTTTGTGACTGTAAACAGAGTCTTAAAATGAATGTTAACGGCCTTGCGGTATCTATTTGCGTTCAAAACATCTGTCCTCCAGCCTGTTTTCCAAAACATGAGATAAAATGCTTGAGGGACAACTTTGTCCTTATTAAAACAACCTGATTGCCGTCCATGTGTTTTGGGGTCGTGTTTTTTTCATTTACTTTTTGCTTGTTAACCTTTTTAGATCACTTGCCAGCCTTTAAAAGCAAACATTTTTACAGTCATACTTTTTCTTTCTATGCTCTTCTGCTGCATGGAAAAAGAAAGAGTGCCTTCCTAAAGCCCTCCCCTCCTCTGACTTCCTGAGAGGAGTGTACTGTGCAAAAGGAAGCAAGACTGGACGAGGGGGAGATGAGTATCAGAGTAGGAAGAGTAGAGGAGAGGACATAGCTGGGGGAAGGGAGTAAAGATGAGCCAGGGTTGCTACTAAAGGTCTTTTTGTCATCAAGCTGAACTTGTGATGTAAGGTATCTATCCCATGTCTTCTAGTTGTTATAATTTGCATAATTTTTGATCTTTTAAGAGAGATGTTAACGATGGAGAAGTAAAAACTTTACAACTGCAAGACAAATGATCCTTGAAAGCAATTCTGTGAAGTCTTCTTTAATACTCAGTGATTTGTAAGTGCTAAGCTTTTTTTCTTATATTACTGCATATGCGCAAACTACACAGGTCTAGAGATTTTTTTTATATACTTTTATCATTTGTATTGTATGTTATGGTATATCATAAGGACAGTTAATTAATGATTCTTATTCATCTTCTTTAAACCAGCAAAACCTTGTGGGTTAATATTGTTTTGCATGCATTCACCATTCTCAACATTTCAGGATAAGTGGAAAACTCATGAATGCATTTCTGTGGTTTTGCATTAGGCCCATTGGTAAAGCATTTTTACTGCCATAGTGGAACAGTATTTAGTATGACATATTGATCTTGGATTCTAACAGGCACTTTTGGCTAATTGTTCTTTAAAAAGGTTTTGTAGATCATACGAGAGCAGGTTCATCATATAGCACTTCCTAAGGACGTGAAGGATTTCATTACCTTTTGTAAACTGTGCAATGACTTGTCTCAGTTTCTGTATCTTCAGTTTTCTGTGGCAAAAACATATTGCCACAGTTTTTTTGGGTTCTACAGTTCTTAATATGTATCCACTCTATTAACGAGATTAAACGAATATTATAAAATTCTGATGTAGTAAAGGAAAAGGGCTCATATCTTAGTTTCATGGCTGATTTATAATGGTTTCCACCACTCGCACAAACATCAAAGCAACATCAAAATATTCATCTGAGTTGTTTTTGATGATTGAGCAAATAATTGGTGTACCGAACCTGATTTCATGATCTCCTTTTAGGCAGTGGCATTTTCAGCACTAGGCATTAAGTTCTTCTAAACTAGTTTGAAGGATAAATTTGATGCTTTACAAGATTACTGCATGAAAGCAGGCTAAAAACAGACACCTGTTTGGTGTTTTAGTGGTTCAGTTGTTTTCATTCCTAACGAGCTAGTCTGTGCCCAGTTGGCGTGTGAAACAATACAGGTCGTCTATGCCCACTTGGCCAAAGTTTAGACAATTTGGATTGTTTTATTGTTTCACTTCAATACAGAAGCACTTAGCCTAATTCTTCAAGTTACTAAAGTTGTCTTCCTGCCTGTTAAAAGTTCTGTGCATTCCACTCTGCATTGTTATGATTTCAAATGTAGAAGCAAATCAATAGACTACAGGAAAAAGAATGGACAAGTGGAAGAAAATTCCCTATGGGGGGAAATCCAGCAGTCAGATTTTAGTTTGCACAATTTCTAGTCATTGAAATTAGAAGTGTCAAGACAATGATCATTCGCTGCTGCCAATAATACACAACTGTCTGAGACAGCTTTTAGTTTTATTCTGCTGCATTTTAGTGTCAGTACATATTAATAACAGCATCAGAAGCTTTTCACTTTTAAAAACCTGTATAATTCTCCGTTTTGTCCTTTATTGTCTTTATTTGTCTTTTTCTGTTGCATTTCTGTATATCCTCCTCCCATGATGTGTCTTCTTAAAAGCTACTGCACAAGTATAACACCAAACAGTGAAATAGTGAAACAAACAAAATTCTGATGGTGATAGAAATTTTTACTGGATTCACTGATGTGTTTTGTAAATAGTGCCAAAGACAATCCAAAGTACAAATGCAACTAAGCAAAGTATAGAACATATAAAACACATCAAAGACTTGAACTGAGAAAATCTACAAGTTCTTAGAAAAGTATTGGCTCATTTTGATTTTGATGGCAGCAACGCACCTCCAAGAAGATGGGACTGGGCCATGTTTACCACTGTTTGGCATTCTTTTAAGAACAGTCCATAAACATCTGAAAACTGAGGGGACCGGGTGCTGGACTTTTGGGAGAGGAATGTTATCTCATTCTTGTCTGATGTATTATTGTGGCTGCTCAATAGTCTTGGGACTACTTGAGCATTTTTTCTGTCTTGATGCTCCAAATGATTTCAGCTGGTGAGAGATCTGGGCTACAGGAGGCCTATTTAAGCGCCCAGACTATTCTGATATGAAGTGAATAAAAGTCTTTCATTGCTGAAGGTGCCTTTCCAGATCAGTAATCTGTCAGTTCATGGGCACTAATTCACCCCCAGGCTTTTGAACTACTCTTTCTTCTTATGTCCGGAGAAATCGCTGGCCATGTTTACAAAAAAGAATTTCAAATTTCAAATAATCTGACAACAGAACAGTTTAGTACATTTTAAATTACCTTTGACCCTTGAACATTTCTCTATCATCTTCACACATGGGTTCTTTTTTGCACGTCAGAGCTTTAGCCTGCATTTGTGGACATGCAACATGGCAACATGACATGACAAAAAAAAGTCTTTGCAATATTATGTTGAGCAACAATATTCTGAAGTTGCTCCATACTTGCTTCTTTTCTTTTGTCTTCTTTTTTTTTTGCAGATTGGTGAACCTCTGCCTCTCTAAAATGTGGGGTTTTTTTATAGCCATTCGTGTTACTGATCTGTTGCCAGTAACCTAATTAGCTGCAAAACATTCCTTTGGCTGTTCTTTTTTTAGGTCCACTTACTTTTCCGACTTTTTGTTCTTCCCATCCCAACTTCTTTTGAGACATGTTGCTGCCATTAGATTCAAAATCAGCTCATATTTTTCCCTAAAGTTTTAAATGTTCTCAGTTTAAATATTTGGTATGTTTTAGGTTTGCTATTTGCTATAAAATATTGGTATACTAGATTTGCAAATCTTTGGATTCTGTTTTTATTTACATTTTACAACTTCCCAATTTTGGGGGTGTTTGTAAGTAAGGTAACAACACATTACTGAACAGGCATAATTTTATAGAGTATAGTACAGGCATATGTTTCTCATTGAAGTCTTTCTCTTAGATCATACTGCATAGGTTTTTGTATATAAATTTGTTTCTTAAAGCAATAACCTACAGTTGCTGTAGTTTCTTTAGTTAACACAGGATGAAATCAGTATCTTGGTGATGTGCTGTGAAACAAATATTTAGATTAATGAAAGCTATGGATATTTGTTTCCATATTACCATCCTCAGACTTCTTTTTTTTTTACTGGGGAAAGAATACCAAGAGCTGATTATGTCTGATTCTATGTTTATTTCCTTTTAGTGCCACCAAACTGAACTTCCTGGCAGGATATGCCAGCTCTCCCACTCTGTCTATTTCGGTCTCTCTGTCACTCATTCCATCTCTGCCCCATACTGTCACTGTCTGCATGCGTTTGTGTGGGTGCTGTGTACATCTGCGTCTGAGCTGTTACTTTGCATTCTAAAGGTTTATTTTCATAGTTTAGGCAATCAGTGTTGTCAACACTAAAAATATTGGATCCCCTGATATCTGGCAACAATGATTTTACCTCCAGATAAAGGGTTTTTAATAATTCAGACACACTGTCAGCTTTCTTTGCTATGTGTTTAATCGTCCATAGAACTGTTCATTGCATTTTCAGCCTCTGTTGTAGCAATACAATACTGATGTCATAACAACCAATGAAATGATGAAAAATTATAAAAACAAAGAAATGATCGTTAACCAGAAGTGGTTTTTTAAACCACTGACTGTTGAACTACTGTGACACCTCAATGTGTTTTGCTTTTTTGCATGATAAGATAGGCTTCAGCCATTAAAGGTGCTCTAATTAGAAATATGATGTGTTGCAGTATGCTCGATGTAAATAAAGAGTTGGGAATGTGCCATTTAGAACTGTGTTAGAGTAAACACATTTTTTATCTTGGACGTCACCACATCTGAAGTGCAACAACATCGGTCCACCTCTTCTGACAGATTATGTCACCTTTGCTCAGTTTGTTTATACTGTAAGAGTCGACCCAACCAGCAAAAACTCATAAAAATATACAGAGACAGTTCTTTCTCACACTATATAAACTCCTTAGAAAACTCAGGGATTTTAAGCCAAACTCTTGGTGCTATGAGGTTGTAGTGCTGCCACAGCATGCGAGAACAATAGGATTTGACTGTCTGGTGGTACAACTAAGCTAACCATGCAATACACAATGACACAAAATGTATGCACATATGTAGTAGTCAAAAAAATAAAATCCTTCTGGTAATAATTGTAGTGTCCCTGCAATGGGTATTGTGTGGCTGTCCAATTACTATTATCTTGGTGCTTGGATGAATGTATTATATTTTTTATGTAATTTTTTAACTTTCTGTTTGTTTGTTTGTTTGCTTGTTTGTTTGTTTGATTGATTGATTGATTTTTTTGTTTGTACTCTTCTAACTAGTATTGTCTTTTCATCTCAGAGTCACCTCAAGTCAACGAGTGTGTACCAGCTAGCCACGATGAATACCTCAGATGCCAACAACACTCCACAATGTTACTCCCTCAAAAGCCCTCCGTTCAATTACACACGTCCCATCAGCTCAGCATACTTCTCAACCATCTTCAGCACTTTGGGAATCACCTCAAATCTCATTGCCTTCATTGTTCTTGTCAAATCTTTCCGACGAATGCGGAATCGGTCACGGTCTTTCTTCTTAATCTTCCTGGCCGGTCTTGTAGTTACTGACTTTATGGGTCTTTTGGTCACAGGTTCCATTGTGGTCTCCTTCCATTTTACACGTTTTAATTGGCGCCAAGTAGATCCTAACTGCCACTTCTGCAACTTCATGGGTATGTCTATGGTCTTCTATGGACTGTGCCCACTGCTGCTTAGTGCCACAATGGCCATGGAGCGCTTCTGTGGCATTAACCGTCCATTTGCACGCTCCACCAACATGAGCAAGAGCCGGACAGTCTACATGGTGCTGATGGTATGGTTGGCTGCTGGCTGTATTGCTTTGCTGCCCTTAATAGGCATCGGGAGCTACCACATACAGGCTCCTGGTTCTTGGTGTTTTTTCAACATCAGTTCGAAAGGAAGTGATATGGTCTTCTCCCTGCTCTTCTCCTTCGTGGGGTTGACTTCAATCGTTGTGTCATTTTTACTGAACACAGTGAGTGTGGTAACGCTTATCAAGGTGTGCTGCGGACAGGACAGGACACAGCGGAGCCGAGACCATGAAGTCGAGATGATGGTGCAACTTATCTTGATCATGATTATTGCCTCTATCAGCTGGTGCCCCCTCCTGGTGAGTTTGTTTGTTTGTTTGGTTGGTTGCTTGTTTATTTGTTTCTTTGGTTAGTTGGTTGGTTTTGGGTAGGTTGTTGTATATAGACAAAAAGAAAGGCAAAAATGACAATTAATATAACTAATGCGTAATACACTAGTAATACAGAACCGAATTTAGCAATTTCACTCTTAAATAGCATAAATAACAGTAAGCAATAAGTCATGACACAGACAGCCCCAATTTTCATCTTTTGTGTCACACCAGTTACTTTATTGCCTAATAACCTACATGAACACAAATTATTAATGGCTAAATATTTTTTTTGTATTGTTTGTTGTTGATTTTTTTTTTGTTTTTAATCTTGATTTTTAATTTTAGTATAAAACACAAAGGATTTTATGCTATAATTTAAAAAAAACTGAATTTGTTTCGTATTGCGTAAATAAACAAAAACTATTTTGAAAACAGGAAAACAAGGACATTTTCTGTTATTAAACTGATTACTAAGAATTATTTAAAAAAAATATTATTATTATTTTAAACTTTCTTACTTCTTAGAAACAGGTGAGAGATCCAGTTCCGTATCTCAGTTCAGTTGAGGTGAAGCCTAGCACACAGCTACCCACTACAGCTACCTACGTCAGCACCCAACTGTCAGTCACATGCAAAATTATACATTTTTTAGCCATGATAACATTTAAATTGGTGAGTTAAAAACATGTAAAGCTAGGCACTTAGCACTTCTCTTATTTATTTGTTTATCTATTCAAACAGCATGAGGAATTATATCATTTTTCCAGTCTATAACATTAATAGTTAGTAAACCTCATGTTCTGGAACAGCAAACTATGTAAAAATATAACTGATGATAATTAAAGTCACATTAATGCTGCTGTTTTCTTGTTCACAATGTACACTGTAATTCCTCATATAATGGGGTGTAATTTTCTATTTTTGTTTAAGGTACTATATTGTTCTGTTAATAAAAAAAATACTTTTTGTATCTTTTTCAATTATATAGCACTCTATAGCACTTTTACTGGACAATAACATTCAATTAGTCTACAAATAATAATTAACGAGCAATGTCATTTCCATGCTTGGAAATGACACTGGAAATGACTAGTCAGTCGGCTAATTCCTGTTTTATTCTACAACACCAGAGAAGAGGTGAGGGAGTCAGAGAGAGAGCCGGAAAGAAAGAGATAACACTTTCAGGTAGAGCAATTCAGTGTCAAGCACATGTAGCCAAGGAGATTTCCAGACAAGCAGAAATGGAGATCAGACTGAAGGGCCAGACAAATTATTTATGAATCTAACATCTGATTCTTTGACTAATTTATGTAAGCTTTCTGTTATAGGAAGAGTTGTTACATAACACTGTGTGTACATTTGAACAAATACTAGTACACCCCTGTCTCTTCATATTAACTTTCTATAAAGTAGCTGTCTTTGGTCAAGAAATGTTTTATTTGTAGCAGCTTTTTCAAATCTAATCCTCATATGAAAGAAACAATTTATCTGATGACCCAGAGAGTGAACTGATGTGATGTTGCAGGATAAATGGAGCACTCTGGTCTTGTACAACAGTCACTGCCCTCCACAGAAACATCTGGCCCTTTTTCAACCAGTGTAACAGTGTGTTGAACTCCATAATTGCAGTCTGGTCTATTTGTGTGTTGTGTGATCATAAGACCAATGGAAGATTTCACTGCCTTCTCTTGTAGACAGAAGGAGAAGATCTCTCTTGTTTTTACCTTCTTTTAGGCTAGGTTTGTGTTTCTTGACAATAAATTTTCTATTTTTTCATGATCAAAGAAATATTCAGAATATATATATAAAAAACAAAAGTAGCCTGACGGGCTAAACATTTATAAAGACTGTTCACTAAACATTAATCATGAGGTTGTGATAGGAAATTAATATCTTCAAGATACTGCAAGGTGACACACTTACTTTTACTGTGTCCACCTGCTGTTGTGTGGAAAATGGTTTTCATATGTTTGAAAGCACCGCGCCATGACCTTAACTATCTAGTTTTTTGTTACCAGCGCTTCTTTTAAAATGTTTGAACCTTAATGAGGCATCACAAGGTCCTAAGCTCCTTTTCTCTGCTCCTCTGTGTATGCTTCAATTCTTCTTAGTGATGCAGCCTATTTACTAGCTGATCTGAAAACCGTCTGTACTTACACTGGATCAAAGAGCCCCTTAATGCCCCACTTGAGATGACATATTTCAACTCAAGAGTGAAGCAGAGCCTTTAAAGGAAAACATCTAGTACAATGTCAAACAGCACTGGAAAAAGTCCAGAAAGTTCCAGTGTGGCAACCAAGACTCAGAATAAAACCCAGACCTTCTATGGGAGGTGTTATTTATAGATACTGATGAGATGCTGATGCATTTTTAATTTGTATAAAAATTAGACAATTTCAGTTACGTTCAGCCTATCTTGCATTATCTACCTATCATTTTTATACTTCTAATAGGAATCACTTATTGCATAATTCAGTTCTTTACACTTTTGCTTTCCTATGTATAGTTAAAAAAAATAAATCAACTACTTCATTTTTTTAACTGAGTTTGCCAGAGAACAAAATAATAAGGACTAAAGTCCCTGAGTGGAGCACACATTTTTCTGCAGTCTGGTCTAACATTAGTTGTGTGATACCTTGTACAGATATACATTTTGGTGTGCATGAAGACTTCTGAAGTTCCTGATGCTAATGTGGTTTTGTTCGGCATACGAATGGCCACCTGCAATCAGATTTTAGACCCATGGATTTACATCATGTTTCAAGTGTCCCCACTAAGGCGAGTAAAACGTGAAACGAAAATCTAACTCTGCTCATCTGCCATCACCGCTCACCCCCATGGCACCGTATTTTTGCCAATTAGTTGGTCACGTGCCCTAAACATCTCCAAATGATAGATTTGTACTCATCAGTCCACTTCACGCACTGCCGCTTCCAAACCAATACTTATATGCTCAAAGTTTCGTTCCATTCTTTCTCCAGTTAATAGCCATTAAACTTTTCATCATGCTTGTTTTTTGGCCTTGCACGTTCTTTAATTTGGAAAAATTAACACACGTATGTTCTGTCATCAGAAACATGGTAGCTTTTCGTTTTGCAGATTTTCGTTTCATTTAGTTTCTAATTTTTTTTTTCCTTTGGAGTATAGCTGCAGAAATCCTGGAAGTACTGCGAACTGGACAAATGCAATCAAGCAGTTATCTGCAGTTGAGCCTATATGAAATTATTATTCTTAATGTCAGTTTTCTTCTTTGTTTTTGAAAATGAAAATAAGCCAATGTTAACTGGCACTCTGCAAAACATGAGCCCATGGAGTACCAATACCACTGAGAGGCATTTGCCTCACAAAAACGCTTCATCTTGCATGGTCTCTTGCATTGCTTGGATGCAAAAACTCAGGAGAACAGAACTGTGACACAAGCTAAATTTTGAAAAGAAACTATAAGCAACACTAGGCCGGTTTTTAATTCCTGCAGGAGCTTGTTAGCATGTTTTCCCCCTTCTGGAGACAGTTGGGGTAATGCTAATAATGCTGTGCCTCACATGAAATGTGGGTAATTGGGTAATGGGTAATTAGGCTATGTTACAGCAGCCACTGCCTCAGGGACACCATGACAAAATTAGACTAGCCTTTCTTTTTAAACTAGACATAACTTATAGTGAATGCTTGTGTAGATCTGCAATATTAACCTATTTGATCTCCCTTCTCTTATTCGCTTTTTCCAATCTCTTCCTTTTGCTATTTCTTATTTCCTTTCTTTACCATCTTCTCCCCCATCAACTGCTTCCTCCTTCATGCTTCTCTTTACTTCTGCTTTTCTCTGTCTGTCCCTATATTATTCCTCCACATCCAGGTCTTTATTGCTCAAACAGTGTTCTCCAGCGATCCTCTCTGGGTCAGGAAACTGCTGCTGTACCTCCGCTTTGCCACTTGCAACCAGATCCTCGACCCATGGGTTTATATCCTGTTCCGGAGGGCAGTCTTTAAGAGAGTCTACCCCCGCTTTGACTGGTCCCGGAGCTCAATCATGACTTTGTACCCATATTTTCAAGAGACTGCACGCAGATTCACACGATCTTCATTAGGGGGCAACCTGGGCTCAGATGAAACAGGAGAAACAACAAAGTCAAATGTCACTTCTCCGTCTACCTTAAAGTCACCTGACTAAGGCTCATGGTACAGTGTGTGTTTGTTTCTCTGATCAGAAATGAGTGATCACAGGGATCAGACATATACTCTCAGCTCCATACATCGCACTGAAGTTAACTATATGCACTGCTACCTAGATACTCCTGCATTAAGTTAACCGTATTTAATGTACCATTAAATAGGATAAATTATCTTGTTTTCTCTTTGTTTGATGCATGCTTAGACCTGATGTTGTGCTAACCATTTTAGGAGGAAACCCACAGGCAGCCTAGTCCCATGAACCTGAAATATAGAAACTGTAATATTGTAGAAGTGCCTATTGTTAACAAGAAATATCATATTATACTATATTCACATACATTTGCTAATAGTTACTCTGACTGAACATGTCACAAACTCTGAAAACCTATAAAAGATTGAAAAATGTTAAACGATCCGTTTCTTGCATTTAACTTCATTGTTTTTTTACTGAGTGAGATATTCTGTTTCAAGGTTGTCTGTTACATATGGGCTGAAGGATGTTTACAAGACGAAAAAAGATGGATTATTACAAATATCAAAAGTCTTGACCCACCTTTCATTCCTGTATATTTATCTAGAATATGTGCAGTGAAAACAGTGTGTTAGCAATTCCAATGTGTTTGAACGTTAGTATTGGGAAAATGTGAAGAAATGAGGGATCAAAAGATGGTAACTTCATTATAAGTTGAAAATTTTACTGATAACTGGTATGTCGTTCTCATGATCTCCAGAAATCATCTCTTTATTGTCCCTAACAAATACTGGCATGTAGTCACTTAGATATAAATTTGTTTTATTTTGGTATACCATCCATTAAAATGCACAAGTGCTGCTCAACTGAATGGAAGGTGTTAATTAAAAATGATGTATTGTGCCGAAGTATGGTTAAGTGTAAGTGGGAGTAAGTATGAAAATGCATGTGTGAAGATTTATAATTTGAATGAACTCACCCTTTAAAAAGCAGGACTCAGTTAGTGGAGGAATTACAGTGCATCCTAAACATCTAGATAAACTACAATTAGATAACCTAAACAAGTACACTGTCTAGAGTTTAAATTTGGAGAACGTTATTGTATTTTATTTTGATTGTTATAAAATCTTCTGCCTCTTTGAGATCTCAAGGCTAAGCTTTAAAGTTGATGTGGACTGAGAATATTTTTTGTGAAGAGAGCAATTTTTACACTCATCATGCACATAAAGTAATGCACACTGTAATGTCAATCAACTCAACCAGTCTTCCACAACAGTTTTTTTTTATCCCATAAAAGTTCTCCCATGACTGTGAGGAGTAAATGTTGATTGTTCACGTAAATAAAGGCTCAATAAAACAGAAATATTTGTTGCTGTTAAATATTTAACCATTTTACTTCCCATACAGAAATGCAGTCAAGTAGCAACACAAAGAAGAGTACTGATATTGCTCAAACCATGTAATAGGTCAAACCATTTAAATTTAGCCATTCGGTTTTTACTTACAGTGGGGCAAAAAAGTATTTAGTCAGCCACCGATTGTGCAAGTTCCCCACCTAAAATGATGACAGAGGTCAGTAATTTGCACCAGAGGTACACTTCAACTGTGAGAGACAGAATGTGAAAAAAAAATCCATGAATCCACATGGTAGGATTTGTAAAGAATTTATTCGTAAATCAGGGTGGAAAATAAGTATTTGGTCAATAACAAAAATACAACTCAATACTTTGTAACATAACCTTTGTTGGCAATAACAGAGGTCAAACGTTTACTATAGGTCTTTACCAGGTTTGCACACACAGTAGCTGGTATTTTGGCCCATTCCTCCATGCAGATCTTCTCGAGAGCAGTGATGTTTTGGGGCTGTCGCCGAGCAACACGGACTTTCAACTCCCGCCACAGATTTCCTATGGGGTTGAGGTCTGGAGACTGGCTAGGCCACTCCAGGACTTTCAAATGCTTCTTACGGAGCCACTCCTTTGTTGCCCGGGCGGTGTGTTTTGGATCATTGTCATGTTGGAAGACCCAGCCTCGTTTCATCTTCAAAGTTCTCACTGATGGAAGGAGGTTTTGGCTCAAAATCTCACGATACATGGCCCCATTCATTTTGTCCTTAACACGGATCAGTCGTCCTGTCCCCTTGGCAGAAAAACAGCCCCATAGCATGATGTTTCCACCCCCATGCTTCACAGTAGGTATGGTGTTCTTGGGATGCAACTCAGTATTCTTCTTCCTCCAAACACGACGAGTTGAGTTTATACCAAAAAGTTCTACTTTGGTTTCATCTGACCACATGACATTCTCCCAATCCTCTGCTGTATCATCCATGTGCTCTGTGGCAAACTTCAAACGGGCCTGGACATGCACTGGCTTCAGCAGCGGAACACGTCTGGCACTGCGGGATTTGATTCCCTGCCATTGTAGTGTGTTACTGATGGTGACCTTTGTTACTTTGGTCCCAGCTCTCTGCAGGTCATTCACCAGGTCCCCCCGTGTGGTTCTGGGATCTTTGCTCACCGTTCTCATGATCATTTTGACTCCACGGGATGAGATCTTGCGTGGAGCCCCAGATCGAGGGAGATTATCAGTGGTCTTGTATGTCTTCCATTTTCTGATGATTGCTCCCACAGTTGATTTTTTCACACCAAGCTGCTTGCCTATTGTAGATTCACTCTTCCCAGTCTGGTGCAGGTCTACAATACTTTTCCTAGTGTCCTTCGAAAGCTCTTTGGTCTTGGCCATGGCGGAGTTTGGAGTCTGACTGTTTGAGGCTGTGGACAGGTGTCTTTTATACAGATGATGAGTTCAAACAGGTGCCATTCATACAGGTAACGAGTGGGGGACAGAAAAGCTTCTTACAGAAGACGTTACAGGTCTGTGAGAGCCAGAGATTTTCCTTGTTTGAGGTGACCAAATACTTATTTTCCACCCTGATTTACGAATAAATTCTTTACAAATCCTACCATGTGGATTCATGGATTTTTTTTTCACATTCTGTCTCTCACAGTTGAAGTGTACCTCTGGTGCAAATTACTGACCTCTGTCATCATTTTAAGTGGGGGAACTTGCACAATCGGTGGCTGACTAAATACTTTTTTGCCCCACTGTATGTATGCAAAATGGTAAGGCAGAAAAAAATATGCCACTCCAGTGTTAAGTTAATGCTTCCTTTTTTTTACTGGATATACTAACCAATGCAGAAACACAAAGCGAGATCTACACACTGAAACTAAGAGCAGTGATAATGAAATGCTGCAACAAACTGCTATAGTATATTTGCTCTCTCTCTTTTTTTAAACAGACTGAAGGCTCCCTCAGTGAAACATGGTACAATGTTAATGAATATGTAACATTTTCCTTTTCTCAACAACCACAAGAAATTCTTTCCATTTTTTAAGGAAAACTAAGAGTAAGAGTTTACATACAAGCACAAGAATCCACCAAAATATTTTTTTGATTTCTTTTTGACTGTGGGTGCTTATGGTTCGAATATGGAGTTTGACAGCAGTTTCCACATGTGGGAATCTACAGGTATTGCAGAGCAGGAACATTTAGATTGCTCCCCTGGTATTCAGTTTTTAGATGACAGCTTTGATTATTTTTTATTTTATTTTATTTTACTTTTTTTTGTAAGTTCAAGTCAGGTCAGTCACCTACTGCAAGACTGAGAATATTTAAAGCTGCAATGCCTTTTTCTGGAACACTTGGTAAAATCCAAAACACACATTTTTATTTACCTTATATTAGTTGTTATTAACTGAGAGAAAGATTGAATGTCCTGTAAATGTTTCTTTCCTGTTTTCGCAGCAATTCCTTTCAAAGTGAAACAGACTTACTGGTGCTAACTGCTTTTTCTGGATTCCTCAGCTGATTCCAACTCTTGCAGTTTCATAACATACCGTTGCACCCTGGTGGCAGACGTCAAGACCTCTATTAAATGCATCTCTTTTTAATTAAACATTCAATCACAGCTTTCTAATGATGATGAATTAGTAATTTCTGATTATTCATTTAGCCAAATGCATTAAAAACTACTCTGCAGATTACTGTGCATTGTATTTCTTGTAAAGATTTGACAGTCCAGTTTAGTAGAACATTAAGAATCTGTTATGCACAAATTAGCAATATTCCATTTCTCAAACAATATCACAGTGCGGCCATGATTGCAAGTGATTCAAAATGAATATAGGGACTGGAAGGCAATATTTACGCACTTCTACGTTTTACCTTTTTGCAGCTTGATATACCAGAGAACAGAGCTCTTCTTCTCTCATATGTGTACAACAAACATCTAGATTCTGCCATTTTTGACATCTCCAATAGCTCCCCATACATCAAACAAAAAAACATCAGGGAATGCAAAATCCCCCAGAACTGAATCCAGTGCCTCGGCAAAGTCATCGGGGTTCTTCTTGTCTTTGCCCGCTTCCACAATGGTGGTTGCTGCAGAGAAAATGGGACACAGGAATGTACATATATAATTTACTAATTCTTATCTACAGTTATTCTGGTGTAACCTTGTAATCTTTAAGCCGTGGGGCACCAAGTAAAAAAAACAAAATGTGCAAGCATTTTTCTCAAGAAACACTCAGACTGCAATTCTGTTTAATTTTACAAAAGCAGACAGTAACACGGGTATTGGCTTGTCTCTGGAATGATGTGTATTCATGAATGTCGATGTGTGTTGAAATATCATCCCTTTTTTAATGCAGGTTTTCTCAAAAAAAGAAAAGAAAAAGAAACTAAACATATTTTTTAGGAGGAGATCCAAGCAAACAACAGGGCGAAGAGCAGGGTAAGAAATCATTGCCCTATTTTAGATGAGGTTCATGCAACATCAGGCCACTGGCTTTGAGAGTCTGGGAAAGGGCAATTTCCTATCACTCTCAACTTCTCAACGCAATTCTTGCTCATTATTCATCCTTGTGCAGTTCTTGTGATATTTAGTAAGGATGAAAGCAAGTGATGTTGCCAATTTCTACCATTATTAACCCTGACTAAATAAAAAGGTCCACTTAATGTTTTTCTTTTCAGGAGCTTTTAGCCTTTATGGCCATCTCTAGCTCTAGGTTGCTCAGCTGAGCATGAAATGACAAGTATTAACTCTCCCTGACAACTGAGCAAAGTCCTTCAGCTGAGAACATGTGCACATCTAGACAAGATATTTTTGTCATTTTTCTTCTCCTCCATAAAAGCACCAAATTCTAAATCCTTCAAAATTGTGTCAAATTAAACAATAAATATGGTTAAACATTGTTTACATTGAGTTACTGGGAAGAGTAAAAACAAACTCCTGATGGCTTGTTCCTTTATGTTTCTACATTTGTCAGGGACTCGATCCTTCCCTGCCCATGCCCCATTAATACAGGGCTAGATACAGGGCTAGAGGCCAGTTAGCAACCATCCATTCATTAAGGAAAACTGTGTATTCCCTGACCGGTTATGAGTGGTTGCTAGGAGTTGCTAACAATCATTGTGAAATTAATTGTAAATTTCCCATTCACACAGACCTATTGACCGGTCAGTGACCCCTTGGTTGCTAAATAAAACTGTATACAGGGTGTACAGAATTATTAGGCAAATGAGTATTTTGTCCACATCATCCTCTTCATGCATGTTGTCTTACTCCAAGCTATATAGGCTCGAAAGCCTACTACCAATTAAGCATATTAGGTGATGTGCATCTCTGTAATGAGAAGGGGTGTGGTCTAATGACATCAACACCCTATATCAGGTGTGCATAATTATTAGGCAACGTCCTTTCCTTTGGCAAAATGGGTCAAAAGAAGGACTTGACAGGCTCAGAAAAGTCAAAAATAGTGAGATATCTTGCAGAGGGATGCAGCAGTCTCAAAATTGCAAAGCTTCTGAAGCGTGATCATCGAACAATCAAGCGTTTCATTCAAAATAGTCAACAGGGTCGCAAGAAGCGTGTGGAAAAACCAAGGCGCAAAATAACTCATATTTCAGAGCTGCAACATCACTGGAGTGCCCAAAAGCACAAGGTGTGCAATATTCAGAGACATGGCCAAGGTAAGAAAGGCTGAAAGACGACCACCACTGAACAAGACACACAAGCTGAAACGTCAAGACTGGGCCAAGAAATATCTCAAGACTGGTTTTTCTAAGGTTTTATGGACTGATGAAATGAGAGTGAGTCTTGATGGGCCAGATGGATGGGCCCGTGGCTGGATTGGTAAAGGGCAGAGAGCTCCAGTCCAACTCAGATGCCAGCAAGGTGGAGGTGGAGTACTGGTTTGGGCTGGTATCATCAAAGATGAGCTTGTGGGGCCTTTTCGGGTTAAGGATGGAGTCAAGCTCAACTCCCAGTCCTACTGCCAGTTTCTGGAAGACACCTTCTTCAAGCAGTGGTACAGGAAGAAGTCTGCATCCTTCAAGAAAAACATGATTTTCATGCAGGACAATGCTCCATCCCACGCGTCCAAGTACTCCACAGCGTGGCTGGCAAGAAAGGGTATAAAAGAAGAAAAACTAATGACATGGCCACCTTGTTCACCTGATCTGAACCCCATTGAGAACCTGTGGTCCATCATCAAATGTGAGATTTACAAGGAGGGAAAAAGTACACCTCTCTGAACAGTGTCTGGGAGGCTGTGGTTGCTGCTGCACGCAATGTTGATGGTGAACAGATCAAAACACTGACAGAATCCATGGATGGCAGGCTTTTGAGTGTCCTTGCAAAGAAAGGTGGCTATATTGGTCGCTGATTTGTTTTTGTTTTGTTTTTGAATGTCAGAAATGTATATTTGTGAATGTGGAGATGTTATATTGGTGTCACTGGTGAAAATAAATAATTGAAATGGGTATATATTTGTTTTTTGTTAAGTTGCCTAATAATTATGCACAGTAATAGTCACCTGCACACACAGATATCCCCCTAAAATAGCTAAAACTAAAAACAAACTAAAAACTACTTCCAAAAACATTCAGCTTTGATATTAATGAGTTTTTTGGGTTCATTGAGAACATGGTTGTTGTTCAATAATAAAATTATTCCTCAAAAATACAACTTGCCTAATAATTCTGCACTCCCTGTAGTCCACAACTGGTTGCCAAGTGGTTGCTGGCAGTCTCATGGTCCAGCATCAAAAACTTTACCTGTGGCTACTTTTGTTTCCAGCACATTTGCATGGAAGATGCTGACTTGTCTGCTAACTAGTCAACAAGTAGTGATCAGAAGGATTCATACTGGAAACAGAGACTATCATATAACTGGGGGAGTGGATGCACGGACAGGGACAGGAGCAGGATTGACAAACTGGTGCGGAGGTCTAGCTCCGTGCTGGGATGTCCCCTGGAGTGTGGAGGTGGTTGGCGAGAGGAGGATGTTAGTAAAGCTGACATCCATCGTGAACAACCCACATCACCCACTGCATGAGTATGTGAGTGGGCTGAGCAGCTCCTTTAGTCAGAGACTGAAACACCCTCGCTGCAGGAAGGAGCGCTTTCGCAGATCATTCATCCCAACAGCAGTTAGACTCTAATACTCCTCAATCACAATGTCATAAGTCACTGGACACTGTGAACATCCACGGTCACCGGTGTGTATGGACGTGCAGGTATATATGTATGTATATGTATACATATGTATATTTAGTGTGTACATGTGTGTGTGTATATGTCTATACATAGGAATAATAGTGGTACAATAGTTATGTCAAGCTATATAGTTTATGTCTTGCATATTTCCAACCATATCCATAATCACATACTGTGTATGCTACCATTGTATGTAGTGTATTATCTTACTTTTTTCATTGATTGTACTTATTTGTATTTTTGTATTTCCTTCTGATATCTGTACCTGAGCTGAGGTGGCGCAAAAATTTCCCCATCGTGGGATCAATAAGGTCTTATCTTATCTTATCTTATCTTATCTTATCTTATCTTATCATATCTTATCTTATCTTATCAAAGTAAAAGTCACTCCCTTTGAAATGTGTTGGTTTCACCAGTAAGACAAAAGTTGCATGGTTCCAATTTGCATCATATTTTCCCAAGTCTAATTACTAATAGGAGTGATCAGAACAGTGTGATGCAGAAGCCTCTTTGCATCAGATTTCACCAAATAATGCTGAACAGAAACCCCTTGCTAGCAGCTCTTTCCTATCAACTAGTGAAGATTACATTTATTTTAAGGACAAAAATGTTAATTGGCAAGTCTTACCCAGCTCCAAGTCTCTGATGCCCATGTAGCTCTCCAACAGGTCATCCACTTTTTTGGTGGCTTGTTCTTCAAATTCATTCTGCTGGCATAAAACATATGAACAAAAGTGTGCAATACTATGATAAACATGGTGGCAGAGGATCTAAGACAGCATGGATTGCTCCTTTGTCAGGGACTTTGTTTTTAATTTACTGTTATAAAGCTATATGAGCATCTATGGATGATGAAGTCCTTAATGTTAAAAATCCATAGAGTAATTATCCTTATTATGAAATCATGTAAATATGTTTATATATTCTGTTTGATCTCATTCCAGATCAGTATAATGTAAAATATGCAGCATAAAGAAAATGATTTCCAAGATTTTTTTTTCCAACCTAATAAAGAAGACTTAATTTAAGACACTTTGATTAAATCAAACAAGAAGCACTCTGCTCACTCAAATAATCTGATCACACTCAGTCTTGTTTATTTCGTGCTCTACAGATGAAAGACATGTACGTAAGTGTAGACATGCACAACTAGTTCTCTCTTCTTTTTCTAGTCTCTTATGACTGCCACAGGGTTTATTTGATGAAAAACTGAAACTCTAAAGCCCACATATTTAAAATATTACTAAAAAGCACTAATATGGTGCTATAGCTCTGTGTCAAGTGTGTGAAAACCATGAGACATAATTAGAAAAAGGCAGTCAACAAAATGATCGGTGGTTCAACCATTAAACACTTGTGTGGGAGGAAATGATAATTTTTTTTATAAAGATCACTTCCTGTGAAAGAGTTTCGTTTGCTTGTTTGTGTGTGAGTGGAGTCAAACAGTTCAGTTACTTATTTAAAATGCTCTATATGAGCTCTGTGTGTGTGTAAACGCACACTGAGAACATCTGAAAATGTAATCAGTCATTGTCCGGCAGGACGTAAAACTCACCACTTCCTGAACTGTAGCAGAACCCTTGGACCTTAGTCGCAGGGTTTCCTTCCCATTCACCATCTTGCCCTCATTAGACTTTGGCGCTCTAGTCCTCATTCCAATCATGTCTAACCACACACGCAGAACAACAATCATTAATCAACGTCAAATGCTTATTTGGTTAGAAGTAGCATGATGTTAATTGTGTAACATTGATTTTTTTTCTTCTTGCAAACTATGAATATATTCTTCGATTTTTTTCCCAAGAGGCTGATGTGTTCCTTCCAACACATCACTGTCAACACAGTTTTTTGGAAAAGAAAGACAACTATAACGATGCTTAAAGATTTCCATTCCTTATTTGGAAGTGATATCGCATCCTGTGAAAATCTAAAAGAACTCTAGCCCACTGTGCTGGAGTCAGTCTTGTTTGTGTGATATCTTTAGCAGGTTCTTGTCTAATGTATTTCCAGTGTCACTGTTGGCTGTTGAGTTGATGAATGTGTTTGTGTTAAAAACGTTCACCCCAAATCATTTGCTAAGACCTGCATCATTATAATCTGTGCACTGTACAGTAATTGAAAAGCAACATTGCCGGCATCTGTGAATTCAAATGGATTTGTATTTTTATTTGTCTCTGCATTGCTGTGCATATCTTTAACCCTCAGTGGGGCAATTTTGAGCCCCATTTTATTTTAAACAACAACACATTCTTGATTATTCTGTGTTCATCTTACCGAAATGCTGCCCTGAACCTATGAGAGATATTCTAAAATGTTCATATCTGATTAATGATGGTTTTCAATCATTTCATGGAAATATAAATGAAACACTAACACACATACAAAGAAAATTACATTCAAATAACCCTCGTCTGTTGATTTTTACAGAATATAGTTTGTTTGTTTTTTAATAGCAAAGTGTTGATGAACTGGGGACTCCATAACTGACAGAAAATTGGAATTAAGTCAGTGTCAGTGTGTTTTTTTATACTTTTGTTTAAAAAAAATTAAACATATTTAACCTTTACATATTGTTCAGGTCACATTTGACCCATTTTGACATTGGATAGCATTAAAAATGCAGAAAATATTTCTTTCATTTTTTTTTAGCCTGAAATTTAATGACTTTTCCTAAAGTAAGAGATTTAAGATTAAAAATATTAAAAGGTACCTGAGCTGAAACACAAGAGTTTTTCTGCAAATATTTCCAACTATGGAAAGTTGTTGGAGAAGTAGACAAATTCATGGACTTTAAATTTCCTGCCTTCCTGATTTCTTAGTCTTTTTTGTTTATTTCTCATACTTACAGTTTTTCTCAGTCGCTTTGGTGCTTTTCTCACATCACTATCAGTGTTGGTCAAGTTACTTGAAAAAAGTAGTCAGTAACTAATTACTGATTACTTCCCCAAAAAAGTAATCCCGTTACTTTACTGATTACTTATTTTCAAGTAACTTGACCAACACTGATAGTGATGTGAGCCCAATTCTACTTTTTCTGCATAATCCATCATACAAAATGTAATCAAATGGAAAGGTCCCCTTTTAAAACTTGTTTTATTAGTTTTAACCTTTTAACTTTATGCATCAAGCAAAAATTTAATTATATGCAACATTCTCTGACTGGAAGAAATTTGTTTAATATTTAAACCTATTTTCTGCACATTCCAGCACATAATTTTTATTTTTTTTTTGTTACACTCACTCTTTCAAATAGATGCAAGTAAAACACAGCAGAAAATAAATAAAATCAAAGACTAGCGGTCCTGTTGCTCTATTTTCACCTGTAAAGCAGGAGTGGGGTAGGCGGAGGTTTACCCTGGTACAGGTGTGCCGCAGCAGTCAGTGGTAGAATCCGCGAGTTTCTCTGTGAATTTCCCATTACGTCGTTATGCACTCGGTGCTTGCTTGGAAGTTTAGGGGTTTTTTTCGCTGCAAAAAGAAGTTTTCTTCCCACGCACGATGGACGCTAATGTTTTTGTCACTTTTTATGGAATTAAACTCAAAGTAAGGTCAGTACTTCCACGCTTTAAACGCTGCATGCTCATACTCTCTCCCACAGTCGATATGTGATCCATTGTTGATCTGCACACAGCTGTTGTCACGAACGTCGCACTCGCTTACGTCACTGTCATGAGAGTTCTCGCAAAAAAATCACGGTTTTAGTAACGCAGTAACGCAGCGTTCCTACGGGAAAGTAACAGTAATCTAATTACCGTTTTTGCAATAGTAATCCCTTACTTTACTCGTTACTTGAAAAAAGTAATCGGATTACAGTAACGCGTTATCTCTGATCACTATTAACATTTGCACAGCAGTTAGTGTATTTCTCAAAACAACTAGTGCAAGCTGCAAAACCTAGTGGATAACCTGCAAAAGCAGGTCACTTGCTCAAAATCAATAATCCATTCCTCAAAAACAAGTATTCATGTCAATGAAACTGTCAGTGTCATCAAAATGAGAAGTCTTGAACCATCTTGATGAACAAGATAATCAAATGGCTTTGTCATGTTTTCATTATGACAGTGTACAGTATTCTCTCATTGTCTTCCAATGCAAAAAAAAAGGTCAGAACTCGGTGACACTACCTGAAAATGCTCAAGACAGCATTATACACTTTTTGCACAGCCATGTACAATCAAATCTACAGTAGAGTTAGACATTCCTGTAGTTATGGAAGTAAGTGAGTACAAGACACTGAATACGTATGTTTCACATTTTTACTGTGTAGGATGTTTGTAATTCTACAACATTGTGCAAAAGAAAAATACTCAACAGTCGCATATTTAGAATAAACATGAGAAACACCCTTTTTGGTAGAGCTGTGCACAAATGTGAACAATATAACAGTATATATTGTAAATGAACATACGTAAATCATTCTGGCACATTCAGACATTCCTGTCTGTCTGGCCACATATTCCCATCTACATCACAACAGATACTGCATCCATGGCTGCTAGCAGGGCCATTTGTGAATGCTGGTCACAAACCTTCCACCTCCAGGCAGACAAAAACTCCTCTATCGGATTAAGGAATGGGGAGTAGGGAGGGAGATATTCAACAGGCATTCTGTCATGTGCTGCAAACCGCTGTCTGACCAGATGTGAGTAGTGAAAAGGGACATTATCCCACACAACAACATACTTGTTGAGTTGACCTCCACCCCTCTCATTCTCAGGGACTATGGCATGAGAGAAATTGTTCAATTTCAGGGACAGGAAAAAATAATGGAAAAAAGGTATAACATTTTTTTGACAGCATTTGAAAACTAATTCACCAATTTTGAATGTAATGACTCAAGCAATGAAATAAAGACTATTGGTTTTATTGGGAACGACTATTTAGCATCCAAAAGTATAGTTTATTTTGACTGACATGACATAAGCAAATGATAATGTGGTCGATGGCAGAAAACTGTATGAAAGCAACTCAAACGTGTCCAAGAGCATTTGCAATTTGTTCAGAGGAAGGAGAAATTGCTACTATGATGTGCACAAATTACTAAATGTTGTGGAGGTTGCACTAACGGTTTTGAGATTTTGATCTTTTCATTTTTCATTTTGATCTGAGAAAAGCACCAAAGCGACTGAGAAAAACTGTAAATGTTTCAGATCGCAATCAAAATTACAAAATTGTGCTTTTAAATTATTATTTTACTTATTAGAAGGTAATAGGGGAAAATACCTATCCAAACTTACCTGTCCCTATGTGAAAAACAGATCACTTGAGGGTCACTACTAACACACTAAACTCAATGCTTAAATACTTCCCAGAGAAATCATTTGAGCCCATGTCTCCTGAGGTCTGCATTAAAATGCATATCTGGTTATTTCAATAATTTCTAAGAGAAAATAACAGTTCAGGGGTAAAGTCAGAGATCAGCATCAGCTATGTCATGCTAACAGTATAAACAACTGATACTCCAGAAGCAACTACTGTATGTAGCATCTTTGTCCTGCTGCGAGTCAAACATGATTGATAAATATGACACATCTTGATTGGAGCTGAACTTTATGTGACTTTTTGTCCTTGTAATACAGCAGCTCCAGCCACAGACTCTGCAAATACTGAGTAAACCTTCATGATGTACACAAAAACAAAAAACAACTTTAGCTTTAAACTCTATGTGTGTGAGTATGAGAACCAACATGTGTTACAATTTTAGGATTCGAGTATACTTTATCATCTTACTTTCAATCGAATCCATCAAAATGCCATTTGGCAGCATGTTTTCATTTTTAAATCAAGTCATTTAGTTGCCAACACACCTAGAAAGACTTGCGATTGACAGATTTACCCAGTGAGATGAGGGGATTTGTTTCTGCTCTTGTCACTGTGATGCAGAGGGTCACACCACACTGTGACAGTTCACACACACATACAAAAGAGGTGGAGACTGAAAGCACAATGTGATATACTGGAACGTTGCCGGGTTTATTAAAGGAGCTTGATATGGGGATGCCACTCAGCTTGGGTTCTAAATTGTCATGTCCTCATTGACCATGAGAGATAGCTGCAAAACAGTAACAACATAACACGACAGCTTCAAAAGCAAACTAATCCACGTTGTAATCCATTCCAATCATAATTATGCATCTTTATTCTATGCTAGTATTTTGATGTGTATTGCATTCTCAAAATGACTGGAATATCTGTTAACAGAGATGTGACAACATGTTACGAGATACCGATCTGTTGCAGGAAGTAAGCCAGTTAACCATGGATTTGGTTTCCTGTCTGATAAGCGTGCGGTGGACAATGAGGCTCCAAACCACTCAGATTCACTTAGGAAAGGAGAGTAAGGTGTTTCCTCTATATATTGTAACGAGGATGCAATAAATCAACAACTCACCGAACTGTTGACAGGTAAACTATTTTTCATAAAGAGATACCTCATGCTGTTAAGGACCTTTGCTGTTTGAAAGGCACAGAGATTTGATGTGTGTAGCATAGAGGCACCACAGTGCCGCTGATGTCAGCTTAAACAAGCTTGTCAGACTGTAACATGACATAAAAGCAAATACAGCACAAGGTGGCTTGTCAAATCACTATTAGCTGATGAACCTGCTAACCACTTCTTTTTATTTCCTGGCAGACATTTGAGTGAAATGTAAATAAAAGTACCTTTTGAGCTCTATAAAACAGTGAAAGCACAACATGTACATTTGGATCAAACATTTACTTTACTTAATTTCTTTGGCAGTGACTCTGCAAGAGTGTGAAAAATGAGCTGCTATGTCTTTTCTCTCTCTCCCGCCCTTCACTCTTTATCGCTGTGTTAGCATGGTTTATGTCTTCTTTTCTCCCTTCCCATCTCCAAGCCCAGACCATCCAGGCAGATGGCAGTCTGCCGGTGTCATGGTCCTGGGCCATGTAGGCCCAGTATTCTTAGTTTTCATGTATTTTTGTATTTTGTTCTTTATTTAGGCCATGCTTCCTGGGTTGATCTGTTACGTTGTTCCTTATGTGTTTTCCCTTCGTGACTCTTACCCCCTGTGTGCCCCTCTGTGTATTTATGAGCCCTCGTCTCTCTTTGTGCTTTATTCTATGTTTTCCCCAGCCCGTTATGTCTGCGTTCTCCCCGTGCTCTCTCTCCTCCTGTTTGAACCTCTGTGTACTTCCTGCTTTACTTTGCCCATCTCCCATCAGTGTTACGTTCACTCCTGCCGTGTCTTGTTATGATTATCAGTGTCACCTGTGTTCCCCGTGTGCATCCACTTCCCCTGATCTTCCCTCATGTGTATTTAGTCTCTGTGTTTCGTACAGTCTGTGTCGCGTCGTCTGTGTTCTCACCCCCATGTTTTCACGATCAGTCTTTTGTGATCATCTTCGTCTCAGAGTTCTCTTAGTTTGTCACAGTATTAGTTTTCCCAGTTTAGTTATAGTTTAGCCACGCTATCCCTGCTGTGTTTGTATTCCTGGTCTTCAGTCATATTAAAGGCTCGCTTTCTGTTAAACTCACTCCCGTCTACTCACTTGTGTACGCTCCTGGGTCCATTACACACACCACCGCACGACCTGCCTCTGCAGACCGTGACAGCCGTGCCGTGAGTCTGCTATCAGTTTCTCTTTATTAGAAGACATTTGCTCCTTTTTTCCATTTTTTCTCGAATGTTTTGCTGTTACTTTGCAACAGATCCCACAGAACAATTCTCACACAACAATTCAGTCCACATAACGTTGACAAGCTGACTATATATTTTTGAGACAAGGGGGTTAGGAATGTAACTCAGAAGGCTGTTCTCATGAGCGCACTGCCATCCATCCATCTATCCATTTTCTTCTGCTTATCCAAGGCCGGGTCATGGGGGCAGCAGTCTAAGCAGAGAAGCCCAGCCCTCCCTATCCCTGGCCACCTCCTCCAGCTTGTGCGGGGAACACCAAGGTTTTCTCAGGCCAGCCAAGTAATGTAATCTGTCCAGCATGTCCTGGGTGTGCCGCTGGGACCTCCTCCAGTTGGGACATGCCCAGAACACCTCACCTAGGAGGCGCCCAGGAGGCATCCTTATCAGATGCTATAACCACCTCAACTTGCTCCTTTCTGGACAAGGGTGCAACTAAGGGGAAACCAGGGGGCACTGGCCACCCCCCAAAATTTGCTGGCCCCCTAGTGGCACTCCTAGTAAGATAGTCCTATGGTGGTAATAATTTTAATAAACATGAGCACGACACAAAGGAAGACACCCCATTATGCGCTGAAACATTAACTGTTTTGGGGGTTATATTTTTAGTGGTCCCCATATTGCTACCCCTATGAAAAAATTCTGGAAGCACCCCTGACTCTCAACCCCTCCCGAATGACCAAACTCCCCACCAAATCTCTAAGGGACAGGCCACCCAGTTCATTTCCACCACTTGTATCCGCGATCTTGTTCTTTCAGTCACTACCCAAACTCATGACCTTAGGTGAGGGTACAGACGTAGATTGACCGGTAAATCAAGAGTTTCGCTTTTATGCTCTGTTTTCTTTTCACCAACAGACTGGCACAGCATCCATCACTGCAGCTGCAGCACCAGTTTGTCTGTTGCTTGTCTATCTTGTCTATCTCCTCCTCCCCGCTCCCCTCACTTGTGAACAAGACCCTGAGATACTTAGTCCTCCACTTGAAGCAGCAACTTGTCCCTGACCTGGGACAGAGCTGAAGCCCTTTTAGGTTTAGGATTAGGTAGGGATGGAGCCCGGTGTTGGGTCTGTGCTTCCACAGGCCCCGCTGGTTTAGAGACTTAACGAAGTAAGACGAACAGCAATCAATCGATTTTACTTGCTAGCAAGGGAGGCTGGTCAGAACCAGGCTCTTAGAGCTGAACGCTCCTCACCTGTTTCCTAGCCAACTTCAAATAAACAGCCTTCCTTGCAGCCTTTTTATTGAATACAGTTACAGTTTACACAGGCACCACACCCATTGTAACAACCCCGTGGTGTGTCGGGCCCTTGTATTTGTGTGTATGCATGTGCGAGAATGTGTGTGTGTGTGTGTGTGTGTGTGTGTGTGTGTGTGTGTGTGTGTGTGTGTGTGTGTGTGTGTGTGACCACCTGCTCACCAAAGGGTCATAAAGGCAGGAAGTTTACTAAACAAGAAAACAGAACCTTCACCTAGGATGTGCCTATAATAAAACACTACAGCCTCCCCCACCATTCAACAGGCTGGGGAGGGGGTTAGAAACAAAGGAATGTCTTTGATTATACAGTTTGAACCAAGACTTACAAATTTAAGTAACACAATGACAACATTTAACAATTTCAACCTAACACCCGGTTTTGGTGAAATATACTCTAGACCTTTAACAGATTAAGGATTCAATTAATTCAGTGTTATGCATTTATCACCAAGGCACAACAGTAGTCACCTCAAGGTGCTTTAGTTTGTAAGGTAGAGACCCTACTACAATAACTGCAGATAGTGTTGTGCTGCTTAAAGTGAGAATTAGACCGTAAGGACAGAAAAATAAATGTCTGCCTCCATGCAAGTGATGCACGTGTTCCTGTCTAAATGGTGTTTCCAGTATTCCTTTTTGAGATTTGTGATTAATTGTTCCCCAGGGTTAACAACAACAACTGTAAAAATCATTCACAGCCTTTTTTTATTAGATATGTGCATTAAATTTTACTCAGTAAGTGAGACGACAGTTGTTTTACAAAGAGAAATAAAAACTGAGAAGGCAAAACATTATTAGTTTATATTTGTCTGCAGTATTATAGACTCAGTCTATGAACACAAAGTGAATTCATTTATATTTGTCTGCATTCTTAATTTATATTTCACACATGGTCATTGCAGCTGACTACTGTAACACCGGTCAATTAACTGTGGCTGGAAAGTTTAACGGGAGTTCAAGGCCCACTGGCAGACTGCCAGTGAAATATCCCTGCATCCTCTTTCTGTTTTTGCTGATGAGTTATGAAAAACATCTGAGGAGTACTAACCCCATCAACAGCTGAGGACAATGTCAGGCAGGGTGGCAATAAGCTATTAGTGTCCACTTTCTGTGGGCTGTTGTACCAGGGGAAGTTGGTGTGCTTACAATATTAAATAGCCATGCCATGCTATAAATCACAGTTTTTTCCCATTGTTTTAGCACCAGGAACCCTGCTGGTTCTTACTGAATCACATAACTATACATAAACTTTAATGTAGGTCAGTGAGTGAATGCAAAGGCCAGGAAGTAATAGTACTGACACTTTTAGTATGAATATTTTTAAAACTACTGAATTTTAATAGTTTTTGTGTGCAGACCCAGTGTCATCTAAGGCTCTAAGCGAGTTCAAGTCAAAACACCCATATTAAAGTCTAAATTTACAATTAAATTAAAACAAATATCCACCATGTTCTACTTACCAAAGGCTTTCTTGGGTCCCACAAGTCGAAGAGTGAAGGGTACGCCTCTCGGTTGCTCTTTTAGCATCTTTGCAACCTCGTAGTGCCGACACCCTACAATGCTCTGGTCATTGATGGCCTCGATGTGATCTCCAACACATACTGTCTTCAGCTGGTCGATGGTGCTGCCTTCCTTTATCCTCTGAAAGACAAAGATTTGACTAAATACAGTATATGACTATGATGTGAGTTATCAGCTTTTTGGGGGGGGAGAAAGCACATTGCATTGACATATTACAACTAGTGTAATCATTACAGATTTTACAATGACATATTTTTATTATTGCAATATGACCAAAAAAAGGAAATTGGATTTTAATTTGTTTGACTTTTATTCTGGTTAGATTGTTAAAGTTTCTCAGAAAAGTGGATTTATCTAACTTTAATGACGTCCTAAAAATGTCCTTGGTTTTATCTTTTCGAACACCTCTGTGGCCTCTTACTGTAAGGTAGCAATGACCAGCTGAAGAGTGGAGTTTCTGCTCTGTTTGTCTTATTAATCATCACAAAAAACTCAAAATGTTGCAGCAATTGGTAAAAAAAAAACCAAAACAACAACTTCTCATCCACCTTGATGAAAGCATAGCCAGCCCCGTTGTCTGTGATCGTGAGACCCAGTGCATCTTCTGTCTTTGTCACTTCCACCTCTTTGGTCTCCCCTCTTACATGGGCAAAGATGAAGTCCTCCAGTCCAATCTGTCCCCCCAGTAGTTTCTGCATGTCCACTTTATGAGAGTTGAGAGTGCAGAACAGGATCTGAGGAGAAGGAATATATATATATATATATATATATATATATATATATATATATATATTAGGTAAAGTAAAGTGAAAAATACTGTAGCCAGTATAAAGACTCACAAAAATTAATAAGCTATGGGACTGATCTTTGTTAGATTAAGCATGTGTTAATAGTATTATTTCTATTATTTCTAATACTGGACTGATTTAAGCACATTTGTTGGTATTAAAATCTAATTGCCACTGAATGCATGACCATAAAACTGTAACCCTGCAGCCTCTCTTGTTCTTTCATTAACTTCCTCTTGTTTTATTACAAAAGCAAATGGACCGCATCGAAATTTCTCAAGCTGTGCTGTACATACATTAGACAGCAGAGGGCAGTAGAGCCAAATAATAAGCTTAGCTGAATTTGTGGTCATGTTGTTTTCAGCTATGAGTGCGATATCTGCAGCACATCCAGCGGTGAATGATTAAGAAACTTCATTTAAAAGTTTCAACTTCATACAAAACTATTAAGCCACAACATACATGCAGGTTGAGTAGTAATACACGTTTTTTCCTTCTGCTTTACAAGATCACACAACCATACTTGTTGCTGATTCACACTACAGATCCAAATCCTTTTCTAAAAAAAAAAAAGCTCTCAAGATCGCCTTTTTAACGTCACCCATGCATTGAAACAATTGTGTTTTAAACGAGTATGTTTAAAACTGTGTGACTGAACCTTTGAATGTAGAATATCTTGTCCATGATTATTTGAGAACTTGAGCTTTCGCAAACTGTGCGAGCAGATGTCAAAGTTCAGTTTTCTTTCATAAACAGACATTCGAGATAACTTGCGTTGACTTTTTTCTTTTTTCATAATAACTGCCTTGGCAAACGTCTTACTGTCGTCCAAAGTCTTCTCTGATACCTGGCTTTACAATAACTCTATGCTATTGCTATTGATTCCATCTGAGCTCAAGGACACTTTTCACTGTCTGCATGCAATTGGATTTTAGGCAGTTATACAGTGCATGTTGTTAAAGTAAATAAACTAGTAACATTTAATCATAAAGTCTCTCTGTATAGCAGGGAGAGTGTTTGTTCTTTTGCAGTCTACCCTGACCAAATATATTTCACATTAAAAAAAGACGTATTTGTTGATGTATTTGTTGCAAGGTAATTCATGAATCTGTATTATTTCCTCACTTAGTAAGCAGCTTTTTGTTGTTGTTTGTATGTTTATTTGTTGCTGAATTCTTGGATGTGACATGACATGGCTGACAACTTCAGATGGGGAAGTGTTTGCAATATATTCTACAGCTACAGGTTACTTTTTACAGCTTGATCTTCTGAGTTGCAGGGCTGTGTTTGTAATATCAGACTATGTAAATGTATTTCATTATACATTATTAGTATTGTAAATCAATGTAAATAGAACAAAAAGATAAAGTAAAAATTATACTAAGGGAATGATTTTAACACTTATCTAAAGTAATCGCATATTTTGTGTTAGTGAGGATCAGTTGATTGTTTCCTTCTAAAACAGATATTGCATGTCAAAGGTTACTTTAACAAGGTTGAACATTGCGTGCAGCATGTTTTTTCATGTGATTGCATGTGTCACAGTCATGGTTGGCGGGTGCCCAACAAGAACGTCAAGGTCATTTACTATGAAATGTAACTTGGTCTCCTTGGCTTAATCTTACGTTTATATCTATCAGTTATGCTGAAAGCCTTCATGGTTGGCCTTTATAGCTGATAACTAGCTGATAGGGCCAGAGTTGAAGAGTGATGTTCTATTGCCAAGTGTGTTCAATCAGCTATGGAATGAAGCAAAAATAGCAGCAAATGCTGCATTCAAGTCTTTTCAGTTTATATATGTGTACTGGTGCAAATCATTTGTGTATATCTTTATTAATTATGTTGTTTTTTTGTTTTGTTTTACTGTTTCCTCCTACTCTTTCTTTGTTGCGTCTATTAACACCTGCTCTGGCTGAATTTAATCTAAATGGCCATCTTAAAATAATTTGCCTTTTACCATGTTTAGCACTCAGGGCCGTAACAGACTGCTCCATCCAGGCCTTCCAAAGGTTCCCAGTCAAGGTCTCAACTCAAGGATTACAGGCTTTATGAGCAGATTCTTCTGTAACCTAATTGCAAGCAACAATTTGGTAATCTACAAAGCTACAAGTGAGCTATTTAGTTGTCTATTAATTATTGTGAGGGAAAAGAAAATATATATACTGTAAGTTATATTATCTACTCAAATTGTGATACTTTACATGACTGTGCTCTAATACGTTTTTAAGTCTACACGAGCTTTAACAACTATCTAATGTGTCAAATATTTCTTTTAGAATTTACTGAGAATGACTACTTTTCCAGTTAGAAAAAATAGGTATTCAGTTCTATTCATAAAAACAGGCGCAGTGTTATATTCCTATGAGTGACTAAGCACACAATATCTTTTTGTCTACCCTACTTTGTGGGTTAATCACCTTTCAAAATAAAATTATTTCCTCCTGTTGTTGTTGTTTTGTTTTTTTTAGGACTCTATAACTGTAGCCTGTCACGTTAGATGTTTGTTAACTGATAAGAAGTCCTTATATGGTTATTTCTTTCCGCTATTGGTCCTGGTCAAGGTGCAAACCAATACACATGCTGGCTGACAGTAAGTAGTAAATGATCGTTGCGCTTCATGGAAAAAAAAGAAGAAGCAGAGAATGGAAACCTAACACCTGTTCACAACTAGCCTGATAGTCCTGAATTTCTACTGGTTAAAAAAAAACAACCAAATGGTTGTTTTTAAAAATGTGTTTCCACAACTGAACATGTCACTTTATTATTTTATTGCATCCATAGCCAAGTGTAGTTGTACCTCTGAGGGGGAGATGTTGAACACTTCTGCGATCTTGGCATACAGCTCCTTGACATTAGTGAATCCATGAATACGGCCTGTGGGACTCCCATGAGCCAGCTGGGTGTGGAAGATGAGCTTAGGTCTGGGGTATTCTGGTGGCCCTGCTGGTGGCGGTGAAGGGGGAGGGAGCGGAGGCGCTGTGGGCTCCGGACACCCCTGACTCTGGCTCTGGTTCTGGGCCTTCTGCTCCTCCGTGGCCTCGGCCCCTGCTGCCTTGGAGTCCTGCGGGCTCATAGCCTCTCCGGTCTGCATCAGCCCCAACTTAAGCTGGGTCCTCCCCTAGGAGCCCTGGTGGTGCACTGCTCAGAAAGAGAGAAAAACACTGTCCTCCCCGACCGTTTAGGTGACCAACCATCCAACCAACCAGCCACTCAAAGCTTTGCAGCAAAGAAAACATAAATTAGTGATGAGAGCAGCTTGGTAACAGAAGCTGAAAAAAGCCAGCCAGACTCTACCAGGTAGAAACCCAATACCTTTTGAGTTGAGGCTTGTATTTGTTACACCTGAGCCTTGGGGAGCTCACGCATATCGAACACACAAAAAACATATCAAGCAAAGGGTTTTTTGTTCATATATGTGATATGGTTATGATTCTAATCCTTATATCAGTCCAGAGAAGTCACACAAGCACGTCCTAGAATATGTAAACCACCTTCTTAAGTGTGAAGATTTCCTGCATACCTGCAATTCTGTATAACTACCAAAGTGGGCCACTGGGAGTTGGCCACAGACAATATCCCAGTGTTACCAGTAAGATGATATCATTGTAAGATGCCCCCGTTCGCTGGCCTTATTGAATGAAAGAGGTTGTTGCTGGGGTAAATCCTTGGTGATGCAGTGACCTTTCTGACCCCACAGACAACTTACACCAACACAAGATTACACTTAAAGCCAAAAGATAGATGTTTAACTCATTAACTCAATCTAAATTAGTGTCTTAGAAAGTGTTGACACATGACTAAAAAACACTAAAATAAAGAGTATTACATTATATATTATTATCAAACTCCAAGCACTGGTCATATATTGTTCATGGCAATGTAAATGGACAAATAATACCCATGAGAGATGGAAGTGTAGTATTAGTGATTAATGCAGTTAATCATAAAAAGGAAATTTTCATCAAGTGCTTGAAAAGCTCAGCTAGTAACAGTAAACACTGGATGAAAACTTACCCTTCGCACATGGGGTAGACTGAAACAAAAGCCAGGGCGAGCTTGGAAAGGGCTTTTTTTTTTTTTTCATTCGAATCTGAGAAAAACAGGCAGGGCAATATGTAAAAGATGTTCTACTAATTATTTATGGGGAATGGCAGGTGACGTTCAAACAACAAACAGCCTTATGTGAAATGACTCAATATATTTCCATGACATTGTGCCCATGTGATCAGCTGCCTCTCATAGTTTTACTTGTCTCACTTCATCCCGTGTGATGCACTACTGATGCAAATCAGGGATTTTTTTAAAAAAAAATTTGCCTTCTCTGGACACAATAAAATATCTGTCTTTCAGATATGGAAATTCCAAATGGGCAACTCAGTATGTCCCTGCCAATGTGACTTCCTCCAAACAGTGGTTCTTTCCAATGTTCTTTCTTCTGTCTGCATAAATGTTTGCATACTAAAATAATGTTTGAGATGTTTATACTACTTAGCAAGTTTATTATAGCTAAATTCAAACTAAAAATTAAAACTGGATGTGGAAAAAAACATTTTACTTAAATACATTTAAAAATAGACTTATGAATAAAATTTCAACAGAAACTATTTTGTGAACTTGGAAAACTAACTAAAAAATGTAAAGGAAACATCCGTAGTTTCAGTGTTTGTTAGAAGATTTTACAAGAACTTTATTGAGACTCTGGATGTGAGTCATTTCTAAATACAGATATATTTATCCATCTGTTACTATTACAACATTTACAGCTATTACTGTTCCTGCATTACTGCTAGTAATATTCATAATTAAAATTATAGTCATAGTAATTTATCTACGTTTATAAAGGTCATACTAAGGATGAATAATGCTATATAAATGAGGAAGCACTTGCTGATACTTTGCTATCAATGCTTAAAAGTGACAAAACTCTTTTCATATAGCTCATTCCTTTTCTTCCTTCCAAGATGTTGCGAACCTTTCCGGTGTTCTCGAGTATTTAGTCCAGAATTTGGTAATAGAAATCTTTCTAGCAACACATTAATTTAGCAACAGATAGTAGATAGTCCTCTAAGCAAAGGACAGCTCACTTTCTTCTCTTGCTCAGACTTGCATGATAATCTGGATCTTTATCTTTAACACCCAGCCTAACGTATACACATTGTTACATGTAAAACTGAGACTTCAGTAACTTCATGCAGTCAAAAATCGTGCAAATAAGATTCTATAATGCAGAAGTAAAAATGAAACTAAAGGACAGCCGGTAAATGAATGCTAACGGAAGTATTTTTTTAAATGTTTGCAGTGGTGCACATTAAATGTTCCCATTCAGCCCGTCAGCTTTTAAGAGATGACGTTTCTTTTTATTATTCAGTCATGTTAAAATCCTTTACAAATATTGAAAGGATAAAGGGCAAGTATGTGACTCAAACATTTAGTAATAGCAAAAGGTGTGGTTTTACAAGACTAAAATCCTTTACTGTGGTGAAAAAAACCCATTGCTTTTATTCTGTTTTTCTCTTTTTTCAGTATGTGAATTTTTTTTATTTTTTGTTATGCAGTTTTCATTTTTCAGGAAATTCCCCTGCTATGTCAAAGGTTACATTTCCCAATCCTTGCTACTTACTTTTAAATTTATATTCTCTCTAATAATGATACCTGATGTTTTGCTTGTGGTTATTCCAAAGACCTGCTGTAAACACTGCGTTTCAGTAAGAATTTAAGGTCAGGAAGGAAGATATTGTGCATATTTCCAGGCTAACAAATACCCTGGGACCCTGGGATTTTATTATTTTTTTAATCTTTGGGTGGTTTCCTATTTGGTCAATTGTAATCCATCTTATTTTACTCAGTAGCCAGCAGAGAAACGCCAGTTACTGCCTACACTGCACGTACACCCCCCAAAACATGATTTCCTCCCCTCTATCTGTGTTGTTTCCTGGGAGAGGGGATGGAAGGGGAGACCGGGGGTTGACTGGTGTAGGCCAGATTTTGTGAGGGTGGTGTGTTTGCTGTGTCATGCGGCAGTACACTGCGTCTTCTGTTCACAGTAGCGTGGCAGCGCCTGAGCTGCCAAGTGAGGCCAAAAAAGGCTTCTGGCATTTGCGTCCACATTTCTCAAAAATGCTATAAGATAATGGTTCTGTTTTGTGTGTGTAAGATCTCTATGAATAGAGTTTAACTCTTGGGAACGCAGTGACAAGTAATTAAGAAAATATTATTCTAACTTTTTCATATTTTTAGACAGAATGGACCCTTGCGGCCTCAACAACGAGGCTGAAAGTCAAACCCTAAAACAACTTTTTTGAGGTTGCTCATGTCTTATCACACAAACAGAGTCACTTCGATACGCGACATCTCTGTAACATATTCTGTTTTTTTCCTACACATACATAGTCACATGTAGCACACGTAGACATCCACTGTGATTGCAATGTGACTTAGCTGACAGTCTAAACTGTGGCCTTATGACCTTGGTCTGCTGAGTAGGTGTATAAAAAGCCATTTGTTGCTGCAGTTGGTGCCATTTTCCAGTGAGGTGGGGGAGGTGAAACTGCATGCTGGCAGTGCTGGGCTAAAATGAAGTGGTATGGACCACAAGAAAAGACACCAAGCGAGGAATTATAACCTTCTGAGTTGTTGGATTTCCCCTAATAAAATGGCACAAATTTTCGTTTGTCTTCTAGCTCATCATAAGCAGTGATATTTAAGTAAATTTGCTTTGCTGTGCCCTGCATGCCAGCACCAGTGGAATTAGTTGACTTGCAGTGACACAACTGCTCTGTCTGAAAGTGCTATTGTTTATTTAAAACGCAGATGATCCTGGTAGCTTATGTTTGTTTGTTTTAATATGAGCTGATGTGGCCGGTTTCATTATCACACAACAAAACTTGAGCTTTCAGTTCTTAAATGAAAAAAGTAAGTAGGCAACTGTCTGCAGCTTTTTCAAATTAACTTCAGTATATTTTGACACAAGAAACACTGTTGTTAAACCACAGGGCATACACCCCTCTGTTGATCGCACGTGAGATGTTAAAACCGTGTAAATTATTGACTGAAAAGGCCATGCCAGCACAACAACGTTACAGGGCCCCGTTTTTATACCGCTCTTCAGAAAGGGACGACCCCATTTCCATAAAAGGTAATGGGCGGTCAACGCAAGACAAACCACCGTATTCTGATTGGACAACCGGGCTGACATGACCGTTTTTTCAACCTTGTTTGCCAAATGTGATTGGTCCTCCGACTTGGTCCGATTTAAGCTCATTATCATAATCAGCCGTGGCTGAAGTGGGGAAGAAGAGGGGGGTCAGGGGAAAAAAAGCAGAAGCCAAACAAGAACGCTGGAGTTTGGCGTGGAGAGTCGTTTCTATACGAATCGACTACCACTGGCTGAGGGAAGAATGCTTGAAAACAAAAGAGAGAGGTTGAAAACTTTCCTCAGGAAGATCGACGAGAAGGCCATTGTCAGAATAAAACACTTCATGAAAGAGAGGTAAGCGGTATTAATGCGGTGCGGCTAGCTGAACCGTTATTTGCCGGGTGTGCATCAGTACTGGGCGGATGCACACTATCCCTTTGACAGCAGCTTGTTCGATAAGATTTTATATTTTGAGTTCATGCTGACGTGCTGTTTAACCGAACAGTGTTAAATAAGTTTAAGGGAGCAATTTTGGTTAAGATGGACGTGATGCCAGTTACTGGGGATTTACTGCTAACATGGTAGCACTCGCTAGGCCGAAGATCTGCTGATATTTAAATGAACTAATGCTAACGATACATTCATATATATATATATATTATTATTATTTATTTATTTATTTTTACGAAATTAAAGCTGTTAAAGGGTAAGAGCTAAAGCTCACTAGGCACCAGTAAATAATTGCAGCCGCTGGCACCTTTTATAGTATTGGTTTGTGTGCATTAGCACAGCATATACTGAAGCATAAGAGCCTAAAGGATGTTGTTAGCTTAGCCACTGACTTGGCTGGTAGTCTGAGCATCTGACCCCATTCATGTTTCCTGGCTAGTCTTGGTAAAAGTGTTTTCCAGTGTTAAAATGTAATTACTTGGCCACTGATGTATGAAATGTTGTCCTCTGAAGTAAACATATGTGCTTTAAAACTTAACACCAATGTGTGAAGTGTGGGTTTACGCTGGGTGGGAGGGTGGGTGGTGTAATTTTAAACTGTTGTCTTTCATCGTTTATTTCAAATTTTCTAGAACAGTGTAGTCGACCCATTTTAGCCTTGTGATGTTTGTGTGAGCAGTATTAGCTCGTTAATCTTTTCCAGTAAGCGTAAATAAACAGTATTACCAGATGGAGAGTGGTGTAAACTAAGCTAGTCCAGAACTTGTAGGCTCTTAATCTCGCCTTTGCCCATTTCTGAGAAATCATGACTTCATCTGCTGACCAATGTGGGTCAGATTGGCGTCATATTGATTCTGTAGTCATCCTCACTGATAATCCAGTCTTTTCAGTGGGCAGAGGCACGTTTACCACCATCACAGTCACCCACACGAGCCTACAGTATGGTGTGTTTCCCTCTAACCTCTCAGGGAAACGCACAAACACACTTGTCACATGTAGTATGTCCAAGTCTGTCTTCTCAGAAAAAACTATTTATAGCTCCTGTGAGTTGACCACGGGTGGTACATGGTGTATTATATAAATGCTTTCAGCATTTCATTGTGAGTACTCACGTCCTCTGAGCTCTGCCTTTAAGTTCTTCCCCTTACATGGCCATTTGCTCGAGTGCCAACCGAGCTGAAGTGTCCTGCCGGTTATCAGGATAGCTACTGTGTGTGTCCAGTATGGCATGTACCATGATTATGTTTCCAAAACTCGCACTTTTTTTTATGATGGGTTAAGGCTTCAAGAAAAACCAAAACTTTTGCCTTGCGATTGCAACATTAAGCCAGAGTAATTCAATTCCCTGCATTGATTAATTTCCAGAATGAAGTTGAAAGTATCAGATAGATTTAATAAATGTGCTGCTTATTTTTGTCAAAAAAAGTGACTGAAGCCAGGAATTAAGTGAAATCTCTGCCTTTACACAGATTACATGCTTCAGAGCTCATTGCAAGTTGTAGTTGTTTTGCATACTGTCAGATGTCTTTGCTTCCAATGTAAAATAACCTGGTGCAGATTAGCTGCAATGTCTGGGCGTAGGAGCCTAGTATAGTCTGGGTGGGGCAGCTATGACTCCAGAAGGATGCTCCCAGTGCAGACCTTCCTTGCCACTGTAGGCAGAGAAGACTGGTTTAAATAATGCTGCAGGCATTGGGAAATCTGAAGTTAGAAGATGAAAACCACATTTGCACCACTGTTTGTCAGTAAATGAAAGGTTGAAGGCCAACTAGGTGGTCACATTTGAAGTTGCGTGTTGCTTCTATCAGTCTAGTGCCACCTTGTTACAGAGTCAAGAAAGAGGCTATATTTTTCTTAGCTTTTTTTTTTTTACCTTTTTGGAGCTCGCAGTGGCTTGGAGAATTTCACCTAATGTTTTTGCATTGGTTAGTCTCATTTTAGAGAGATGACTTTATGCAGGCTTATCTGAATGCACGAGTTAAAGCCTGTTTACGTTCGGCTCAACTTTGAACAGCAGAATAACATCTGATTTAGCTCTTCAATGACAGAATGTCTTGTCTCTAGTCAATAAAGAACTTAAACCTTGATTTTTATGACTACCTTATCTTTTCGACAAGGTGAAAACTGCTCATTGGAAGCTGTAGGAGGAACTATTTTTCCAGAGTATTAGACTGCATTTGTGGGGCCTAACGAGCCAGTTAATGTGTTTTGTGTTCAGTTTTTCACTACAAAAATGCTATAATTACTAGGGCTGGGCCATATTATACCATTCACGGTAATAGGGCTTTGGAGCGTGATGTCACGGGGGTGGGCGTGGAAAGGATTTTGGCCCAATCCGCCATTTTGGGGGTCTAAGTAAGGAGCGAAAGCATAGCCATGGTTCGTACTTGCTGTGTGGTCGGCTGCAATGTTCGATCTTACGACCGGCACGGGAATAAGTTTCGATTGTCTTTTTATGCTTTCCCAACCTGGAAGTAACATGAAGGAGCTCATGTATCGGATATTACCAAACGAAGGCGTCTAGCCTGGATAGCAGCCGTGAGACGAGCTGATATCCAGTTCTGTTACGTCTCCAGATATCAGTTGATGTGCTCAAGACATTTTCATTCCGGTAAGTTCTAAATATGTTCACATCACACTTTATAGCTGAATAATATCATCGTTGGTGGTCTCGGAAGTTATAGAAATTGCGATCAAACATAGAATGAAGTGACTTGATTGGTTGATGTAAAGGCAATAAATGAAATGAGACAGGAAGGACACAAATTGGCGTTAATAATTTACCCGATTATCAATGTGTTAATTTACATGTACTTTACAATTATGGGCATATAATATGATAACGATATTTTAGCAGTTCAATGATAAATGTATAACATTAATTATGGTGGGGGGTGGAAAATGGCTATTTCACTCGATGCACTCCAGCTGACTTACTTTGGTATGAATGACGACGTACTAGGAGTTTGGCGGCTTGAAAATAGCCAAATCTTGCACCCAGCCATTTGTAAATTGGATGTGCGCCTCCAGTGACTTGTAATTACGAAACTGGTTCGCTGTGTAAGCGCTTACTCCACAAACAAGATACGTGAAGATATCGGGGTAGGACAGTGGCGGTAAGTTTTCTGGGTCTTTACTCCACTGCCGTATTTCATATGGGTCCAGATTTGCGATGCACTCTATTTTTTTTCCAAGTACCGCTGCTTCGCCTCTGGACGCAATCGGTCTCTATACCGTCTGTTTTCTTTTGAGCTGCTTTTAAGCGTGTTTCTTGTCGTCGTCGTCGTTCCAACACAGTGTGTTTGTTTTGATTCGTAGACCCCGAAAATGGAGCTGCGCTCCCACAATGCATTGCGGCGTGACGTCAACTCCAAAGCCCTATACCGGTACAAAGCTAGGCAACGATAAGAAAATGACATATCGCGATAGAATATGGGTAAAACGCGCATGCGCAGTGCCGAAAAGGCACGGAGAATGCACGGTAATGGAAAATGTGAATGGGGAAAGTAGATTGAGTGAAACGGATGAGCCAGAATTGTTTTGTAAAAATGGTGCAGCTTAACTGGTTTGGTGTTTGTCCGTCAGATACACAACAAAGCACTTTTTAAATTTTTTTTATTTATTTATTTTTTTGTAGAACATGCAAGCGGGCTGTCGTTATTGCCGTATTTGTCGGACTAAGGTGCTTGTAAATCTGGGAATAATCTGGGTCCTAAACTCTGTCCTTTAAAGTCCCGAAGTCAAACGAACATCGCTGAGAGTGTAAAACGGTCTAAATTCTTTCATCTCTAATGAAATGATCAGCATTGCTGCTTTACCAGGTGTAACTATGAAGTTCAACATCCAGGCATCCATGAAAACAGAATTCATTACATTTAACGGAGTTAGAAGTTAGCTCGCTAGTTTCGCTTACCTAAACATGATATAGCATGTTCTGACTGAGAGATTTCTGAAAAAATCACTTCCAACATAAATGAAGACAGGAAGCGACACAGCAGTGACGTTTGTAGGGTTACTGAAGTTGGGCTAGCTGGTATATAATGAGGCTATCAACACAGCTGTGTTAGCATAACATAAACAGTGAAGCTCAAGGATGAATGCTAACACTTTTCCACTCGATAAAAGTTAATGTGACGGTTCCTGATGGTTAGAGACAAATGCAATCGCATGGCAGGATGCTGTAAACGGACCAAACTTCAGTCAGTAGAACAACTGAGATAATCCATCCACAATAGAAGGTTAGTCATTAATATACTGCAACAACATGGGAATAGATCAGTTGTGATAGAATACAGCATTAATGAATCAATGGTACAGAAGTGGAGGAATCAAGAAGAATGAGTTGAATAAAGTTTGATTTATCTCACTGCTTTGTTTCGCTTAACGTGCCTTATAATCTCGTGCACCTTATGGTCCGAGAAATACCTATTTGACTTTTTTTATTTGGCACACTGCAGTTTAATGTTGCAAAGCACCTCTTTTTAACTTCAGTGGATATTATACATGGTTATGCTCAGGATATGTCAGCCCATTTCTACTGGAAATGCCTTTTGGTTAAACTTTCAGCAAGGAATTTGCATTTGCACTGTTAAATGTTTATATGGCTTTAATGCATATAAAAACAGCTACTTGTTTAAGTAAAATGAATGGATGGGGTTTTTTTTGCGCTAGTAAAGTTGTGGAGTAGGGTGTGAAACTCGAGACAGGTGAATTACATCAAAGACTGCCACAAAAGCAACCTGCCTTTTAGACAAACATTAGATCCGGCTAGGTGGTTTAAAGAATTTTTAAAACGGAACATGTCCTTGTGCAACCATCAGCATAAATTAACATCCCACACAAGTGAAGTGGATGTGTGGGGAAGGTTTTCACTCAACTACACTTCCTGCTCTGCAGTGAAATGGATTATATCCTTCACGCAAAAACATGTTTTACATGAATGTTTCCTATGGCTTTATTCACACACACCGTGATAGTCACACAGAAAGCTAGCTTAGGAAAGTTTGAGAGAAGATTTGTAAAACTTCCAGATGCTGTCAGATAATGAGATGTGTGTCTGAAACGAAATGTAGAAAAGGGACGGGTTTATGCATTGTGACATCTAAATTAATTTATTGCAATCCTTCATATGTTTGCACTTATTGTAATCGTAATGTTGAGTGGGACTTTAAAAAAAACAAACAAACAAAAAACCAGCACATTACTAGGGCTCACCTGCCGGGACACTGTGAGCACTCTGTTTGTTGCCTTGAAGAAAGAACCTCTCTGTCTTTGCCTGGTTTGCACAGGAGGAAGTGGGGAGAGATGCTGTGTGCACAGGGCCACGTGATTTCCCACAGAGAAACACACATTTATCCTGTAATGCTCTCTGTTCTAGTTTGTGCATACACACACACAAACACACTTTTTCAACAGACTGGGTACTGGCAGGGTGCCACAGAGTCTGAAATTTTGCCATGTCCATTGGCTTCCTTCCCTGCCCTTCCTGGGTACTCTACTGACGCTCACAGACATGCACGTATGCAAGCAGACGCATTATGCTTTTCAGTCCAGCCGACAATATTATTAAGGTCATCTTTGACATTATGTCTGAAAGTTGTTGTTTTTTTGTTTTTGTTTTGTTTTTTTCATTTTTTGTTCCCTTTTTGGTTAAAAATTTAACTATGTTGTCATAAAGTAGTTGAGATGAATTTGTTTGTTGCATACTAGCTTTGGTGGATTATAAAAGATTATGGCTGTCAAATGACATGGTTCACCGAACACAGTTGCAATAATCTCTTGTGCTTTTATTGAACTTGTTCTGTTGGTTGCTGGAGAAAGAGTGGGTCACATTTATATTTAAAAAAACAAACAAAAACAGATCCATGGGTCTCCAGAAGATGGTGCTCTTACACTTTGTGTTTCTAATTGTTCTCAATATTCTCAATTATTCTGATCTTTGAGAGATTCACACATGTAATGCTTCCCCAAGCCTCACTTGTAAACTTTGGGCTGCGTGTTGGTTATGGAAATGCATTCTGTACTAAAGCAATTTTGTCTTAAGGCAACTGTCACTGCAGACCAGCTGACGCTGGCTTGACGTCTGAAGCTAAACTCTCGGGATCATCTCAGGGTAGTGAATGAAAGCAGTGTATACCCCAAGGAGTACTTTTAATGACTGGAATGTCCTGTACTGGAGAAATTGGTCTTCACCACACTAGAATTCACTGGTAATCACATTTGTATGACTATTATACTGAAAAGCATTTCTTTCACAGGCGAGAGAATAAATGGCAGTTCACCACCTTACAAACAGTGTGAAAGGTGATCTTTTGCTGAAACCTAGGCTGAACAATGCAGTAAAGTGGCACAACTCTTGATTTTTGGTTCTCTTAATATTCTTATGATGCAAACATGCATTCTATTGTCATCATGTTCAGTGAAATTCTAACAGGCCAGGTAATAAAAGTGTCTTTTCCTTTTTTGTCACTGGGACAAATTGACACATCAGGGGATTAACAGCCAGATCTGCTGTGGGGGTGTAGGTGTTGGCTTTGTGTAGCTTTTAAATAACTTGATTAAGGTTGTTGTGTAAGGGGTTTGTTGTGTGATGTTGTACAGTGTATCAGGAGTTTTAAAAAGCAGGGATAAGGGGGAAAACGGTGGCCCACTGACCAGCTGAATGTCAGTGGAACGCCTTTGTACTATTTATATCCAAGGCATGTTTAGTCAACCCTCTGTCATTTTGATATAAAAGGGACAGTTGATAAAGTAATAAGGACATTAACTCTAAGAATATTACTAAGGAACTGAAATTTATTGAGATATGCATTTGCCTAATAAGCAGAAAATGCCCATCTTGATCTTGGGATGAGACACAAAACACTTTGGGGTGGCATCAAGAAGGTCATCCAGCATAAAAATCTGCCAGATCAGACATGATCCACCTGCTGTGGTGAATGATGGAGCAGCTAAAAGTAGTCATTTTCCCAGGTGACAATGAAGAGAAGTCATTACGAAATGGGAATTACTGGTACTGTAAAGTAGGAGCGTAATTGCCTCCATTAGGTAAATGCATGCTGTTCTACAATGTGTCATCCTATAGCTCTGCTCTGAGAAGCTCCTATTGAAAATGTTGCAACCAAGGAGTGGTTTCCTTTTTTCCTTTTTTTTTTTTTTGTATTGTGACTAAATTAGGCCTGAAGTCACATGCCCAGCTGGACGTTATCTTTCTCAGTGATGTTGATGTCATGGGTATAGAAATAGTCTATAGATGAAAAAACACCCTAGGCTCCACTACATTTACAGCACTCCACCTACGGGGTGATTTTTTTAAAAAAAATTTTTAAATTTTTTTTTAATTTGTGTGTTAGTCAACAGCTTTTGAGGGACCCCCCCCCCCCCCCCCCCCCCTTCAACACAAATGTCCTTACATTGATGGCCCTGTTCACATCGTCTACAAAGGCTGGGTTGGCTATTGTCATGCGTGCATGTCATATTGTCGGCTGCTTCTGAAGTCACGGCCCCATTGTTATTGAGAACAGGCTATTGAATTTTGTTGTTTGCCTATGCAAACTAAGAATAACCCGGCACTGTTTCCCTCGGCCTCCACATTTTTATCAACTACCTCCCACTGTTACTTGTTTCCCTGACAACGCATACTAAAGCTGCATTAGAAAGGAGAGAGCTTGGGAGGAGATTTGGGGGTTTGAAATCAAATGACCTTTTTTTTTTTTTTTTTTTAAGTTTACTGTGTTCATTCTGCTGTTTCCCATCTCCTGTCCTGCTGCGTGTTTCTGGATCTGGTGTTTTTGTCTTCATGCTGAACTAGCACACGTGCTTTAAGCCATTAAAAAGACCTTTAGTCCCTGGCTTCTGATTTGGCTCCTAACTCACCTAGGTCCAAGTTCAAAAGGTATTACCATTGTTATAGTCGCCTGTCTTGGCCAAAGGTTTCAGGGACTGTTGAAGACTAGTACGGAGAATTTCGTTGGTCATGGAAAGACCAAAAGTCTTGTTGAACCAGCCGGGTCCTGTGGATTCTCATTGCTCGGAAGATGTGAAAAGGTAAGACGAACAATCGAGTCTGCTTACTGATCTCAGCCAGTCATCTTCAGACTGTCAGGTAAAGCAGAACTTGCTCTAGCCATACGCAACTTTCTTTTAGTGTCAAATTGCAGAGATCTTTGTCATACTCTATATTATTTTTTTGATGAACCACTTTCCCGAAGCAGTTTTTAACTTTGTTTTGTCAGTGGATTCAGATTTGTTAGCTAGTAACCACTGAGACCTCTAATGTTGGCTCTTTGTCTGGTTAAAGATGGTAGAAGAGGAAAAAATGCAGATAAAGAAAGATATCTGTTGGCAATCTTTGTTCTATGCTGAGGTATATCACATTTCTCTTTGTACAGAATCTTTTCTTTCAGATATTGTACTCTACAGTGAGTTCTAATGAATAACATACCTCCATAACTTTATCTAAAAAAAAAAGCAGATTTAAGAAAATCTTTGGCAGTGATATATTACGAGTGATACTTAAACTAGACTAAAAAGTTGTAATTTGTTACTTGAACAAGAAAGTAGGTCAGATGTCAGCGCCTTAGTCTAATTAATTCAACACATACGCATAACTCAACACCACCGCCTTTGAAATTTAGAAATGCCTCTGTTGCAACCTGTGCAGGACATGGGTGTTTCATCATTTCTTCCCCACATTGCTCATTTCATTACTTTTTTTTTTTTTTTTTTTTTTTTAAACACTGGGTACTCACTCACTAGCCTTGATTGCTTTGGCCTTGCCGTTTTTATACACCATTGAGCAAGTTTCTTCTACTGAGGCCTCATTGATAATCTTGAGATAACACTTCTGGCATGCAAACATGAATTATTTTTATTTTTAGATGATTATTTTTTTAATTGCTCTCTTAATTTGCCAGCACATTGACGTTATCAGTGTTTTTGGAAGATATGTTAACAAACTAATGCAAAGGCTTGACAATGAAAATATCACAGAGGAGTTTAATTTTCAGATAGGCTGCACTGTTGAAATGTACGGGTGTTTGTGGCTTCCTGACTTAGAGGAAACGGCTTTAACCTGAATGGTTTTGCTTAGCTCTAAATAGAGGAAGTAGGTAAGAATGTCAAACAAGCTAGTAGTATTTCAATCATGCCTATATTGCTTTGCTGCTTTAATGTCTGCCAAGTAGGAAAGGGTCAGGTGAGCATATTTGAATACCCGACCAGCAGTTCAGGCCCGATTCTGAAATTGTTGTGACAGCACGCACCCTTCTTCAAGTGTAACAGCCACATTAACTTACTTGCCCACAGTTTCCAAATCTTTGGTAAATGTTTTAAAGAGGTTTTTTATATAGTTTTAAATATGCAATAAAAATAAGTTTCTAGAATAAAGTTTGTGCAACTACAATTGACTGAAAATGGGTTTTACACCAATGATTAAAAACTGGACATTCACATAGATGCTGAAATGTTATCCACTCTTGCTTGATTGTATTGCATTGCATAACAGAGCGGAATACTTTCCAAATAACAGGGCAGGTAACTGCAGTTGCATTCATGTTCTTTGTTTCTTCACGTTTGCCCTACTAAAAGGTCATGCTGAAAAGAAATCATTACAGCACAGAAATGGCTGACGCTGTTAGAGAAGCCAGCATATTATACTGTCGGTACAGTTGGGTGATTTCCTTACTTTTAACAGAAAATGTAAACTTTTGTTATTTGGTTTGTTATTTCCTCTGTGGTTAGATTCACTGACTGAAGGGGGAGATGGATAATGCACCACTTTCTAGAAGGGCTAGTGTTTTCACTTCACAAGAATTTCACCTTCACTGTCATACACATGGCTGTTAATTATTGGCTGATCTTTTTCCTTGTCGGATTTAGAGTTTGATGCTTTTGATCTGTGGATTTGTTTTGTTTCACATCGTGTGTGTGTGTGTGTGTGTGTGTGTGTGTGTGTGTGTACACGAGAAAGAGGAGGGACTGTGTGTGCTCTTGCCTGTATTTGTTTTGTTCTGGGGGTGTGGTTGAGTTTGACGTCACACGCTACGGAGTGTCACACCATTCTCATATAGAAACAGCTTCCTCTTTGCTAGCACATTCATACAGCAAGTGAGCAACAGGGTGGTTTTTTTGTTTTCTTTTTTCCCCTGTAGAAGGATGTGGTAAAGAGGCCTTATGTACAACAACTTAACTGGAACTACATGCATAATGTCAAGAGGATTTTAAAGATTTTTCTGGGAGGAGGGAGTCTTAATATTTGTTTAGTTCTTGGTTACCTTTTCTGCCTTGAGGCCTGTACGCAGGCTTTTTAGAAAAAAGAAACTTTTTTTTTTAAAATTATTCATTGTGTTCATTTATTAGGATAGGAAATGCCTACTGTCAGTAGGTATATGACTTTTCGTTCATCAAAGCGATTTAAATTTACCAGGTGAGTGGAAGTTCAAAGTTAATTTGTGTGGTGTTGTTGTCTTTGAACAAGAAATGCAGGCTTTACACTGTCTTATATAATGTGGGCTATGTGTTTTAGGGATTTCAGGATGTTGTAATCATTCCACTGTCTTATCCTGTGAATCTGTTTTGTTAGTTCCTTGTCAAGGACAGGCCATTGTTTCTTACAGAGCATATGGACTATAGAGACACTTGTAATCTTCTTTTTTACAAGACTCTTTATTGAAATGGTATATTTGCAGAGGCTTGTCAGGTTGAGAGCATGAACCTACGTCGATCAGATTGTAAAGCAGTCAGGTGCTTCTGGTCAACTGAGCTCTCAACCTGTTATCAATGTTATCAATAAAACCTTTTCTTTGGATTGGGTAGCGGATGCCAGCACATAAAAGATGGGCATCGTTTGACATAGATGTCAGATACATCTATGCATTACAGATGACTTCAGCGGAAAGGAATAAGTGATTTGGAGTTTTGTTTTTTTTTTTTTAAAAGAGAGGCTTAAAACACTCAAAGTTGATGTAGAGCAAAAATATGTCATGTTAACATATTGGCAGTGTTTAACTGACCTGTGTTTTGATGGTAGATGTTTGAGTTTTGTTGTTTCCCTGTGCTGGTTTTTTTTAGTGGTTTTCTCATTTGCCATCCTGTGGTAAGATGTTCTGTTTTTTAAATGGCTGCGGTAGACTGGTGCAACTATTTTTAAATGCATGTTTAGGTGCTATCAGTGGATGCTCGGACTTACTTTTTGTGTCCAACAAAGCAGAATCACTCGTATTTGCACTGTGAAAAGTCATCGTCTACTTGGAGACTTTCTAAATTGTTTGCGTACATGTGAATGTCTTTCTAAAACCTAAAGTGGCTCATTTTGTAATTTTTTTTGTTTTTTCTTTCTCCCCCTTTCCCCCCCCTTAATTTGTTGCAGCTACCCAGTAGAGAGCAGCAGTGGTGGGCTGCCAGCCAAAGTAAGGAAAAGCAGGAGCACCTTAAGCAATGGCAGCATCAAGAAGGTGGACGCGAGGAAAGCTTTGAGTTTAGAGGCGGCCCAGCTCGAGATCCAGCAACAGCACAAAACCCTGACCAGACAAGCACCTGTCAGGTGGGCTTCATGGGGACACAGTTCTAATTACACAAAAGCCAAAAACGTGGATTCTGTGACGGTTAATAACAGCCTCATACAAATTTTGGAAAGTGACACTCGTTTTGTTATTTTGTCTCTATACACCGCCACGGAGGAGTAGAAGATTGAACTTGAACCTTTAAATTTACTTTACTATTTAAAAATAAATAAATAAATGTCTAATTCTTCTTAATACGGTGGCTTAATGTGTTAAATTAAAACTTTCCCAAAGAGCCACGTTTGTGTGTACTCTGTTATTCAGATCAGTTAAATTTGGTAGAGCAAGAAATTGTTTTAATCTCACATTTGTTTTAATAAAGAGATGAACATTTTAAATGGGTGAAAAAATAAAACTCCATAATAAATTAACAGTATTTCACTGCCTGGAGGTGCTTACGGTTACACAGCTGATGTTATGTGGACTCTCTCATTGAGAACACATATCACAAGACCTGACCCCCTCAGGCATCATGCACACATGACCACACACCCCATGTAGGCTGGTTTCTCACATGATTCAAATGCATGAGCGTGGGGATGAGTTTGATTCCTGATGATTCAGTCTTGATTATTTCTTTTGTCTAGTTGTGTGGGCATAGTGAATACTCTGAAGAGATTCAAAGATATTCAAATGCTGATTTGTTTTTTTATAACCGTATTGGCAGCTTTACTCATTTATAGATAATGCTATAAATAAGCGTTTTAGTAGTTCAGATGGAGTGCTAAATCTCAGTCATTGCCTTACCTCGTAGCTAAAGATTAAAAGCATGTGACAAATTTAAATATGAGTGCTGTGCTTGTGGAAAACATACCATGGGTGCGTGGGAGCAGGTGAAAATATCACTTGTCAACATTTTTAAGGTTGTTGAACAGGTTTCCTAACAAAGTAATTGTTAACGTTTTACATTTAAATAAAGTAATTGTCGTCATTTTTACTTTCTTTCTAACTCCATCACTGCTTCGCTGCTATGTAGTGCTGTGTGTGTTTGTGTGTCGCAGTCAAAGACAGGCTGCAATTCAAGAAATATAAACATGGCAGAGAGAGTTTTGCATATTTTTCCTGCTCATTTGACACAGGACCTATCAGGGCAGCTTCACATGAGCCTTGTAATCCAGGAAAAAGTCAGATGATATGGTTCATGCGGGTAAAATGTTGTGTTCATTTCCTTTTTAGTCATGCCTTAATCACTCTTATTTCATGTTCTCCTCAGGGCGCAAACTTTTGACGTCGACAGCAAAGACTTTAAGAAGACCGAGGGCACCGGCTCACAAAGTGTAAGTCCACCTCAACTTTAAAAGCAAACTGATGAAGAAAGTATTTCACTTTAATTAAATAACAATCCAATTTTTTTTTATTTCAGAGTTTTAAAAAGCACAACAAAACATTTCACAAGTTGTTTCCAGACATTCCTGAGAGTGAAGACTTGATTCATGGTAAGTTTTTAAAAAAAAAATTATTAAATGAAGAATCAAAGTGTTTTTTTTTTTTTTTTTTTTTTTTAAAAGAACAAGCTGCATAAAACTGAACGGTTCTGCTCTCCTCTCCCAGCATACATCTGCGCCCTGCAGAAGGAGGTGCCCTACCATGGTCGGCTATACATCACTGACACGCATGCTTGTTTCTTTTCCTCTGTTTTGCTTAAGGATACTAAGGTATTTATCAGCTCAGACCTCGCCCATCATTCTTTTTAGCTCGTTGTGGGATTTGTCTGACGCAAGTCTGACCTTTTCTTTGTGTGTGTTCGTGTGCCTTTGCAGGTAGTGGTTCCAGTTTCCTGCATTAAAAGAGTGAAAAAGCAGAATACAGCTTTGCTGGTACCCAACGCCTTGTCAATTCGCACCACAGAGGGAGATAAGGTCAGTTTCTCACCTTTATCCTCACACAATCTTTAGTTAACACTTATTGAGCCTACACAGCGTGTGCAGTCAAAGTCAAACGTAAGCTTTGAACTCTGATTTATATGTAATGTAGTCAGTGGCTGGGTGACCTTTTATGTTGGGCAGATGGCTAATGTTCGTTTTGTTTTCTTTATATTCCCTCCCATTGTGCAGTACCTCTTTGTGGCTCTGAGGAATAGAGAGTCGTGTTTTCAGCTGCTGCGTTCAGTCTGTCCTCAGCTAGAGGTGAGTGGCTGAGGTCACAAAAGAAATCTAAATTTCTGCAATGGATCACAATATTGTAAAACTATACCATGTCACTGTTGGCTTATTGGAAGTCTTGCAACGAATGTGCTTTTCCAGCCATGCTGTTGCATCTACAAGTTTAAATAAACCTTTTCAGAGCGTGCAGAATATAAACTCCATGAATGACAACTTAATACTTTTTTTGTTTTTTAATGCCTCTGTTTCAGGATGTCAGTGCAAACAGTAGCCCTCTCTTCTCCTCAGCTGAAAACAGCTTTGATAAGAACAAACTTGTGGTGAGTAACTCTTTTCTGCATTTTAAAACCATGATTGTTTCTTTTTGTTTTTTCTCCCGCTCTTTTTTTTGTACTGATGGTTTTTGTTCTGTGTTCATCTTACTGACAGAACTCCAGCCAGTCCAGTCTGGACGATAGCTTCGACCAATTCAATGGCTCCAAGTCTCAGACTTTACAAGAGGACCACCCTCTGCATAGACTGCATACAGGTGAAAATTCAGCACCACCTCTAAGCGTTGAGCTGTCTTTTGTTTTTGTTTGTTTTTTTAATGCATTATTGTTGTTACTTGTTAGTAACTTGTAGCGTTTCTTAAAAGATAACTTGAAAATGCTGCAAGACCTCAGCTGACAGTGCTACGTGTTGATAGCGTTATCTACTCTTCTCCTATCAGACCTTGAACTTTGCACGTTTACCATCTCGATCAGAAACAAGTCTAACTTCCCCCCTCTCTTGCTTCTCCTGCTTACAGAGGCAGTGCCTAATGTAAATGGTTCCTCTCTGAAGAGCCTACATATGCAGCAGAGTGAAAGTTCATCTACAGAAGAGCTGTCTGTGTCAGGTAAGCAACACATGGCCAGTTAACACTAGTTACTGGCATTAGTTTTGCCTATGCTGGTAGGATATGGAAAACTGCATAAATATCGAAGGCCTGAAATTATAATATCACAACTGCTTGCAACGGACCTTAAAACCTTGGTGTTGTTATTGGTGTTAAATTATTATATGTTTTAGGTGGATCATGGGTGTGGAATGTGACTGAAAAAGCCAAGTCCTTGGTGGTTCAGAGAGAGGCCAGCAACCTCAACACTCTGCTCTTCATTTACTTGATTTTGTGAGTAGATCCTTCTCTCCCAGCTGTCTTTATCCTCATGACTTTATCTGAACTTGCATTTCACTCCCAAATTCTCAATTTGAGGGGCGAAAAAGTAAAAAGTGGTTCTAAAGCAGATAATCTTGTAGAATATACCAACAAAAGTAACTTGTCAACTATTTATGTGATTTATTAGTTTGTTAAATGGGACAATTGTTAAGAAACAAAATTTTCAGTCTGTTTTTAATAATATTACATATTTTATAAAAATGCATTAGCTCTAGCATCACTTTGGAATTGGCTATTTAGTCTGTTTTGTTTGAGCAGCTGTTGGTTGAATCTATGGAAAGGTCTGCATTTGATTCTTTGACACCCAGGCAGTGAATCTGACTTATATTATATGTTGTAGGGTGGTGCTGCTGCTGCTGTCTTCGGGCTACATCGGTTTACGTATCGTGGCCCTGGAGGAACAGCTGACGTCCCTGGGCGCTCTGCCTGAATTCAACTTGCAGAGCAGGTAAAATGTCCTTGATTTTTTTATTTATTTATTTATTTTTTTAAATCTTGTGTGTTGGCATGTTTGCAGAGAGAAGAGGGCTGCAGCTTGACACAGGAGATGAGAGAGAGAAAAATTTGCATAGTTTTTTCCTGCTCATTTGGCTCCGATCCTGTAGACGAGAGGAAGAAAGGGTGGAAACATGTATTATAATCTAGGAAAATCTGACTTATCCTGGGCCACTGCCTGTTTAGTCAGATGTTGTAAGTGTCTTTATGTATAGAAATTTATGTGTGATCTTCAGCCAAGCGTTTGCAAAAGTACAGATCATGACTGAAAACCTTAGTACATCAGCTCAGAATAGGTGTTTTATCAGAGGTGATCACTCAGAAGCGCGGTTTCCACTGACTGTTTCTTTTGAGGGGACCAGTGGACCCGAACCCGTATAAAGTAGTTGCATTCAATTACCCTGAAACATGCTGCTGATCTGCTTGAAGGACAATAATGCTCCCATCTTTACATTTATTAATAATTCCAAACTGTTTGCAGAGGGAGTGTTGGGAATTCAGTCATCTACATTTTGATCACGAGTTTGCTCGAAGGAAGACTAAGTTAATATTGCAGCCGAGCAAACAAATGTAATTCCAGGAGTAGGTGTAGCTTAACGCACTGTTTCTCTTTCTTTTCACAGGTACCAACAAGACACATAACAATCAGCAACTTAAGGAGAGATTGGTTGACTCATGATCGGAAGATAATTTCTGCCTCTTCCCAGCAGAACCAGCCAGGGAACTTTAACGTACTCAGACTTTGGTCTCGATGTGGCCTGCACAAAAGAAGAGTGGCCAACATGTGCAATTTCAGACACAACTTGTTGACTTGAAGGGCTATATTTCCTCCAAGTGCAGTAAACAACACAGCAAAACAAAAGGACATGCTGCGACCCAGTCACATAGAGCCGAGCCAAAAACATGTACACGCACTGCCTGGTTGCAGTGTCTGTTTGAACCAAAGCCAAATGACTCTTAGTGAGGTGCCACATTAGTCAAGTCGATAGGCACGCTTCTGGCAGCAACTGTTCCACATCTGTGAATTTACGTTGTCCTCTTCTTTCTGAGCATGCATTCTTGAACAGGGCTTAAAGCATTAGCCTGCTGTAGTGCCGATGATTGCACCTCACCTCTCTCGACGTAGTGCTATGCATAGCCAAAGATGCACACGTCTTTTGCATGAGTGATGATGGAATGATGTTTTTGTCTGTTATTTAGCCCTCAATCAGCAGTGGTGTCTAAACGCCTTTTAAATCCAGTCACTTTCGGGTACTTCTCTTCAAATGGTTCTTATATTCTGAATCGGCGGTGGGTTGAAATGATGATGGCTAAGATCCAAACTTCAGATCAGCCCGCAGAGGCTCGATACTTTCCTGATCTTGTCCTTTCTCTCTCTCTCTCTGTCCAAGCAGAAATGATTGCAGTATTACTTCTTGAGTTTGGCAGGATTTAAACCTGTTTAATGATCATTGCTCAGAAGTGATTTTTTTTTTTTTTTCCCTCCCAGTCTCTACTGGATGAATGCATCAACAATGCACAAAATACACAAGAATATTAGGAAGCTGTATTAGGTAAAGAAATGTTTTTGAGTACAGCTTTTTGCTGACTTTGGTCTTCAAGAGTAGCAATCAAACCTGTCTTTTTGATGTTAACTGCAAACCTCTCTCTATGACAGGCCTGTTGGGGACCAAGGTGGCATTTCTTCAGGTTATTTAAAGTAGCACCAATAACATATTTCTAATGTAAGTGTCTGGGGAAAAACGGGCACTTGACTGATTCTGTGTACTCTTTGTCACCTGAAGAGGATTTTTTTTTTTTTTTCTTCTTCTTAAATAACCACACTTGCTGCAAGGTCCGAGATTATCATAAGTAAAACAAGTGGTCCCAAAAAGAAATTTCAATATGCAACGAATTGTTTTGCATGACAAAATGTAATTTCTGTGAGCAGTTTGTTTGTTTTGTCTTTTAAATGGAACTTGATGTTCGTGGGTTCGTGGAAATTGAGTGAAAGAATCGTCTCGAGGGAGCAAGCGCACTTTAAAAACTTGTGGTGTACCTGTCACAATCCAAGACGCTGTTTGGATTGAGAAGAAATGGCAAAAGTGGTGTTCTGTGGTAACTAAAGGTGCTTAGACCTTATTTTAAACAACAAAAAAGATTTCACTCAGGGGTGGTGGGGCACTACCCACCATGTGGTTTTAGGTTGTCAACTTTTCCGCTCATTTCAAAGTCTTGTTCTCATGGTGGGGTTCACATTCTATCCTCTGTGGTTCCTCCAGTGTTCCTTAAAGAAAGAACACTGTTTCATTGAGTTTGCTCAACTTTACCAATTGATAAAACTGTTTGCTTTCTGGCTGTTGGTTTTTTGTTAGTTTGTTTTTGTTTGTTTTTTTGTTTTTTTTCCCCCCCTTTTGTACGACCTGTTTAAACTAACAATGCATATCCATCTCAGTGATTTAGCATCACCTTTATGGAAGCTCTCAGGAGAGTCCTTTTGTGATGTTCAGTTAAGGTTACTCTCATAATGCCACATACAGTACTGTCAGTTCTTACACCCCCCCCCCCCCCCCCCCCCCACCTGGGGGCAGCACACACACGCAAGTACCGTCCTCAAAAAGACTCCTTTAATTCAGTGAGGAAGGTAGTAGTTGTGAGGTTTTGCACTATTACAAGTGTTGTAAATAATTTTGTATCATTTGTTAACGCCCTTAATTCTATTATTGTCCCATATTTATTTGCATTCTGTGTAATTCAAAGTAGTCTCTGTGAGATGACTTTGCTATTGTTCAAAATAAATCAAATGTTTCAGTAAATAATATCTTGTGCTCTGTTATATTTTTCCTTTTTTTATTTTGATAAATTGGACGTGGTAAACGGATGGAAAACATGAAGTCTGGGAGTGGCAGGTAACTTGGATACTATCCAATCTAAATAACTACACGCCTTTTAAACCCATTTCCAATTCATGCCAGTGTTTGCTGAGAAATTTCTAAACCCACGGCCGCCTCCTTGGGATTTACTAGCACGCACACAGGCATTGAAAATCAGGTATGAGTTGTAACTGGAAGTCATGGGAAAAACACATTCTTCAGTGTTGTATGCAGGAACTTCATGGTTGAGTCTTTAGCGTTTAATGTGCACTAAGACTTACAATAATTATTGTCTCTTGGTATTATCTGATACTGATATAAAGGTATTCCCAGCAGTATCAACAATTAACGCTTACTTTATATGTTGATGACTTGTATCTATATAGTTGGTAAATATTAATAGTCAGATGAACAGGCAGAATCAAGACTTAATGAAACCTCATAGATGATTTAAAGCCCGAGTTGCATAACTTAAGGAAAAGACTCCTCTTGAGCAGAGCGCTTACATACCTCCTGTTTGTGGCATTAGAGCGCCATCTAGTGGACAATCCGTCACATAACCTTTAAACGACATTCATTTTAAGAGTTTGACTTTCTGGTTAAATAAAGTGTTAAAAACCAACTGGAATATTATTTTTCAATTGGTTTTAAATCAATAATTCACACAGTTACAGTTTATGTATCTACATTAAAGTAAAAGCAGTGGTGTACTAGCACGTGGTGTCAAATATGTATTACAGGGAAACCAGAAAGAAAGGAATCTATATTCATTTATTCCATCCTAGGTACTCAAAAGCAGCAACAGTCTGCAAGCGGAGCAGTGCGTTAGTGCTGTTCAGCTCTCCGGGTTATTGGGGGGAGCAGGTTCTGCAGTGGTCCGCTGGTAGGCACAGAGTTGGAACACGCCTAAAAGGAAATGATATGTAGATAAGTATTAAAATACCTTCTTAAAAACGATGGCTCTCAAACAATGAAAGCTCATTAGAAGGACAGAGTAGCCATGAGTAATTGTTACTAAGGTAGGAAATGCCAAGAAGCTGCTTAGTCCCTAAATGTGTCCAGAAAATGCCCTTTTGTCATTTTATCATCAAGTTTGATATTTGACAAAAGCCTCACACTGAGGCTCTGGTTTTTTTTTTACTTATTAGAAAAATAATAAAATATTTAAAAAATAATAATAAAGCATGTTGCTTGTGATTCACTCACATTAAACATGACTCCTACAATAAGAAATAAATACAATTCAAACCTGCTGCAAAGGCCAAAATAATGGCAACCCAGCCTATGATGTAGGACCAGGAAAAGCGCCAGTCCAAGAAGCGTTTGCCAAAGAAGGTAACAGTCACACCAGTGTAAATTGCCAAAGCCAGCAGAGCGAGAAAACCTGAGAACAGAGGAGACAGAAAAAATCCACTGGGTAAAACATGAAGACATATTTCTTTGAGACCTGTATGTTGCCCCCAAAATATGAAAAAAATCAACACAAGACATTTAGTTAATTAGTTTGCATTCAGGACTTGAATGTATAATTGCTTCTGGAATCTTTTACATGATGGGAAGAGTTCCAAAAATAAAACCCAAGACAGAGGGCTGGCATCAGGCTGCCCCCTATCACCCCCAACTGGTCGTGTGACTGTTGGTGTGATTATTGAGTGTAAATAAAACTGTATTGAAATTTGTATTTTCTGATCTGCTCACTCTTGGTTTACCTGACAGGACCAGGGCAATGCCACCTGTGCGCACTCTCCTGTTCTTGGTGCCGTTAGTGAAAGCGCTCAGTCCAAGCACCACGCCAGCAAAACAGCTCAGCACTGCCAGCAGCATGAAGGCCCGTGTGGCATCCCAGAAGGCTGGAAACAAAAAGGTCAGAACCATGTCCACATGCTGAATATACACTTACATTTGCACTGATTGTGCAGCTCGTGTTGCCTCACCAAGAAGTCACAAAACCTGCCATGAATTTGATTATTTGTGTAAAACACTTAAGAATCATCTGCTTAAAATATTTAACTGTAAATAAGAATTGTAGCCAGTTAACTTTTAGAAAAAGCACACAGTTGCAGTGTAGAGGTAGGTGGACAGTATCGCTAGCAACACTGATATTGATATTAGGTCGATACTAGCATAATATCCTCTAAGTTCAGTATGTAGCCCTTTAAACGTGCTAAACATTATTTTTTGAATAACTGAGGTACTGCAGTCTTTAAGCCTACATATAAACCATGTGCACTTGCTTTAGCTTTCTATGCTGTACAAATTTTTCTACTCACAACATAGTCTGCATGAATTCAGATACTTTTGTTACAGTTAAATTTATGAGTTTGTTACAAAAAATCTTGAGGTGGACCACTCACCTACAGTGATGGTGTGGGCGTGGCATTTGTGGTTGATGCAGAATCTCCAAAGCCCCTGATTGGCCGAGCTGCCAGAGTATCGATACTGCATCCAGAAGTCCGTCGCTGTAGAAACTATGAGAAGCACGAGGGCGGCCACGCCGCAGAGGGTGCCTCCTCCTGCTAAAGTATACAGCATTGTGGAGACGCCTGGCAAGAGACTGTCCTCCTAAACATTCAAAAGCTGCTCGGGGAAGAGAGGACAGAGTTGGGGAAAATACAGAATTAAGAGTTTGTGCACAACACTTACATATTAATTTCCTGAAAGATCAGCTGCACACAGTCTTTGGATTTGTTTTTTTCTCCTGTCGACCCTCGAGTCTTTTAGATGATCACATAAAAATGCACAAAGCTAAGTTCCTCATTAATTACAGAAATCCATTACCAAATCTACATCTAGTAAGACAGCAAAGAGCAAGTCCCTGCCACACATGCACGTGGCTTAGTTCTTATAACTACAATAAAGGCAATCCAAAACTTGTTGCGAGTCTGAGGAGCTACCTCTTTCTGTTTAAAGCACGTTTTCCTTTTTAAATCTCGAGACATTATCTTGATGCATTTTGATGGAAAAGTTACATTTCGTATCACCACATCAGATAAATGTGCTTTTAATTTAATTCTAGAATTGGATATAGTCAGAAAAACACTTGACTCAAACTGCTGTATGACAAAAAGCTTGCCTAACAGGCAGTTCAGAGCCATTGTTCATCACTAATTCCCCTCCGTGCTCCACAAACTAATCTTCCACCACTGAGTAACTGAACCGTCAGCACTGCTGCTCTGTCAGCCAGCCAGTAAACCAGCAACTTCATGCACTGACTTTTCCCGTACTTCTCGCCAAAAAATTTCCAAACATCCAAAGAAATTTTATACCTGAGTCCCATATATTTCTATTAAGTAACATGAACCAACACTGGGGTCACAGGTCCAGTTTGTAAGCTGTACAGATCCTTTCTCAGTTAAAATAAATAAATATATAAATAAAAATCACCAATCTTGACACCTCATGTCTTCTATATCTTTGTAGGTTTTCCTCTTCAAAAGCAATTTTGTCCTTTTCCCTTTAAGGCCTCAAAGACTAATATTTTCCTGGCAAATACACTCAGTTACGTTCTTTTACACTTGTACATTTTTAAACTGATACCTCTGGTTTTGGCTGGTCGCTCTCCAGGTTTGTTGGCTGTGACAGTGCGCGTATCCTTTTTAAGCCCCCGTACCTCTGGCCCTCATTGTCCACTGCACAAAAGAGGGAATGATCGAGCGCAGCATGTGAGTGATGCTAAATCCCCCTCTTGCTCTCTTCTCTGCAGTTACCTCCATCCTTTTATCACCCCAGTGCATCTCTGAACTCTTGCTCTTGATTTTTCTCTATGTGCTGTATGACTTCCTATCATTTTTTTTTTTCAAACTTTTTCCTAGAAAATACTGGCTCAGACTTGGCAAGCTGTGAAAATGTATAAATTGCTTTTCTATCAAAGGCCAAAAACTGTATTACTGCCATGTAGCAATGGGAGTATGCTGGGATAGGCAGTAGCAGACTTATGTTGGCAATTGCACAGAGGAAAAGGTGAACCCATGTGCGCCCTGCACTTGCACATAACTATGTTTGCACCTACCTGTGTGCACAGGCTCTAAGATCATTTAAATCAGTGATGTACACTCACCAGTCAGTTTATTAGGTATAAGCTGACATGTCTGGACCCAACCCAGTATTAACAAGCTGTGCTAAACGAGCAGCCAGTGGGTGTGTGTGATTGATACAAAAAAAAAAAAAAAGATGAAACACATCAATTACTTCACTCGATATCTTTATTTTGTCAGTTTGTTTCAAAGTATTCCTTAAAAGAAGGTGTGTTAGACAGCCACTACTTTATTTTTTTAACAGTTTGAACCCTAATGACCCCTTGGCACTTGTCTTACTTGTGACACATTTGTGCATGTAACTATTACAGGTGGACAGTGACACGGAATATGCCATCAAGAGTCACAGATAAGGTAAAATGTAAAGCACAATACGATAATCCCACAAAGGTCAGTCGTTTTCTCAGCCTGTACCCTCGTCTCTGTCTCACACTTGCACCAGGCTGCTCAAAAAAGTGAAGCTAAAAGTTAAACAAGCCAATGACACTGGTGTTTCACACTGTGCAGTCCTGAAGCATCTCTTTAAAGTGCATCATTACCACTGTTTTGACATTAGCCTGCTGATCCAAAATACAGAGACTCTCATGGTTGTCTGCATTTAGTGGACTCTATTGTAAAGTTCACTATAAATCCCTAAACCTTCTCTGGGACACGGGTTCTCGTGAATCCACATCTCTGATTTAAGACTTTTTTTTCTTGTCAAATTTATCGACCGACTGCAGGTAAACACTTCCATGCGCTCGAACCAGAGTTCCCAAGAAGAGGTTCCTAAAGCTTAACTCGACTTGTTCGGGTGCTGCCTGTAACTCACACCCAGTGGTACTCTTTTTTTGGAGCTTTCATGTAAGTGAATAAACTGTTGTATGCATATAAGTGATGCTGATGGGTGCAGTAACCTTGTTTGAACTTGCAGCTGACAAAAGGCATGTGATAAAATACCAAAATAAAGCTGCAAATTAAAAAAACAAATCTATCAATCCAGACATCCAAAAAACTACACAACAGTTACAAAAAAGGCACGTTATGATATGCATAACCAAATGTGGCTTCTCTCCAGAACATTAAATTCTGTCGCTCCTTCCTGCAGAAATTATCAAAAGAGTTGCTGTGTTAAGATGCTAAATGTCACATTACACCAACCCTACTTCTTTGTTTACCTCCATGTTTTGAGTGTACTTGCTTGGGCAGTGTGACAGATGAGCTACAATATAAGATAAGTATGCTCGCAGTCAAAGTAAAGTAAAGTGCTTTTTAAGATGGGCATTAGCGACCATCTTTATACTCTGTATCACATTTGCCATTTAATCTTTGCTGAAATTATAAAAGTCACAAGCTGAAAGGTATCAAGCGAACACAGACATGTTCTATGTATATTTAGAAATTCAACCTCACATTTTTCCTTAAATTTGACTCAAACTGCAAAGCCATATACACTCAGATTTCCAGAAATTCATGGTTGCTTGAGCACACATTGGCACATACCCAAAGACATATATGGACATTCATATACACACATACGTAGAAAGTGTCCTCCTTAAAGTGACTGGCTTTTCTGGCTCAAAAGTGCACCTGTCACCCTACTGTACGCACATGTGCACTTATCTTTAAACATATAAACAACTTGACGTTTACGATATGCATGTTTTGCACACCAATACACCTCGGAGCTGGGGTGTATGTGGAAACTGTGCTCTTGTGCTCTTTCTCTAAATCTCACGGGCCTGGAGCCCAGAGGATGACGGTTCGATCCGCAGACGAGGAGACAAAGGTCCGATCGTGTGGGTGCCACCTACACTGGATCACCTTGTCCCAGTGCTCCCCTGCCACCGTCTGAGGGAGGGGCTTGGTTAGGTCACCTGGGGTCAGAGAAGGGGGAAATATCACACAGGAGGAGCTTACAAACACAATTTTAAGTGCTTCAAAATTTGATTTTTCACTTCAAACAATGACTTATTTCAAGCTACCTTGAAGGTCGCTGATTATGATCCTGTTGTCATAGGAACCAGTGAGGAGATGATGGGCTCCCGGTGAGAAGCGCACAGAGCGTATGTCAGTGCTGTGGGGGCGGTACGTCTGCACTATGCGGCCTCCTCTAATGTCGTACAGCATGCAGGTGCTGTCCTCCTGACCGGTGGCGAGCAGGCGGCCGCTGGGATCCACTGCCACTGAAGCAACTGCACTTCCTGAGTAACGTACAGTGTGAAGAACGTCATGTTGTTGGATACAGCTTAAAAAGTATTTTGCTGACAGGAGCAGTTTCTGACACTCAAAGCCTTAAACGTTATCCAGGCATTTTGCATTTGCAAAGGGAAACTGTGACAAAATGTTTTACAGTTGTCATCAGCGAATACTACACCACAGTGATAAACACTTGTTTTATTATTTCAATTTACTGGAGTGCAGCGCTTGATTATGGTTTCATCAGCTGTTCATATTAAGAGTTTCATAAGAGACAGGCTGCTGACAAACTACAAACATGCAAGCAGCAGATATGCTCCTACTTTAGGTGTCCTTCATGTCGCTATCAGACAGGTAGGTGTTTGATAATGCGATATCAGTGGATTAATGTTATCACAAATAACCCAGACAGCAAACAAGATTTTATTGAACTGTTAATCATCATCTAAATGATTTTTTGCTGTAACTGGGTAGAACAGATAGCTGAGGTAATGCTAATGCTAGGAGAGCAATCAGGACAAAGAGAGGGCCGCAGCCTGGAAATAACAGCAATAACTGGATTTGCCACATTTAAGAGTAAAGGGCCATCGATAATGCATCTTTGCGGCTAACTTTGTCATCTTTTTGCTTAGATTTAAACAACAAAATATTACAAAACGAATGCAGACTCAGCTGAAAATACTACAAATAAGGTAAAACTTTAACACTACCTGCAGCTAACATTTTTAAACATTTATTTTTAAATATAAACTGTATAAATATATAACTGTACTGGATGCATATTTCAATATATTTTTAAAAGTTACAGCGTTTAAAATATCATCCTAGCTACAGTGGCTGCTGTAGGGGAATGCACATTTATGCATGTTTCCGTGTGTTAGAGCTCTCACTTCAGTTCATGACGAGGCCATAGATGAGGAGGAAGAGGATAAAGTGGAAATAGCAAATATATAGTGTGAAAGAGCTATTTGCGATTAACAACATATATAGTTGGTCTCTAGCCACATACATAAAAAACCAAGACCAGGCAGAGCAACAATGTCCATCTCATCCACTGTGTTCAAGATAGCTGGGCAACATGGCCAACATTTCAAAAAAACTGGTGCCTCCTCCCCATATTTCTATTTTTACTGGATTAGTTCTAAATTTCTGAGAATGTAATAAATGTATACTGATGTAATTACATACAAAATCATGTATATCTTAGTATATTATTTTTTTTATATTAAATAACCTCAGAAAATAACTAACTGTAGCTTTCAAATATTTTTTGACTTGCCCTGAAGCGTCAGTTGATTTCTGTCTTTAATTTCTCTTTTTTCCTTTCTAATTTATGGAAGTCGTGCTCTTCATAAAAGTGTAAGTGTCTTCCTGTAAAACCACTCTAACCTGTAGCAGTGTGGTAAAAACCATTTCCAATCAAACAAAGTAGCAAGTTTCAGTATGACTCACCTGTGCCATGCAAAGTTGTGCCCACCACCCGAACACAGCTGGGCACCCGCAGGTCCCAGAAGCGGACAGTTTTGTCCTGTGAGCCTGAAGCAATCATCCACCCTCCCCATGTGTACAGAGTCAGAATGTGACCTGTTCAAAACAGCACATAATATCTGAGCTCTGTTCACAACAACTCTTTTCAACAACTTTGCAATAAATGCGATAAATGTTGGTACTCGTGCTAAATTTGTGTTTCAAAGAACCTACAGTGGATGAATGAAGCAGACAATACCATAAAACACTACTGGGGACCACACTTTGAAAACCCCTATCCAGAGTTTGCTTAGACCAATCTCTCAGCTGCAGGTAAACGGGGACATACCAGTGTGTCCGCTCAGGGCATGAAGGCCCTGTCCTCTCTGACAGTCAGTAGTGTAGATGTTGCAGTCCCCGGCTCCAGCACTGATCAAAATAGATCCTCCACTTTCAGGACCTTCCATAAAAGCCAAATCTCTAATAGTGCCGTCATGCATGCTAAACTCCAGGTCTGGGCCTGAATCACAAGAGTACAGATGTTTCCAAGCAGTTTAGCAACAGAAGAAACATGAGTTTCTGCATCAGCTTAAACTTATTTTTCTAATATTTTCCTTATTGTGTGTACCTGTGGCATTGCAGGTGTCTGCATTGAAAGGCAAGACTTTGACATATTTATCATTGGAGCCAGTGGCCAAAAGCTGTCCACAGTGGCTCCAGGCGACGCAGTAGATTGAGCCCTTGTGATGTTTGTTCCGCCTGAAGCGCACAGCCGGCTGCTTCACTCCACCAGAACCACTAAAGAAGCAAACAAACATGGACACAGACAGATAAAAAAAATGATGAAGGCATGAAGAAAAAAAATTAAAAAGGTTCCTTGAATCCACCTATTTTGGATTTTTTCCATGAGTGAATTTTATTTTTCATTTTGATGAAACCGGTTGCAGCAGATGGCTGCTCTTCCCTGAGGTTTCTTCCTCTTAAAAGGGAGTTTTTCCTTCCCACTGTCGCCAAATGCTTGCTCATATTGGGTCGTTGTCTTTTTTCAAAGTAAGAAAAGGAAGTAAGCTGTTCAAGTCATCAAAATTGCTCTAGAGATACAAAAATTACATGTATCTCTGTGGCTTTCAATTACAAATTAAATATCTCACAGTGTGGATTTGTAGGTCCCTGTAAGCCGCTCTCACCTGGCAGTTAGTGTTTCCGGGTAGGCACACACTCTCAGGGTTTTTGAGTTGGAGCCGACGGCATAAAGCGCACCGGCGGGATGGAAGGCCACTGCGCGCACTGCCTGTGTGTCCTCGAGCTGGCTCACCTTAACAAACTGTGTTTTGCACTTTGCGGGCTTCACAGGAAGATAAAAAAAATAAACCAAACATTGTCATGAAGTTTGCAGCTGCGTTTAAGCATTCACAGTGGTATGCAAACGTTTGGGCACCCCTGATAATTTTCATGATTTTCCTTCATAAATTCATTGGTTGTTCGGATCAGCAATTTCATTTAAATATATCATATAGCAGACGAACACAATGATATTTGAGAAGTGAAATGAAGTTTTTAGGATTTACAGAAAGTGTGCAATAGTAACTTAAACTAAATTAGGCAGCTGCATAAATTTGGGAACCCTTGTCATTTTATTGATTTGAATACCTTTAGCACTAATTATTGGAACATAAAATTTGTTTGGTAAGCTCATTGACCCTTGACCTACATACGCAGGTGAATCCAGTCATGAGAAAGGGCATTTAAGGTGGCCAATTGCATGTTTTTCTCCTCTTTGCATCTTCTTTCAAGAGTGGCTACATGGGAGCCTCAAAACAACTCTCAAATGACCTGAAAACAAAGATTGTTCAACATCATGGTTTAGGGAAGTATACAAAAAGCTATCTCAGATATTTCAGCTGTCAGTTTCCGCTTTGAGCAACATAGTGAGGAAATGGAAGACCACAGGCACAGTTCAAGTTAAGGCTGGAAGTGACAGGTCAAGAAAAATCTTAGATAAGCCGAGGCGAAGGATGCCACAAACAGTGTCTCTTGAGGTTGAAGTTGCGCTGGGGCTGGATACTTCAACAAGACAACGACCGTAAACACTGCTCAAAATCCACTAAGGCATTCATGCAGAGGAACAAGTACAAGGTACTGGATTGGCCATCTCAGTCCCCAGACCTGAATATTATTAAAAATCTATGGTGTGACTTAAAGTGGGCTGTCCATGCTCGGAAACCATCATACCTGACTGAACTGGAGATGTTTTGTAAAGACGAAAGGTCCAAAATACCTTTAACCAGAATCCAGACTCTCATTGGAAGCTATAGGAAGTGTTCAGGTTTGGAGGCTGTTATTTCTGCAAAAGGAGGATCTTCTAAATATTGATGGAAGATTTCTGTTGGGGTGGCCAAATTTATGCACCTGCCCAATTTAGTTTAAGTAACTATTGCACACTTTCTGTAAATCCTATAAACTTCATTTCAAATATCATTGTGTTCATCTTCTATATGATATATTTACATAAAATTGCTGATCCAAACAACCAATGAATTTATGAAGGGAAATCATGAAAATTATCAGCGGTGTCCAAACTTTTGCATACCACTGTATGTGGAATGTATGGAAGTTAAATATCAACAGAGCGTGCTTACATACCTCGTGTGTGCTACGTGTTGCAGAGCTTGTGGAGTCATCCTGGACTGTAGGACCAGAGCCAGTGATTCTTTGAGCACAAAAAAGAACAATGCATAAACAAGTCATAAACATTGGGTTTTTTTGGTTCCCATCAATAAGAGCTCGGAGTGACATGTTTCAAATATTTGATAATAATTAGCAAATGCTGGCTATGAGGAAAGCTGCATTACACATAGCAAACATAGCCTTTTGAAATCTGATTCTTCTTTTTGATACATGTTCTATTTCAATTAATTAGCAGCTGAACAGTCACTAGAAGCATTCCCTACACACCAGCAAAATGTGAGCCTAACTTCTAACAAGTTAAGATGTTTCGGTGGAGACCAATAGCAGGAGGCTCTTACCTTTTATTGGGAGGAACTGGGGACTCACTGAGCAACGGCAAGCTGTGGCTCCCGGTGCTTACTGGCGTGCTGCTGCTCACCCCACCTGGCTTGTCCCTCGGCGGTCCTTTATCTGGGGTGTGACGGGTGTCAGGCACCCTGGGGCTAGATGTGCTGTTGTTCCCCGTCAGCCCGTTCCACTGCTGGCCCAGCTGCGCCATCATGTCCTCTCCACGGTGGTCGATGCCCACATTCATCTCTTCCAACTTCTGGATGGATCTAGACAAAGACAAGCTCTGTCGTAGCACCCGGCTTGCGTTTCATTCCTCGCTGACATCAAATCCTGTAGGAATGACATCCTCACCTGCTGAGGAAGGTTTCTGTGAGGTTGTGCTGGGCTCCATCCTGGGGCTTCACTCCCCCCTCCAGCAGCATCTGCTGGTAAAGCTGCTTCTGCTGCTGCTTCTGTTCCAGATGTTGCTGCACGCGGAGCCGCTGTCTGTAATACTCCTGGATGTGCTCAGTGGAGTCATGACGCTGGACACAGACAAGGACACAAGCCACCAAAATGAGTCCCCCCCCCCCAAAAAAAAACCCAAACAGTTGAATTGTTTCTGCAGAAAATGTAGAAATCCCTGAAACTGTATTTTCTATTTTACCAAAGCAGGCCCTGTAGGCTGAATAATTCATAGTGCCTTTCACTGTTCTGTGCTTCAAAGCTTGGAAGTGTCCAGACACACACAAAACACACACACACACACCAGATTATAAAAGGCAAACTCGTTCCCAGAGCCACTGCTGACAACTCTTCAACTCCCAAGGCCTTGTCCTCCATCATCCACCCCATAAAAAAGTTTTCAAGGAACTCATTGCATTGAGTCAACAGTATATTATCCTTCAGGCCTCTCACCACTTTTCATGCACACACACACACGTGGTGATATAATCTTAAAGTACTATGCTCTTCTAGATGGGACCTGAAATGTATAAAGATGAGTGATGATGAAAGCAGGAGGCCATCTTTGGATGTGGCTGCATATCAAAGCAGATTATGTGTTTCCAGTGTCCATGAGCTCCACCTCGCTACACTGGGACAGGGGGCAGCAAGGTGCAAGTGCCCTATGTGGACGTGTAGTATAGAATTCAGGCAGGATTTATAATGCAATAAAGGCGTTAAGACCACACAGTTCAGGGGGGATTCATTCTGTGTCTTTAACTCCAGACTGAAAATCTTTCACTGACTTTGACTCAAGTGACCAGACAGCTAACTGTTGCTTTTTCTTCGTAACAGTCGAGAAACAACTTTGTTCTGAGAACCCGGAGGTGAAGCCTGGCATTCATTCACTTTCACCTTTAAACAACAGATGACACTGGCTGATTTCAGGCTTAAACCATGCACATAAGTCTGCTGCTTACGGCCTGCAGTTCATACCTCATGTGTTTCTGTGCTGCACGGTGGCCCACCATCTTTTCCAGGAGTCAGAGGTGTGCGTGTGCTGTTTGGTCCATCCAGCCCTTGTGGGTGCTTCCTATAGTTAGGAAGACGTATCAATCAGTTTATCTGATTTTATATCTCAAGTCAAAAACATTTTATCTATAAGGGTTATGCAAACAATAATAGCAAAGTCAAATTAAAAAGCTCTTAATTAACCTATGATTGAAGATTAGTCTAGATTTGTGTCAGCTACAATAATATTTCTGCTGTTTTGCATAAAATTCATTTCATTTCATTTCATTTCATTTTTATTTATTTCACACTTGGTACTACAATCAAACAAAACAACCACATCTTCTGTCAACAAAACACAACAACCATGTGTGAAAAGGAGCAGGAAGAAGAAAATATTCTTATTAAAATCCATTAACTATGATCTCATATATGTGCATATCACATCAACACTGATGCATTTTTGCGCCTAGTTGTACAGCTTGACTACATCCAACAGGTGGGGCCAACATCCTGTCTCAACCTTAGAATTGTGACATTTTATTTGCAGTCACCTTGTAAAACAAACTAGCAACAGTCTGGCAGACATCTATCCTAAATATATATATATTTTTAAAAAGTATAATAACATACATTAGAGGAATTTTAAATAAAGAAAAGGTTTTACATCATAGCCTGCGTGGTTAGTTGTTTGTAGGCAGGATTTAAATAATGAATCTTTGCATGGACCGGTCAAGCAGCATTTTTATTCTGGGGTTTATAAGTTTGATTCGACTGCATAGTTCTAATTAGAATGCTGAATGAGTGCAATTAGTTTTCCTGACACCAGGGAAAGTTCAGTGTTTATTTTGCAAAATAACATTTATATTTACTCCCAACAAGATGTACGAAATATCCCTTTCCAGTTTCTTTGACTTTACCTCTCAGGTGAATCGTCCTGCTGATGCACGTTATTCTCCACGAGGCTCCGGCTAAGAGCGAACTTCATGTTTGTCTCCAGGCCTCTCTTGTCCTGGGCCGCCAAACCGTGAGACAGGCCGTCCAGAGCTGGGTTGAGGGATCTCGACATGTAGGTGTCGGCCGAATGAGGTCTTTGATGAAAGGGTGAGGTAGGGCACGGGGACAGACGGTTGATTAATGGAGTAAGGAGGTCGGCGTGGCCAGCTTTGCTGGGCTTCACCAGCCGGTCCACGTGGATGTTGAGGGTCTTCTGCTGGAAGGCGCAGGTGAAGGCACCCGGGGAAAGATTCTGCAGCCAGGAGAGCAGCGACAAATCTAACTCATCACAGCCGTTCCCACACAGCAAATCCACGCCAAGCAGCACCTCGCCCTCTGTGATCTCCTCTCCTGTTGCTTTACTCTACAAAACAGAAAAGCTTCTTAAAACCTATTCTATTTTTTCGGAGACACAAATGTGCAAAAACCAGACAGTTTGTTTTTTTAAACAAAAAAAAAGTAATAGGTTACTTTGCAATAAAACCCTTTTTTAGTAGTTTTGAACACCTCTGCAGGTTTGAGCCTTTTATCAGCCACTTAAGCCTAACTGTAACCCTTTTCACTAATAGCGCATCAGATTACCTGACAGAACTCGACACAGCACTCATAAAGGATCCCTTTGATTAGCAGCTGGAAGAGGCGGTTCCCGCTAGCCCTGAAGCCCGCCTCACTCAGCTTTCTGTCTGCAGGGATGAACTCAGCTACCATCGCGCAGGCCTCTTCGAAGCAATGCACTCGTGCCGTGCTCGGATTCCAGTCTTTGAACTCTGCGTGATGGGTGAGGCGTGGCAGTGTGAGGAGGAGACACAGCTTGCTGTAGTCCTCCTTGGTCGGGCAGAACTCCTCCAGACTGTGCAGGCACTTTACTGCCTCTTGCATGGTGATCTCTAGCTGTAAAAGCAGAAAAATTCAGGCGGGCAAGACAGTGATTATATTTTGGGGTGCTCAATACAGAAGCCCACTGGTGTTTTGACAGATAAAGGATGACATTAGCTGTTCCTTACAAGCACAGATTATCACACAATAGGATGGGAGTGAGTAAAGCCTGCTGTGAAACTGGCTTTTTACCAGCTTAAGGAGATACCAACCCACCTGTCAATTTTACTTCCCTGTGCTCAAGAGAGAGCTTATGTGGCCCGTAACAGACTGTTTTTTTAACACTGGTTCGCTCTAAAAAAGTAGGCATCATCCAAAAAAATAATGCGAATCATAGAAAGAAACTGTTGCTAAACTAGTATCTCAGAGATTATACTTGCTATACTTTAACAAGTACTATAATGTGTAATTTCTTTTTAGTCAAGATTAAAATTCTCTTTACTGCAGAGAATTTACATTAACGTAGCTTTATAACCACAGGCTGCTATACTGAGCAACGAGCAGCTGCTAGGAAACATGCATCTAGTTCATAATACATTTCAAAGACATAAATATAAAAGTACACATACATTTAGAGGGTCTTCAGCAGCCGACATGGCATTATTAACACACAAAGCTTCCAGAAACTTCTGCTTAAATATGATGTAGCGAAACCTGGAAACACAAGTGCAAACGTGCTAACAAACAAGTACGCTTAAAAATGTTCTTTGTTGTGTGAAGACCGGTACGAAACAGCCACATATAGCTTCTCTCACCTTTTCTTGTCAAACTTGTCCATTCCTTCTAACGGTTGAATGAACTGCATCACCTCCTCCCACTGGCCATCCAGAATGAGTTGCCTGATTAAAAACAACAAATGAACAATTTAAGAATCCTGTGAAAAACTTCTCTCTATCCCGCTTGTGCCATATGAGTGTGTGTACCTGAGGAAAAGCATATCATCAGAGTATAGTCCATTGATAACACCGCTTTCCTTCTCCAGAGCCAGCATGCTAATGTGCAGCTTCCTGGAGCTGAGAAAGTCCAGGATCAGCTTGATCACCTCAGCCTCCTTTATGTTGATCGTCTCCTCTGCTGTCATGTTGCAGATCTTTTGGGGGCAGCTTATAGCTGGCTGTACAAAAAAAACAAAAAACAAAAAAACAAAAAAGAAAACAGAGAGACAAGGCAGAAGCCTGTTAATGGAAAGGTCACAGCAAAAGAAGAAAGACTTATGCTGATGTTCCCAATGTTAAGGAAATTATTCTAATTGTAATATTAATACTGTAGTAAGTGAAAAGAAATGGAAAAATAATCTGTCAGCATGACTCTTTGGCCTTAAATTGTAAGAAATAAATGTGTAAAATTACAGAAATTCTGGTGGCTCATAACCCAAACTGTCCTCTAATTATAAAACAAAGTTTTTGTTTGTTTGTTTTGTTTGAAAATGTCTGTTTTTCCTGTAGATCCATTTAAAAAAAGACATTTCTTTATTCAAGTGTTAACTTATTACTTTATTTGCTTTGCTGTAGTGTAATTGGCTAAGGAGGAGTTCTTTTTCTGTGAGAAAAGCTGTAAAACATATATAAATACAGTTAAAAGTCCAAAATGTATTTCATCTTTCACATTTTCCAAAACCAATCTAACCTTTGACCCTTATATTTGACATTTTGGTTTATGCATTCCCAAATTTTTCACACCTGTTTGCAAAAAATACATGACAAACAAAAACGGAGGTGAATTCCAGTTTTTATAATTTTTTATAATTCTCGATCTGTACACCAACACAACACATTGTTTTCATATCCAATTGAAAATGTAACTGGAAAACAATCACTTAATCATAAACCATGTTTTAAATTATTTCTATTTTCACAAGCTTTACTGCAGCCGTTGTTTGTTCATGTGTCTTTCTCCCTTTGGGTTTGCTTACACCAAGTGAAATTCATACTTGACAGAATACAGACCAGCTGGTTAAACTGGCCACTGTAGAATATTCTACTTCTCTACCTTCAAAAACTTGTTGGGAGCTTTTCCAGCATAATTTAGGCCACTGTCCGTCAGCACAATGAAACTGTCCCTACATTGCAACTTATCTACACTTCAAAATTCATCTCTCTGCTTACGTCCTCTCTCACATCACTGGACTCTGTGAGACTCATCACACTGTCTGTACTATGGTTAACAGATAATGCTACATGCTTTTCCCTTGTGTCACTCCAATTTCCAGATCAGTATACTGTTCGAGGTTATTAGGTGTTTTCTTTCTTAACGCCTAGAGAACGTTAACCTTCCCATTGATGATCCTGGTGTCTAATTTTGCAAAATGCTAATTTTTGCACTTTAATTAAATTCTTACTCTAGTCTATTATGATGGTTCAAGTAAGTTCGTAGTACTCCTTTGCACTTTTAAACTCGGTCACTAAACTGTATTTTTCTGTGATGTCCCTTTTGCTGGAGGCTTGCTTTATGCTTCAAAGGGCATCTGTGGTGTTTCTGCACATATGCATAATGTCCCTAAATGGCTCATAGTTTAAATACTGGAACATATCAAAGATGCAGTTCCAAGGTTGGGTCTTTAAATGGTTAGTCACTGCAACATCACCCAGGCAGCTACAGCAAAGACATGGAGGGGTCTTCATTATGTATGGTGCACTTGCCCTGTATGTTTAAGGAAGCGCATAGAGAGGCTGGGAGAGCAGCTTATGACGCCGCCCTGTTCCCTCCATACACAGACAGAACATCCACCCAGCTCCGGGCCGGGATGTGAGAGCAGGTCTGCGGCCCAAACCTGACAGCCTCAGCACTTTATCTGTCCTCGGACACACCTTGTTTATTCGAGCACGGCAGCCAGTGACGACTATTAACACCACTGGACACAAATGCAGGGCAAAAAATGATAAGCATGCCAATCATTGTCTCCCTTACTGGGGACACACCGTGCTAGACTACAGCGCAGTGCTAAACACCGCCTTGAAACAGTGCCAGCATCTCACCTGTCAGTCAGTCTGCGCCTACAGCCCGCCGCATTAAAGCCCGCGGTCTCCAGATGTAGCGACGTCCACGAAGAAGACGGCAGGGATGTATTTGACTGCTGAAAGGCTTTACTGCGTTGCCAGAAAGCTCCTTTCTCCTGCCTCGTTTCTTGTACACAGCTCGCGGTTGCCATGCGGACGTAGCCGCAAACCACCAATCAACTGTAGCAACGACGCCCAGCGGTCACACCTACAGCACGGACGCGACAACTTTCAAAGGAAATTCAGGGAGATAAAAAAGGATAGGATTTATTTTATTTTATTTTATCTTAAGAAATAAGATAAATAACAAAGAAAGACAATAAAAATGCTATTTTCTTTGAACATCTCTAAGACGAGTTTTTAAATTGCTGTCAAGCTAATATATACATTTTTTTTATCAGAAAGTTGGGCATCTAATTAGAATATAGAAAATGGTTTATATATATATATTCACTCAAAGTGATGAAAAAAGTGGCTGAACCCTTTTAAAATTACTCTGAGTTCCCTTGTTTACAACAATGTGTATTCTTTTTAGTCAAATAACCACAGTGTTATTAACAGCCTTAGTAGCGACACTGGACTGATTCATAAACTAAGTTAAAATTATTTTATGCTCCCATTTACAGTGGAGCCTTTGGCCCGAGGTACTCGGGGTCAGATAAAGTTGCTTCTAGAAATCCAGCCTTGTTACTTTAGCTAAATATATAGCTTTCACTGGAAACAAGTTAATCTAAACACATTAACTTTGCCGTTATCTAAGGTACTCCATCTAATTATAATTGTAGAACATTTTCTGATGAACCACCTCTTGAAAATGTTATGATTTCAAATCTGGACTAGACTACCTATTGATCTATTTGTGTTTACGTGGCACAATTTAGACTATTTGTTCAATACAGCATGAATTCTTCATTTTTCTGTTTAAAAGTATTTTTCATGTTTCACTTTGCATTTCTGTGAAATGCAACTATAGCATTCCAAAAGTGTCACCAGTTCTGTTTTGCAATGGAAACGTTTGGTATTTATGTCTGCTCAAATGTGGAGCCTTTTTTGTAATGTATTTGTCCCAAAATACAGACATTCATGTTTATGTTAGGGAAGACCAGTGAACATTTCAGTCTTTTATCTTTAATAGGTTTGGAAATATTCATGTTCCAACATTGCCTCAGATTTCAAAGTGTGAAAACACAAACCAAAGAATTTGGACCATAACATTTTATGCAAATGGCCCATGATGATTTCAGATGGAATGACCCTAATTAACCAGGTTGGGCTTTGAAACCCTTCGAAAACACCAATAGTCCAGTGCCATATCTTAGAAATATATATATATAAAAAAGAAAGAACCCTACGACTAATATTTCCAAAACTGTTTCATGGTTAAATATTATCCTTCCATGAAAAGAGTTTGCTTCTATTAACAACCCCCTCTTTGCATATCCTTTTAAAAATACCCTCATTTGCAATCAACACCACAGACATGCTGATGTCATGCTTTATTTTATTTAATGCAAAATGAAAAAGAAAAATGACACTACATGTTCAGCCACATGTTGAATGAGGGCACAGCGTCTGACGAAACAAAAACAAAGTCATCATAGTGAATAAGTTGCTCACATGAACACACTGCACAATATCATTACAGTTTAAATAATAATCTTCTTTTTAACCTTGGCCTTAAAACAGCCAAATGCAGGCAGACCGAGCTTTCTGCTGACACATCCTTCCAGTAAAGAACATTGAAACACTTCTTCCCCGAGTCGTACTAGATTACAATTTCAAAAACACGTACATGTCTCTTTTGGTCATAAATACCCCCCACCCGTCCCACGCCCCAGTTAAAAACAAAGCACCACGTTGGCAGATTTATTTTTGGGGGGGAAATCATACCTGCAAATGGTGTTGGATTTGACATTCAGTGGCAAAAGTAACACAACGCTGACGCCGGTTAAACCAAATGGCGAGACTCTACCCGTATGCAGCAACAAGGATCTACCTGCCCTATTCTGCCTTGCATTATTGTGTGAATCTCATCCTAGTGTTAATAGAAAAAAATAAATCTAGCAAAATAACAATGTTACTATAAATTCACAACGTGCTGCATTTAGATGATGGACAAAAATGCTGCTAACACACACGTTTTAGTTGTTCAGGTTGAACCCGTTTCTGTGGTGAAAAAGACGCATAGACATGTTGAAAATGACACAAACACTTCATAATGTGGCCTTTTTAATAAACTGGGAGAAACTACTTATTTTGATGTATCACTTACCTTGTAAATAACAGAACATATCTTTTGCAACTATGAGAAATCTAGCATGTGCTATATTCTAGCTATTCTTACTTAATTTTGGTGGGCCAAAAGTGGCTTATAGCTGGGTGCAGATATGATAATAAAGAGTCTGAGTGTGCATCTTGAATTTAATGTTAATATTTCATCGTTACATAAAGAGAAATACTTTGTAGGTGTCATTATAGCCTGGATATCAGTCCTGATCCCAGTGGCCAGGAGTGTGATTGTACAATATCTTAGTACACTGCAAAGAACCCTACAAGTTGTAGTCGGCAGCATTTCATAATAAAAAATAAATAATACTGAGGAGTTTCATTTGTTCACAAACCTGCTGTGAACCAGCAGCGAGGTGATCTACAACACTGGTTCCCGATCTTTTGGGCTGAAGCAATGCAAATAAACCAGAAAACTGACATTGTACAGCACAAACTGTCTGCACGTGTCCTGACCTACAGGTTGAGAACCAGTGATCTACAGTAACGTCCTGCATTCATTAAAATCACTTCCTCAAAAACAGGGGTTCTGAAAAAGCTGGAACCGCTTTGCTTTGTTGAGCTGAACACATGTATCCTGTGTGGCTAACGCTAGCTGTATGCAATCAGGTTTTTTTTGGCCCTTTGGAGTTTACGTACTTTAATGTACAAACTTTTACTCACACAGGTGAGAAAAGAAAAAAGAGGTTTCTTCCAAATACAAAAGAGGTTGTCGCTTTACACTCACTCTTACACTAAAACAAACGTGCGTAAGGCCACACTTCAACAGGGTAGAGCGAACAAAAGTCAATCTATACATGAATTGAAAACATTCAGAGCTTCAGTGTACGGAGTAAAATGTCCCGGCATTCATACTGTCTCCTTTTTTCTTTCTTTTAATGTTTGGCACATAACATCAGTCACACGTGCTCTCACACAATGTCTCAAATCTCTTTTTCAAACACAGACATGATTACGTTTACATCATTCCTCGACAGTGTCGTACATTCCAGCTGTTCGTGATCTTTAAAGTCTTATCACTTCTGGTCCGAATATGAAGGATAAAGGACGGGAATGCAATGAGGAGAACAAACAAAACAAAAGATAAATACGCATTCATCTAACTGGCATTGCAGGTGTTTGAATCTTCATGGATATGTACAGTGAAGTGCTAACCGAGACTGGTTATGTTCAAAGAAGGAAAATGAAATGTTCGGGGTATCAAGTCCCATTAGGACTGGGCAGGCACTACTTTTTTAGGGGTGGCTGGCTTCTTGGTTTGCCAGAGGTGGTTGTGGATTGTCACTGCGTCCACGCTGGCTGACATGGTCTTAGCTGGTATCTGGCTGAACTGCTTCTTGTCTGAGTTGTACTTGTAGAGGCCATCGATCATCTTGCGTGTGATGCTCTTGGGGCCGATGCCCGTCAGCTTGTTGATCTCTTCGGTCTCGGGGCAATAAGTGTAGAGAGCGCGAAACTGGCATCCGGCATCTCGGAACAAAACCAAGAAGTTGTTGGCTTCTGATTTCTCCATTTCCTGTCAAGATCAGGGGAGTAAATGTGGTTAGATAAGTAGGTGACATATGCTTAAGGACACTTGATGTGCTATGTAGATATTTTTTCCTATTTATAAATCTGTGACTTAAAATATCAACAGGATATACAGCTTACAAAACACTCATGATACATGAATTGTGAAGTGGCTATGATCTCTGCAGAGATTATGCCAAATGCTGCATAACTAATCAGATAGTGCCTTACAGTGCGAATGGATAATGAAACATACTGCAAAGGCAAGCCAAGAGTTACTCAAGGCAAAGAAATGGGATAGTCTTCAAAAGGTTTGCACTTCAATCACATCTTGATTGTTTCAAATCCACTGTGATGGTGTACAGAGGCAAATCTACAAAAACTCTGAATTTAAAGACCACTTTATATGAAAATGTACACTAAACATACACCTCAAAGAGAGTCAAAGGTCCCATGTCAGTTTTAGTGCAACTGTAAGTATAGTTATGAAGGACATGTACCTCCAAAATCTTGTTCTTTTGCCCCTCGTTGACCTTCCCTGCAAGGCAGCAGTGTGCCAGAGCATTTTGGATGATGTGCTTGTTAGATTTGGCGCTGGGCTCCTTGTACAGCCTCGGTCCTGAAAGAAAGACGGAGGCAGGGAGATCAGGATGGGACTGTTGCCATAGCAACCACTCCAGTGATGTCAAAGGAAAGACTTGTTTGCTTGGTTTTACTCTTTCTGCTGCTGAATCGTGTATGACGATAGCTAAGGGTAGGGTTACCAGTTAGTCTGACAGAGGAATGTGAGCTATTTGAATCAGAAACAACTGTTTATATCACTACTTTGAACTGCAATCAGTACAAACGGAAACCCAGCTTCAGACAATGAGATCAACATAAAAAAAATAAAAATAAATAAAAACAAATCTCCAATGGATAGAACAAAGATCTAATTTAACAACTGTATGTTGTGAATATTTGCCACTTTTAATATGTGTCTATAAACTAAGACGTGTACTGAGTTAACCTACCAGTGTACTCTGTATTTGATGTAACAGAAGAGGTGGTGGATCCATTTTCCCAGTCCTTTTCTCCATTCCTGCTGCTGGAGCGACTGGGGGACAGGAAACCATCAGCAGAGTCAGGCCTAGAAAACACACACACACACACACACACACACACACACACACACACACACACACACACACACACACACACACACACACACACACACACACACACACACACACACACACAGACCGTTAGTTTACCTCTCTGGATGTGTGCTGATCCTGAACACTCAGCACAGCATACTGCAGGCACTGCTATTCAGTTCAGTTTGGTCATCAAAAGAAAGGACTTGGTTTGGGTTTTAGCTGTGTGACAAAGTCATGATAACCAGGGCAGCAGCAAAGCTTGCAAGCGCAGGCAGTGAATACAGTTTGGTGCATTAAGCTCAGTAAAAAAAAGTTCAGATACATTTTTTGTGCAGGATTTGGCATTTACTTGCTCTCACTGTAAGACTCTTTGCATTTGGAGTATTTTAACTTCACAATATTAAATCAAATGCAGCTTTTTACATGGACACCACCAAATTACATGATCTGTGCCATGCATTTGGTAAATATAAGCAAAGAAAATGCAAAGTAAGAGCAATTAGGCCAACTTGTGCAACTAAACTGACCATATTAACAAGTCATTTCAGCTTTCTTTGAATAAAAAAAATGTGTTTATGACTTGATAAGATGGATGCTCTACCTCGGGTGTGCATTGAGTTTGTCAAGCAGTGGTTCTGAATAAATCACCTGGTGTTTTATCAGACGTAAATAACCAAAGCAGGTGTGGACATTGGTGAGAACAGCACAGCAGAAGGGTAAGCAGGAAAGAAAAAAGTGATTGTTTTGTGATGGTGATACTGAAGGAAGCATAGCGGACCTGCTTTGAAGTTAGTTATGAGTGTCTCAACAAAAAAACATTTGCTTTTGCTTAAAGTGCTTACACAATCCCTAACAAAACCCATTGTGGTCTAAAGGGTTTTCAGTGCAGGATTGGGCTCAGGACAGCATGAATTGCCTTTAAGATTTCACCGTCAACCAGAAAAACTAACCTTCTCCTTCTCAGTTTAGGAGAGCCCAGAAAGTAGAAGAGACCGCTAGAGGCTAAACTAGAACTTCTGACGTGTCAAACAACATGAAAGGAAAGCGTTAAAAGGGAAGACTGAGAGAAAACAGGAAAAATGTTAGATCTGAGAGTTAGAGTTAGTCTGCTGGTCCAATTAAATGCACATCACGGCAGGTGTGAAGGATAAAACTCCTACTGTAACACCAGAGAGCACTTCAGCACGTGCTCTGCCTGAGAAGGCAGTGCGAGTTTACTCTGTACTATATATCTGGCATGGATTTAAGGCTCTTACAGCAAGTAGAAAAGGTTAAACCAGTAAAATTATTTACTGCTGAATGGAACACAAAAATCTAAACCAAGTGTTAAACCTGTTTCATTTTGGGGGAAAAAGAACCCAGTAACATCTCACCTTGCTGCTCTCTTCTCAGAGTGAACGCTGTCGTTGTCTCCCAGGTTGAGTGAAGCAAGGGACAAGCTGGAGACTGAAAAGACACGCTGGCGTGAACCTGGATGTGAGATAATCACACGTGGCACAACACAACACGACACGATTACACCACAGCACGAATGAAAACACCACCGGACTGTCCACGGTGTTTTGTGCCACCTGCGACAGCATTAGAGCCTCAGTGCTGCGACTGAAATGTCTCACAACCACAAATACATGCAAAACTGACTAATATGATGCATAATTAAACACATATTCAGTAAAATCAGATCATATAATGCTTTTTTAAAAATATACACATATCACACATGCATACACTGATGCTGCTTCCTTCAACGTGAGGTTTTAATTTGTTATTTTAGAATAATTTTTCAGTATACTAATTATTATTATTATTGCATTAATATCAATGCCATATATTAGCTTGATATTTTTACTACCGTATATAAAACAGCATTTAAGGAAACATCAGGAGGAAGGCAGCGCTCAGCTGGTTGCTTAACACAGTCTAAGGTGGCACAATGCACTGCAGCAGCGAGACACTGATGTGACAGACGAGATGGCATTGACCTCTCTAAGAGAGGGGGTCATCTCCATGGTTACCTGTGGCAGCCCTCACGGGGGTTTTGGGTGAGTCCATGCTGTCGCGATGGATAGACTTCGGTCGCCCTCGCCTCTGTTTGGCCCCTGCCGCGGGTCGAGGTTTAATGACGGTGTCCATGTCCTCCATCAGCTTCAGCTGCTTCCTCCGGAGGTACTCCTGCTTGATGAACTCCTTCCTGGCCTTGTCCTCCTCCTTCCTGACACGCTCCTCTTCGGCTTTCAGTCTGAACAGATGCAGGGATGGAAGGAGAGTTAGCAATAAGATACTTTGAAATGCTAAATTCACCATATAAGAGACAGCCGATTGATTGGTAAATATTGCACTGCACCGCTATTAAAAAGAGACTAGTTATTTGGCAAGATGTTGAACGTTAATCAGGTCTATAAGTCTTAGATATATTAAGCAAATATTGGGACATAATGGGCTTTAGAAAGCTGTGACGTTACTATTACTATCTTGTGATGTTTCATAAATGGACAGAATGAAGAAAATACATGGAAGATAATACAAAATGGAAACAAAAAATATGAGGAAAAAGTAGGAAAAAGATTCTAGTAAAGCATCAAATAAAATCTCAACAAACAAGTTAATTTTTTTTCTCAGACGGACACACCGAGCTTCCTCTTTTTTCTGCTCCAGCTCAGCTTCCAGCTGCATCTTCTTCTGCTGGCTCTCCTTTTCCCTTCGCATCCTTTTCTCCAGCAGTGCAGCCCTCTTCTGCGCCATGTTCTCCTCTGCTTTTCCATCCTCCTGTAGGAACACAAGGCAGCTGGGTTAAAGTGTGTGTGTGAGGTAATGCAAGCTGCTGTGTCAATTTATGAATATTATACGTTTAGCTGTTTATCTGTTTTTCATCAAGCAAAGTTGACCTTCTGTGGTTGTGATGAAAATCCAGAGCTGGAAGAACCGAGTGTCATTTTGATACCCAGTAAATCCTTTTTATTGTTGTTTTGTTCAATCTAATCTGATATAATGAAGAGGTGACTCTAAACCTGGATTGTGGAAAGGTCAACATGCTCTTGTAATATTAAATGAAGCATTCAAAAGGGCTTGCAGAAGCCACAGAACAGAGGAATTTCTCAGGGCCAGAAAGAGCACATTCATTTGAAGGCTTTCTAAACACTTTATTATGCAACAGACGCTTTGTTTCATGTCCCTGTGGTTAACGCTGTAATATCTGAGTTCAGACTATAAATATAAACACACGTGACGAAATGAATTTGAATTCAGCTGTTTCTAATGGTGGCACAGCAAACTTCTAATGCAACTCAACTACAAATCTGATTTCTGTAGAGGTTAATTCATGTGACCGCTCATTGCTCATCCCTCTGTATCCACCCTCGTTTTCTAGCCGACCTATCTTCAGCCCCGTGTTTCCACAGCTGCGCCTGAATTATTCACAGCAGCCCCAGTTTTGTGACCCACATTGAAGCCCAGACAGCAGTTAGCAGCAGCCGTAGAAGCTATAAAGGGGAAGATGATACTATCCTCAAACAGCATATATCCTGTGCTACTTATCATCTTCACCTAGGAACAAAAACTGTTTCCCTATGAAAACAATCATTTCTGCCCAATTACAAATATGTCTGTAGGTTTTTTCAATTTGTTTTCAACTCAGCGACACGTTTAAATGCCACTCGGGTTGTGCGTGTGTTAATTTTTGTGATTTAGCCTACCTTGAAAAAGAAACCACGGCACAGCTTCTGTTCATCATCTAGGCTTTCCGCATCCCCCTGCTGCATCTCCAGGCTTTCATCCAGAGTTGGATCCTCTAGCGGTTTCACCACTGACAGAGGAACTTCAATCAAACTGCTTTTGGCTTGGCCAGACAATTCTGACTGGAAAGGGATCTCTGTTGGCATCACCGTGAAGGTCTCTATCACAGGGTGGGCTAGAACTTCAGGGAATGTTGACTCTAAAGTAGGTTTGAGCTCTATATCTGACTTCTGAGCTTTCTGGTAATCTGTTTCCATGTCAGTGGTCTTGGATTGGTGGGGAGTTTCTGTTTCCTGGGTTTGGGAATTAGTACCTACTTCACTTTGCTCTTTTTTGTTCTGCAGTTTTGGGGAGGGGGAGCCGGCTATACCCACAAGCTCTCGCTCTGGGGAAAGGAGGGAATGTGTTTCCTTGTTTTTATCTGCAACTGGAGCAACCGTCTCCAAATTGGCGGTTGCTGGTTTCTCCCCCATGTAAACGAAGGAACTTGCCAGGGGCTGGCAGGGAGAAAATCGCCGTAGCCTTGGGATGCTATCGACAGACTGTGGCGCGGTTAGGACGCGACTGTAGGGGGCCAGCTTGAGCTCGCTGGGTCGAGGGGTGCGAGGATTACGTGAGTGGAAGGATGCAGATTTCCGTTTGATGCTGGTTGGAGAGCGATGGGTGGAACGAGGGGAGTCAGCCGGAGAAGAGGGTCCCGAGGATCGAGTGACGGCTCCGGCTCGACCGTGCTTCTGTGGCGAGGGGTTTGTATGTGGAGGAGGGATGACCCACGCCTGCTGCTGTTTTTGCTCCCTCATGGCCATGATTACTTCTTGCTGCTGAGCCAATCGCTGCATCTCAGTTTGGAGGAAGGCCAAAGAGTGGTTGAGTTTCTCAATTGAACGTGTATACTCTGTGAGATCCACTTCTGTCAGCTGAGCGTGGCTTTGTCCGCCTTCCTCACCTGCACCGGGAGATTTTTGCCAACAGGAAGCCGTGCTGCTTTGCTCTGCCCCGTCAGGTGTGTCTGCCTTGTTCCTCCCAAATTTAAAGGTAGGACTTGTACTTGCTGACTTTCCTTCTCCCTCAGTTTTTCCTCCCTCTTCTCCACTTGCTGCACCGTCACCTTTTCTCTTTACCACGTTTAGGAATGCTGAGTGGCCCATCTTTTGCCGATGCCTTGTAAAAGCTGCCTCCACTTTCTTCTTCTGCGCCTCAATAGCTTTCCGTTTCTCCTCGAGCCTCATCCGCAGCTGCACCATCTCTGTAGCCATGACCTGAGCGGGGTCATTGGGTGGAAGCTGGACAGGTGTGGGTGACGGCTGTGAAATAGGGGGCGGTGTGCTTTGTTGGCGGACCGGGCTGTGCTCAGGGGTCGGGGCCCATGAGACAGATAATGGGAGCCCAAATTCAGAGCCCTCCGGAGTGGTCTTCAGCGAGCTGCAGCTGCCCCTTCCTGAGTCTGGTGCTGATGGATTAAGCTTCTTCATCTTCTGCTCAGCAAAGCTAGTCATCTTTACTGCTGAAGGGGATTTGCTTTGACTGCTTGGGCAGGGGCTCGGCGTGTCCATGTCCAGCTCCATGTTCACAGAGCAGTCTTTCAGAGAGGAATCTTCATCCAGCATGTCCTCTGTTTGGATATGGATGCCAGTGTCCACTTCTGTGGTGTCCGTTGTGCTCAAAGGTCCTTTGGAGTCCACCTCTGACACTGGATCTAAAGCACCAACGCCGGCACCATGTTCCTGACTATGCAGAAAGAAACCATTGTTGATGCCCTCCACTGGTGGCCTGGTTGGGCTTTGGATAATCTGGAGGGCTTCCTCCGTGGACGGAGTTGTTTCTGTAACTCCTCTGTGTCCGTTGGAGTACCCTTGCTTGCTCGGCTCCATGCCAGCAAGGCTGTCTGGGCAGCCTTCCTCTTCAATGCCGACACTCTGACCATTCACTGGCTGGAAGGACAGGTTGCGCTTCATTCCACGGGGCATGTGAAGGACCTTGAAACCAGAACCATCATCCGTGCTGACAGACCTGACCATGCCACGTGTGGAGGGAACAGTGGCAGGCGCAGACTCCTCTTTATCAAAGGGGATGTCAAAGGACACACCGTAAGGCCCAGATCTTAACACAAAAGACAAAACAAAAAACAACAAGAAATTGTAATTTAATTTAGCAGATTTGGTTAACAAATGATAAAAGGTTAGACATAAAGAGGGCAATGATAACACTCACCTCTTCTCTTTTGGCCAGGTACCGAGATTGCCATCAACAAAGGACATCGAGGTTGACCTCTTGATCTCTCCTGTAAGACGCATATGATGAGTAACAATCACAACAGAATGCTTTTGTATATACTTTGTATGTATTTCCATAAATAAATATAATCACCTGAGTTTCGGGGCTGGGGCCGCAGGGGTAAACTTGAGAACGAGAGAGACAAACATGATGATGGGAACTGAGAATTTTCTGCCACCTGATTTCTTGTCATTGTAACTTGGTGCTAACATACCTGGGTCTTTCAGGGCTTGGGGGCCTTTCCATAAAACTCTTCTTAGTTGCCTTGGAGATGGGGATTACAGGGAAATTCTTCAAGAAGGATGAGGGCTCTGACGTGATAAGACAAATAAAAATGATCGCACTGTGGTTTTTCAATAGACACAATGTAATATTGCATGATCCTTATCTGATTAATTTGTGTATGATTCAGAGAAAAAACATTACCATACTTAGTTACTGCTGCTTCGCTACAAATCGTGACACTAGCATGACTATAGCTACTTTAAATTTAATTGAAATGACATTACATTTTAGGTTAGCTTCCCCTTCATCCATAGTTTACAATGATTTGTGTTTATTGGAATTGTGTATGTTGGAATGAACGTCTGGCCATATGGTTGATTATGCATCTTTGTTCGATCATGTACGCTTTAATGTCTGAATTTTATTCAAAACTGTGAAGCAATTTGTGTCTCTTTGAAAAATGCTATACAAATAAAGTTGCAGGGTTAGAATTTGACACTTGCCTGTGCCTTCGGTATCAAGCTTTCTTGGTTCCACAAATGACGGTTTGACCACCTCAAACCACCAAAACAGCTCTGCCATGAACACCAGGTAGTTATTCTGGGGAGGAAAACAAGAGCAAGATTGAAACCATTCAAAAACACGTAAATGCTACAGCACAGAGAATAAAATCCGGATGAGTCCAAAACAGCTTCATTCAACTGCATTGTCTGATTTGTCCAGCAGGTGTCTCTGTTAAGCTGAGGTATCATAAACTTGTATTGTACCCTGTGTATATATGACTAATTAGTTGATAGAATATCCTCTTTAAGAGAAACATGCCTCACAGTTCAAACGACTGTAGAGTCATTTACAGGGAAATTATATTTTCTCTGTGTTGGCTCAGGCAATGTAAATGATGCTAAAGCAAATAGTAACAGTGCTAGTCGAGAAGCGATTAAGACATTAACCTCATTTACAAAATAGAGGTCACCTGCATCCAACCTGAATGAGACTGAGAGTCAGAGCTCAAAGGGATTTAACACTGCTGTGCCAGGTCGTGTCCACGTTTGAATTGGGTCAACATACACGAGGAGGTGAAACTGCTGGAGGAGAGTGCACTGCGCTGCAAAAAACATCAATCTTACAAAGTCCCTGACTCAGTATTTCATTCTCCCAAAGCACTGTTGTTTGTTTCCTTATAATAATGGGAAAAAAGCTTATTCTCTAGAAACATTGCCTTTCTTCTGCTCCCTCCTTTCTAAATTCTTTCAACCTGTCACTGTCTTGAAACAAAGAAATGACCAAATAACATGTCTCCAATCCAAACAGATGAGATTCATTTACAGTAATCAATTTATGCTGAATGATCAGGCCAAATTGTACAGTTTTTCTTTATTCACTCACAGACACACACAAATGCAAATGAGTGGAGTAAAGCACGACCTTGAGGAATCCCACCCTCTACCAGCTCTCAGTCCACGGTCTCCAGACAAAGACAATGGTGCGTGCTCCAGCTCTAAAGAAGCCTGACTCAAGTCATGAGCAGCATCTTTCTGTACCAGTCAAACACCAGAGCGCACGTGTCAACTGAAGCACAAAACCACACCAGGAAGGACGGAGGCAATTAACACCAGCACCCTGGTTGGCTGGAGGGGGGGGGGGTGTTACTGCAGCATTTCACATGGTTTTGTTTCCCGTCTAATTCACATGCGAGCGTGCAGGGCTGCAAGAAGACGAAAAGGTGTGTCTGCTGCAGAATCCTGCTCCGCTGGTGTGAGAAGCAGTGGAGCACATGGTTAACAAAGTCGTTAGAGTTGAGTAAGCAAAGAATTACTAATGAACTCCAAATCAAATAGTGCTGGTTACCTTTTAGGTGTGTTCAGCATGTGAAGCACTCCTCAGAAGAAATAAAAAGCAGGAAAAAAAATGACTGAATGAGAAAGAGACAAAGATCTCCTGTCATCCGCCCTTCCCAGATTGGTGCCACCAGCTTACTTGTTCTCTCCTCCCATCTGTTCGCCCGACTACTACTGACACACCAGGTGTGAGTGTTTTTGCTTAATACCCCCAGCCTCAGCACTCACACACACACACACTCAGTCTGATCCCTTAAACCAACCACTGCACCACCACCACACCTATCTCCCCAGTGAATGGCATTACTGCCTCGTGGGTTGCCAGGTCTGCAGCATTGCCAAGTTCCCTGTCTGCAGATTTGAGTGTGTGCCGCTCAGAATGAAGTCAGATTGGTGATTACTAGAAGACTAGAAGATCAGAGCTGAGAGTGGTGGGGTGGGGGAAGCTAATCCACTTTGCGGGTATAGGAATAAACACCCTCCCCCTCCTCCCCTGTATGTGCCACACACATACACAACAGTGAAACATTCAAATGCATAGGAAAATATATACCAACAAAGCCCCTAGAAATGATGTTGAAGATGCGGCCTATAGCCACACAGTGAGCATTCAGAGGGAATTAATCTTAACAGTCACTGGGCCAGAGGGTTGATTAAAGGATCTACGTCCAGCAGCCAGCCAGACAGACTCACTCCAATCTGGAAAAACCATCCTTTGGTCTTTCGCCAAGTTTATCAGACAGCTGCCAGACGCTTATTGAAAGACGGTAGGAGAAAACATTTGGATTTTTAGAAGCGATTGCTCAGAGACACGTAGTATCGAACATCATATTACTTCCTGTAACCCTGCCACTCTTTACCTGACAGTGAAGAGGAAATTATACTAGACTGCAATGTGCGTTGACTACAGCTACGGCTATTATATGTAATCCTGTGTGCCACTTTAGGAGTAAAAGTGCCATCCTTCACTGCTGACAGTCAGATCATAAACAAATGACTAATTGAGAATCACGTTGAAGAGGGAGATTATGAATTATTGTAAGTGTGTTAACTGCCTCCTCAGGGCAACCGCAGCATGTTTGCGAGGAACCTCGTGGTACAAAAGGAGCTGGTGAATTTCATTTATCTTCCTTGAGTCCACAGATAGCCACTATGATGTGTGAGGAATTAATTAAACATAGAGCCAGTAAATGGGAGCGGGTTGGGTGATTTAGTGGTCTGGTGTCCATTAGCAAATAATGGCCTTAGGTAATGTATGTGATATATGGCTTTTGGGTTCCTTACAGAAAGGAAGAAAGTGTTTTGCTTCTTACTAAGGTATACTGAACAAAATGTCAAGTCAACCTGTCATCACCATACATGCAAATTTTGTGTAACTTGAGAGGAAAGAGTGCAGACTCTTAATCTTGGAGAGGGCTACGTATTTACCAGAAAGAGACCTGGTGTCTGACATGAAGATATCAGGCAGACTAGTTTGGGGGTGTGTGGGCAATAAATGTTCCCACTGTAACGCTTCATGCTCTTTTCCAATTTTCTGCATCTGATTTCTTAGGAAGACTGATAACATCTATTAAATGATCTTCTCCACACCAGCTAGAGTTGATCATTTAAGCTAAACTGTGGCATCTTCCAGGTTCTCTCTTTACTGCAATCCTATATTCTGATGCACTTTATTGTCACGGGGGGCAGGGATAGCTCAGTAGGTAAAGTGGTCGCCCCATGATCGGAAGGTCGGCGGTTCGAATCCACTTAACGGCTACCCTGAGGTACCCCTGAGCAAGGTACCGTCCCTACACACTGCTCCCCGGGCGCCTGCTTAGTGGGCTGCCCACTGCTTCACTGAGTGAATGGGTCAAATGCAGAGAAAAACAAGTAATTTCCCCATGGGGATCAATAAAGTATCCATTATTATTATTATATCTTATGAATTATGACTATTTTAATGTCAATCAATTGAGGAGTGTGTTTTTAACTGTGTTTGGAAACCACCAGCTCTAATCTCCGCTAACCACATCTGGCAGCAGCATTATCATAGGGACACTTTCACAGAGGCAAAGTGTGAGTCTATTGTGTGTGTTACTGTAACACGTGTGCCCAATCTTGTCATCACTTTCTCAAAGATAGTGTCCCATTTACTCTGTTTCCTCGCTCCTTCTCCTTCCTAATTGTTTCAAACTGTGTTATCACACCTTCTTGTCGCTTCTCTCCCGTTTCCACTTTTTTCCACATCAACACCTCGTGCGCCTCCCCTCCCCTCTAAGCGGAGGCTCATTCTCTGTAATATGGTCTCCATCAGCGTGCCGAGCAACAACATACGACCACCGAGGGTGTGACTCCCTGCAATCTGGGTCAAGGTTACTGAATCTAACTAGTTCTGTGTGCATTCGTGTCTGCCGCACTGCTTCTCTCAGGCAATTACTGTGCCTGCTGAGGCTGCTCTACCCCTCCTGAAATCAGTGTCAGCAAAATGCTGCTAATGGCTGGTTCACAAAGCTTGGTGATTATTTTTTTGACACCATGTTGAAAAGAACGCATGTGCTTTGGGCGGAAATTGATATGTCTCTTTTTGCTCTTTTTTTTTTTTAGAAATTTTGTGCAAAATAAAGCATGTAAAGGGCACTTTCCTCTAAATATGAATACATTTCATTACTTTTGGCATATAATGATACTTTCAATACTTTCTACCTTCATCATTTTGCTGGATTTCAGCTTCAAAACTGCTTTTTTCAGCGTGTTTCCTTTAGATATTAGACATATTTTAGTCAGTTTGGACAGTCCCCTGAGGTTTGTCCTTTCAGTGACCTGTATTGTGTGTGTGCTCAGAGCTCTCCTACATCTGAGGACATGCTGAGGTGACAGTCAGGGAAAGTCAAACTTATCCAGACACATCAACTTATTTTTCCCCTGCCCGTGCAGCTCTCGGGCAAAACACACTGAGACCGACACACTAAAAACAAACTCATGAGCATGAGAGAGGGAACGTTAGATCAAACCACTGAGCAAACACAAGTGCACTGTGGTTGTGGCAACCACTGGCTATAATGGCAATTTGATGATAAATTAGTAGGTATGCAACAGAAATATATATATATATATATGTATATGCAGTATGCACACCAGCTGACCAAGTAAACATACTGAAATGTTGTGGATTCAAAGACAGAGTGGAACATTAGTGAGAGGGTAAAATAAGCTCTTTCCTGTGTGTCTCGAGTGACCTATATATGTTTTTATGGTAACGGCAGAAAAGCAGGGCTGAGCTTAATGTAAAATGCAGACTGTCTCCATGGCACTCCAGCTGCAATACACATTCATACACCAAGAAACCACACACACACAGAGAAACAACAGTGTTATAGACGAGAGAGGACTGAAGGATTTATAAATCAGAAAGGTCTCTGTCAAGAGAAACTAATACTGTCTGAGAAAGGTCAGCAAACATGAGGAGAAACATCATTAGTAAAATTCCTTAAAAGCAGTGGCAACTTTTTAAATGAAATAAACGAGCAAAAGAAAAAGGATGGTTGGAGAAGAAGAAAGAGTAACTAGAGAAGGAAATTAGGAAATGAAGATGAAAAGAAAACAAACAATGGAAAGCAAGTTACAGGGCAGAAAAATGAACGCATGCATAGACTGTTTGGAGGAAAAGGCTGAGTGGAGCTCTCCAAGCTTGTGGCTGGTGAAGACGGATAGTTTGGACTGAAAGTTTCTTTTCCACAGCGTGACTCACCACACTGGCCTACACTGCTGCACACTTCTCTTGTTTCATTTAGCCTGAATCTAACACCACATGGGGTTCTAATCTGTGTCGGTACAACACTTATGAATAATTTTAAAGTGTTTTGAAAAAAAGTCATCAAGTCTGACTGGGACTGACATCGCAAACTAGTGTTTTAAATAGAGCAGGGGGCACTGCGGACAGGGTTTGGATTTTCTGCTAACAGACATTTTTTACTGGGTACCATTCTAACGTTTTAGCAGCTAAAATTCTATTTTTACAACACTGTAATGACTGAGAGTGAAGAATCTGTTTACAGTGAGAACCATGAGACCGCCAAGCAACCAGTAAACCAACAAACCAAAATCAGCATCACAATGCAAGCCTCAGATCACACCACAAACGCAAATGCAGTGCCTAAAAATGTATTCTTACAATCTTATATATTAACTTAAGCAAGTATTTCATTAGACAGTAGTACCTTGACGGTGGAGGAGGCGTAGAGCATGTCTTCCAGGCTGAAGTGACAGCAGCTGTTCAGGTTGTCTTTGCAGAAGTCTTGTATTAGCTGCAGGTTGTACAGTCGATCAGCCAGACTCATATTCTCCTTCAGGCAAACATCTGGGAGGGCAGAGAGATCCATCAGGTGTCACTGTGACGGAGTACGAATTTGATGATTGAAGTCGGTCTGGTTATAATGCAGACGTCAGTGTTTTCCTTTTTACTGTGCTGACAGTAATATTTAAGATCTGTGATGGAGCGCGTTCAGAACAATGCTGTGTCTCTTTTTTAGGAACTGCTGAGGCATTTAAAGCGTAAAGTTTTGAGAACGTCTGCCTGACCAATCAAAACACTCCACAGTAGGCATCAACTGGTGGTTGGACGTAAGGTAATTACATCACATTGCTGATGAAGTGTGTGTAATAGCTGACCAAACACACACAAACACACCCCCACACTACATACATCCACAGTCATTTATCCAAGCTGAAACAATCACAGGAACAAAAGATCAATCAGGAAACACTGTTCATTTAAACATGGTAAACAGCGTTCCCTGATTGATTTTTGTTCCCCTCATTGTTGTCTGTGCGTTTGCATATTTGTCCTGATATTAACTCGGCTCTTTGGCAACACAATGTGATTATCTTGAGTCTATTTTGATGTTTGATCTATTGAATAAACCATTAGCTCTTTCCCTCATAAAGGCAACATTTGACGACCTCCCCCTGTACTCTCAATTATGAATTTTGACACCTCAATATGTACCAATAAGATGCATTTTGGGTTTAGTTGTTTGGTCAAATAAGCAATTAACTGCTGGTAGATACATTACTGTCATGTTGTACTTTATTATCAAGCCTCCTTTAACTGCAAATTCCACTGACCCACCCACGCTCCTCATGCTTGTTTCTTACCATCCAGTGGCAGCAGCTGAGGACAGTAAAAGTGCAGCAGTGCACCCAGGGCTGAGCCATCTGTGCTGTCTTTTAGCAGGTTGTCCACTGGGGGGATCCAAGGAACTGGCTGGGTCGAGGCCTGCTCCTTCCTGTAGCGAGCCTGCAGAATGTAAAGTACTATAAACCCAGGCCCTTGAGCAAAATTACCAAGCCTACACCTACAGCAGGTATTAAGCCAAATTCCTCCTGCTGTTTCTTACCGTTTCACTAATGACAGCAGCAAAATTAGGGAAGTATAATGGAGCTTTAAAGCAGCAACAAGCGCTGCAAGGCCTCATTGAATTCACTCATGTATTAAAGTAAGTGAACGGCTCTGGAGCCTTGTTGGAACTGAAAGGGAAAAAGAACTGGCACGAGAATGAAGAGAGCTGCATGACTGAAAGTAAGTATCACTGATTATTATTCCAGATGTCATGACGTGACCTTAATTATTTTCTCCTTGTATTACAATGAGCTCTTGTTTATGTGGACCATCTTCATCTTCGTACGGATTGAGGAAGGAAAAACATTGAAATATTGCCATTTCCTTATCAATTTGATATGTATAGTAACTGTGGGAGCTTCTAGATTTCTAAAAGCCAATAATAATCAGTGATTTCCCAAGATTTTATAGTTCAAGCTTCCAGTTAGCAATACAAGGAAGCACGTTAGAGACACAAATAATGGCTATATTGACTTTTGTAAACTCAGGCTTATATACAGAACATGGTTAATGATGGACACTCAGATATTAACTGTCATTTACAGCCTACTTTGTCTGCTTTAAATTAAGAAAAGCAATAATCACATGCATACAGCACTTGTAAATCAAAACAGGAGAAGAGAGAAAATATCTGGTTTATATCACAGTGACTGAGTGATTCACACATGACAAAACGATGGCGATCGGACAGAAAGAGCAATGAAAGACAGTCACTCTGGACACAGATGAAAGAGCAGCGCACTGATTAGTTCACTTACAGGCACAAGCTTCATGTACCACTTGGTTGGAGACTGCAGATGCACAGCAAAGGGAAAAGACAAAAAACAGCAACAAAGAAATACCTGTTAGTCAGATTAGTTAGTAATGGGATTAGTATTACAAGCAAAGACATGACAAACCTGCACTTTTTTCAAAGTGTACAAAAAGACTGTATACAGCAGGCTGTTACTGATTACACATATATTACGGTTGCTTTGGGTTACAGAGTTACCGTGTACTTTCCTCACATCAGCTTGGAGGCTCATTCTTTAAAGATACATGGAAACACTACACCACGACTATTTTCCACCAGCTGACAGTTGATGTGTTAAACCTCAAATGGAACTTTAGACTTAAGCATCAAATTCCCCTAAAAAAAGATCACATTGCATCCTGAAACATTTAACTGAAATTTTAATTGCTCACTTTTACCTCACGTTACCTCAGTGGAAAAAAATGTATTACTGTAACCAAACTGTCAGCTATCCAGTGTCACTGTAAGCTGATTCCAAAAAGGAGAGGATTGCCTCAGTTAACAGCTAATTCCCACGCTACGGAGAAGCATCAAAGACCTAAAATGTAAGTGCCACTCAAGAGGTCTGCGAGCCCTCGACTTCAAAGGCACGCAGTGACTCGTGAGAAGATACAGCTGCTTTGTTCTGAAACCCTCAAAAGTAAATATTAATGTCAGCCAGAGGAAAAATAAATATTAAAGACAGCAAAGAGGATGAAAGGATCAATAGTAGCTTTCGAAGATTCTTCTGATTTTATTGGTGCCACAGCTCTCTGAATGATAATTTGATTTGGCTTCTAACCTTCGATAATTCTACTTCCCCCTAAGCTCACTGAACCGGAACGATTCTCGACCTCAATAAAAGTATCATAAACCCTGCAGTCACATCACCTCTCCAGGCTGAGTGACATCAACAAAAACAACAACAGCAACAAAAAGCTGTACCCAATCCATAACCTCACAGAGTCAGTGCAGGCCAGCAGGCCAACTTCAACATTTGGCTGTCAGTTGGGGAACACAGCAAACACAGAGATCAGGATTTGATCACTTCTCAGGCTCTCATCAACATTCTGTCTCTTTTGGAAAAATTTACTCACAAATCACAAATGTTTGAACTTTTATTTTCTCATTTTAACCCGAGTGTAAGGTTGTGTTTATGAAGAACAAACACAATGACATTTTGCAGCAAGGTAACCAAAACTACTCCAAACCCTGCTGTCCCAGTTTGAGAACAAGACACAGGAAATGGATGCTGTCTGTATCTAATGATGATTTAACCTCCTAGGACCTGGCGTCCACATATGTGGACATCACAATTTGGGTTATTTAGACCAAAATACTCAATTTTGCTCTACAAGGGCCTGATATCCACTTACGAGGACATTATACTGCTACTGTTATATCGAAATTTTAAACGAATATCGTCATATGGCTCTGATTTTTCATAAAAACAAAAATAAGGTAAAAAAAAATCTGGTAATTCTTTGTTTTTACATTCATTGGGCCCCAATCAGCTCAAATATCAAAGAGAAATTAAAAATGCATAACATTAAATAGTTCGGATCTTAGGCGGTTAAGGCTGGTTAGAGAGTAAAATCTCCACCAATCAAACCCCTGGGGAGAGGTACAGTAATGCCCTCTTTTATCATCTTACAGCAAAGCACACACATGCAAGCACCCTTTATTTCTGTATTTAAACACACACACACACCCCACCCAAATTCACCCCAGTCATTCCCCTACTCTCTCTCTCTGTGTTACTAGCAAAGTTCATCCTCTCATACAGAGGATGATGTCCGGTTGAGCTGCAGCTCAGCTTTGGCAACTTTAAAGGATTAGTCCTTCCTTCTCTGTCCGGACGTGCCTTTGCAGCTCCCTCCTCTTATTCTCCACCCACCATCACCTCTGAACATAATGCAGTAGGTTGAAATAAAAACACCGTTGCCCTGGTGAGCGTCAGTCTGTGTCTCTCTATGCCTGACTGAGACAGAGGCTGTGTGCGTGACTCACACTGCAGTAATACTGCAAAGACTAAAGGGGGGGAAGTATTTGGAGGTGGGGAGTGATGGAGAGAATAGATGAATGTGCTAGACATAGACACCCAAAAAAATAGTAGCTATAAATTTTGCATGTAATTGTATTTTTTTCCCTTTTGCTCTTCTGGGTGTTTGTAACTCTTACTTAAAAATAAAAAATAATAAAGAAGTAAACAAACAAACACAAAAAACCCAAACACTTTTTTAGGCTGAAGGCTGCAAGTGAGAAATACATAGTGCTAAAATGCTCTAACTTTGTGAGTCTTTGACAATCAAAGACACATGTTTGTATAGATAAAAGAAAAAAAGAGGATGAAGAGAGCTTCATACATGGCTTCATCTGCATTTCATGAAATACTAAGAGGCAGAAAGAAATGGCTGGAATGACAAAGTGAGCTTAAACCTATTCCATCAAGTCTCCTGCTGGCTCAAATTTCACATCTACTACAATGCAGTTCAGTTCAATTCAATTAGTTTTATTTATAAAACTGAATCACAACAACACCAAGACATTTTATATTGTAAGGTGAAGACCGTACAATAATAGAGAGAAAACCCAAACAACCAAATCACTTGGTGACAGTGAGAATGAAAAACTGCCCTTTAACAGGAAGAAACCTCGGGCAGAACCAGGCTCAGAGAGGAGCAGCCATCTGCTCTTACTGGTTGGGCCTGATGTGGGGAAGACAGGACATAAGACATGCTATGGAAGAGAGCCAAAGATTAACAATAACTAACAATTAAACACAGAGATGTGTATAACTTTATAGAGAGTGAAAAACAGGAGGGGAAGAAGAACCACAGCCTATTGTGGCATAACTAACAGATGATTCAGGGCCACCTGATCCAGCCCTAAATATATGCTTGTTGTAAGCATAATCCTAAAAGAATCAAAGGTGTCTGACTCCAGAATCCAAACTGGGAGGGCCTTCCTCCCATTCTAATTTTAAATACCCTAGGAACAACAAGTAAGCCAGCACTCTGACAGCAAGTGACTTTGGGCACTATGAGAGATTATGGGAGAAATATGCTCTCTGATACAAGTCCATCAGTACGCTTGCTGCAGTTTCCAGTATTTATCTTTCTCATATCCATATAATAAGTGAAACTTTAACCATAGAAAAACTCTTTTTAAGAAGTTAAATGCAAACATAATGACTGATAAATGTGGACTTCAATTCATCCAAAGGTGTAAAACGGCAGCATCCAATGACTGTGACTTTCTGCGGTGGTTGGACAATGTCATAAGCAGCCATAAGCAAACACAAACACACAACAATCCGCCAAAGCCACCCAGAGGTGACAAATGATGTTACCAAAAAGCCAGCTCTCCAGCTCGGGGGCCAAACATGTGATGACACTCACATTGACAGAGCAAGTTAAAGCTCTTCCGCTTTAAAAAGGGCTTTTCTTATATAATAAGCATGACAAAAATCCGATGATGAAATGATGATGTGATGGCACTTTTTCCTTCAACTTCACCAATTAAAGTGTGTGTCATCCTGTGTGTTTGTGGGGGGCTAGCTGAGGCATGCAGTGCTGTGTCTGCATACTGACTGGTCAGATCAGGATCAAACACTGTGGAAGTTTTCCCGAGCCCTGGGACTGGGACAGAAAATGCACACACACACTAAAACACATTGGACAGGGTTACAATTTTTACCCTTAGGTGAACTTTCTCACTCTCTAAACATCTCTAGGAAAAAGCATCACTGACAGTGTTAGTGCATGGAGTTTTTGCCTGATTTAACTCGGGTAGAAAGGCAGTTTGAAAAACCTGGAAGGCCAGAGGAGCAAGGGTCAAGAAAGGTTATTGGGTGGGATGATAGAGAGAGTCTGGAGAGGGAGGAATGGAGTAACTAAAAAGAAAGAAAAGAACAAACTGCTGATAAATGTCAGCTGAAGTTTATTAATTTTTTTATGGTTATTAAGGATGAGTTAACTTTCAGGGGTCAGCGGTACCCTCCGCATCATTAAAAAACTCACAGCAGGGTGACTTCATAGTAAAAAAAGTAAAAATAATGAATGATCTGGAGTCGAGAAACAGGCGCACAGCATGAAGGATAAGGATAAAGGTGAATACACAGATGACATCATGCATCTCCTCCTCCTCTCCCCCCTCCTCTGTTATCATTCTGCTTTGTCAGGTTGACAGAAAGTGGCTGCCATACCAACTTTGCCCCTTGCTGCTGCACCATAATACTAAATGTAGCTTGACTGTTAGCACACAATGAAGTCATAACAACAGTAAATCCACACGCACAGATGTTTCATCTGAAAAATATATCAGGATTTTATTGCTATTGTTATATGAGTTTCCACAATAATAAAGTCATAAATGACAAAGATGTGATTCCGGAAGTCGGGAGCATTTGCTGCGCCCCCTGCTATTACTGGAGCCCAACTTATTCCTCCTTCTCAAATAACCTCTGTGACAAAGAAAGCAAGGCAAAAGGGACAAATATAAGATTTAGGGCAGACTGGAATGTAGGCCATTTCTTTTTGTGCATACTTGATTCGTACAGATGCTTCATAGGAAAACCCCCGGTTGCTTTAAATCTGATAACACTGTGGCGGTTAACTGAATTAGCCCGAAATGCTAGTAATGCTTGATAAAACAATAGATAAGCAACATCATTACCACAAACTCTTACATCCATATTAACACTATTATATATAATGGACAGACAGTCCTTATGAAGACCCACATAATTTGTGTATCATTTAAAATACAAAGATAAAGGTGACAAAATTAATATTACCTATTGACATATTATATCATAACGTAACATGGCATGCCATCAACTATATGACACCAGTATAAATAAAACTTCAGATATTTGTTTATCTCTGGCTCTCTTGTCCTGTCACCCTCCCCTCACCACCCCTCCCTGAGCCTGATTCTGTTGGAGGGTTCTTCCTGTTAAAAGGGAGTTTTTCCTTCCCACTGTCGCCAAAGTGCTTGCTCATAGGCGGTTGTCTGATTATTGGGGTTTTCTCTCTACTACTCATTACTTGAAGTGACTGTTCTTGTGATTTGGAGCTATACACATAAAATTTAATTGAATTAATGAAATAATTTACATTTCCATATATATATTTAATAGTATTGATGACTAAACAGCACACAAGGTGATGCATATCAGTGGCAAAATGCAGTCAATAAAGCCTATTCTGTCTCACATTATTTGTTAAATAGTACATCACATATGTTATTTACTCCCAGTACTAAGTAGTCCTGTTGTAGGTATACTGTATCTGTGAACATATGGACTGGTATAGACCTGCTTAAGAGATTTATGAGGTATTTGAATTTAAAGAAGGACTTTATGAGATTTCAGTTAATTCATTTCCACCCATGAGAGGCATTACTCAGTGAATCACTAAATTATTTACTGCAAATGCAGTGTCAAACTACAGAATCCAGCATGGATTACTTAAATACAATAAACAGACACACACACAGGCCACACCAGCCTGTCTCATTGCATTCTAAATTACTGCTGATAGTAGAGTCGGTTATATAACTGGTTTGGACTGTGGGCTGGACCATGAACTTGGGTCACCCCTGATTACCTCATTAGACTGCAGAGGGCTGATGTTCTGGTTAAGACAAAGATGAAGTGATTGAAGCATGCAGAGTTGTCAGAGCAGATAAACTCATTATGGTGTTGAAGAAGTAACCTGGTCTTATCTCTTCCTCTCTCTGTGTGATTTAATTAAGACAGATTGAGCGTAATCTAAAGCTCAGACATCTGTGAGTCAGATTTTCTTTGATGGCATCAGGATTTTAACAGCTTAACTTCTGTCCAGGAAGCTGTTCACAGACATAAAGTGACATAGAGGTCTGGGACAAATATCTGTCAGTCAAAAGGCGAATGTGGCAATAATTCTATTAAGCAGAGCCAAGAGTTTTACTTTGCTTCTGTTTACTGTCCAACAAACATTTGTGTTTTTATGCCTAGTTTGTGAAGGACTAAAGATGAGAAATTGAAGGGGAAAAAAATCACCTACCCGAGGACTCCCAGCAGGCTCGGTGCCCTGCGTTTCCTTCTTCCTTTGCTCCTGCACCACAATCTCTTTCAGGTATTCATTTACCTGAAAGAGAGAGCACAAACAAGTTTAAAATGACCCGAGCCACAAAAGCATCAAGAAGCGTATGACTCAAATTGCTCTCTTAGAAAGTGTAATAGCCAAATTAGTTTTGTTATTTTAAGTTAGTCTCCATATAGAGCAGGGCGATATGGCCAAAAATATTTATCACGATATATATTTGAAAATTTGCGATAACGATATAACCGACGATATAATTGATGCGAGACAAAATACAACTCCACAACATTACTAGCGCAAAAAGACAACCTTCCATTTATTTTCACTTAAACAAGAAGCTGGTTTTTATGTACATTAAAGCTTTATAAAATGTAACAGTGCAAATGCAAATTCCTTGCTGAAAGTTTAACCAAAAGGCATTTCCAGTAGAAATGGGCTGACATATCCTGAGCATAACCATGTATAATATCCACTGAAGTTAAAAAGAGGTGCTTTGCAACATTAAACTGCAGTGTGCAGTACGCATTTTTCGGACCATAAGGTGCACAGGATTATAAGGCACATTAAGCGAAACAAAGCAGTCAGATAAATCAAACTTTATTAAACTCATTCTTCTTGCTTCCTCCACTTCTGTACCATTGATTCATTAATGTTGAATTCTCTGGCAGCTGCTCTATTCCCATGTTGCAGTATATTAATGACTAACCTCGTATTGTGGATGGATTATCTCAGTTGTTCTCCTGACTGAAGTTTGGTCCGTTTACAGCATCCTGCCATGCGATTGCATTTGTCTCTAACCATGAAGAACCTTAACGTTAACTTTTATAAGTGGAAAAGTGTTAGTGTTCGTCCTCCAGCTTCACTGTTTATGTTATGCTAATATAGCTGTGTCGCTAGCGATCACGTAGCACATCATTATATACCAGCTAGCCCAACTTCAGTAACCCTACAAACGTCACTGCTGTTTAGTTTCCTGTCTTCATTTATGTTGGAAGTGATAGCAGAGCTGTACGTTTGATTTTTTTCAGAAATCTCTCAGTCAGAACATGCAATATCATGCTTAGGTAACTAGCAAAACTAGCGAGCTAACTTCCGCTAGCTTCCTGCTAACTTCTAACTCCGTTAAATGTAATAACTTTTGTTTTCATGGATGCCTGGAAGTTAAACTTTATAGTTACACCTGGTAAAGCAGCAATGCTGATCGTTTTATTAAAGATGAAAGAATTTAGACAGTTTTTAACGCTCAGTGATGCTGCAGTGTTGTTTGACCTGAAGAAACGGAGTTTAGGACCCAGATTACTCCCAGATTTAAGAGCATCTTAGTCCGACAAATACGACAATAACGACGGCCGCTTGCATGTTCTGCAAAAAAATGTGCTTTGTCGTGTATCTGACGGACAAACACCAAATAAGTTCCACATCACTGAAGTTGCACCATTTTTACAAACCAATTCTGGTTCATCTGTTTCACTCAACAATCGGCCATGTGCGTATGAAAACAAAGGCACTGCGCATGCGCGTTTTACTCCCATTCTATCGCGATATTTCATTTTCCTATCGTTGCCTAACATTATACCGGTATTACCGTGAACGGTATAATATGGCCCAGCCCTATCTCCATAGTTTATTTTCAAATTGGTAACCTTAATACTGAAATTTTAGTTTCCACATTATTGTCCTGCCAGTAATTAAAGTAACATATATAAAATATTCAAAAACAGTGACACCATGGTCATCTTTTTATTTCTTATTAAGAGCTGATTCAAAGGAAAAAGCAGTCCTGGTCCATTTTTGTGACTTTGTTCTGATTTCTACCAATGACTGTAGAAAACAGTCATTTCTACAGTCATTGATTTCTACAGTAAACCACAACACCAGTCTGTGGATTATACACATTTTACATTAAATTTACTTTATTAACAATGCATTTAAGTGGAGCTGAATTGATTTTATTTAAATCTAGCATCTAGCATGAGTTAAAAATGAGAAATCAGTAAAACACAAGTGGAACCCAACAGAGAGCCATATGTCAGATCAGTGGGACACCAAGACCACACCTCCTGTTTGCTGTTGTGAGTGTGTGCATGTGCGTGTATAGCTGAAAGCTGACAGCAGCTCCTTGTCTCTATTAGAGGAATGCAAACAGACTGTTGTAGATTCTGTAGTACTGTATGGAGGAGCAGCCATATGTGTCTGCAGATGATGACCACAACCACTTACACGCTTAGAAAGTCTGATTTGCTGTGATAGTATAAGTAACACTTTTGTAGGGCATGTTTCATAGGTCATATATAGCCTGATGTAACATGGTTTAAGCCTATATATTAAATGTGAGTTTGCGGATATAAGAATGTTTTGTGCCTGAACCAACACACAGACTGAACACTGACTTATCTCCTGCAGATGTGACTGTAAAAAAATGTGTTTATTGTGACACAATAGAGCTAAATTTAGTGAATTTTCTATAGGTATCAGGATAATAAACAATAACAGGATAATAACAAATAACAAACACATTTTGCTTTTCCAACATCAGCTCTACAAATTCTGTTTATTTCTTCATTTCTATTTGTCTTTTTTGAGTTAATACATTATATGTAGTACACAGTATGACAATGTCTAAGGCAGAAGAAAAAAAAAAGGGGGGGGGGGATAGAGTACAAATAGACATGCATAATGTATCGCTAACTGCCTCACCTGTAAGGAAGAACAAACATACAACACCTGGAACACAAAAATTAGAAAATTCAAAAGTACATAAATCAGAAATCTTCTTGTGGGGTGTGTTTGTCTTTGTCATAAGCTACAACAACCCCTCCCAGGAGAACTGGGCCAGCCGCAGCCTCCAAGAGTACTGAAGACTCGAGGCCACACATCTCAGCAATATCTGCCTGCCCATCCTAGCAGGAGAAGTGGGAGGCCATAAATAGAATACCCACGGCCAAGGGGTGGGAGTCTCAAAGGACCAGAGACGATGGGCAGCTCACCCCGCTAGAGGCTGCCCTAGAGGCTGTGAGCTAAGATCAGGGTCCCAGGGCTCCAGGGGCCACACCAGAACATCCAGCCACGCGCCCCAGAACCAACAAGTACCCCCAGCGGGGGGTAGCAGCGCCCAGCGAGGAGCGGTGGGTAGGTGAAGTCTTAGGGTTCACCTGCAGACTGAGTCACAACAGTGTGCAGGTATTTTTTTCTCATTTGTAGTGAATCTACCTGTATGCATCATATCGTTAGCTTCATAGCATAATTGCCTAAGTCATTTGACTAAGTCAATGACTTAGGCACTTATGCTATGAAGCTAACGATATGGCAGAACCTCAGGGCATGAAGGCAACATGGTGTATCTAGATCAGATTTCATGGTATTTAGGTCAGTGTTTTCGCTGGACTTCACTGTGCAATGTGAATTTCAGAGGTCAAGCTTCATGAAACCGACGTTGGTGAAACGCCCCTGTGTGAGACTTTTGAAAGAGCTCCTTAAAAAGACATTGAACACAATGAAAGGGGACACTTATGAAATGGCAAAATCTCAAAGGGCATTACTTTTGATCAGTCCTTGATGTTACAAAATATTATTTGCTCTTTAGAAAAAAGATTTTTATAGAGGTTCGCCTGTGAGGAGGACAAATTGACCTGTGCTGCACAGCTGAGAGATGACTGATGAGAAACGTTGTTTTGATGTCAGAATGACCTATGCTTCTGCAGGTTTGGATTTCTTGTGACAAAACAAAATGTTTAATCATACGTCGACTCATGGGATGGCTTACAGAAAGCAATACAACAACACCTGTAATCTTAAGACACTAGTCTTGTGGCCCAAACACTTTTTTTGCCAGGTACAAAATACCAGGCACAAACACAGTCATTTCTATCTCTCTATAACATGTCTTAAGAAAACATTGTGTACCATAACTGACCTTGTTGATCCAGGTGGTCACTGCATCCTCAGTGTCATAAGGTGTTTCCACCTCAGGGTAGCAGGATGGATATTGGCAAATGCAGGCCATCACCTTCTCCACGCTCACAGCCTCCACTGTGTATGCCATCATCAGAGTGTCAATCATTGCCAGATGGGCGCTCTGAAAGGGAAAACAGTAACACGATTAAAGGCTGAAAATTAAAATCTCCCAGCTAGCTCACTGTAGTAAAAGAAAAGCAGTCCATCTTGTTTCTTTGCCATAAAATAACAAAACAGTCCTTGTATTATTTGATCATATGCTTTAAGTAGCGAGCAAAGGGAATGAAAAAGCCGTCATTAGTTTCTTCAGTACTGTACAACTGAAACTTTTTCTGAGGTTAAATTTTCCCATGTGGCTGTTGCCCTGGAAACAAATGTGTCCAAGACCCAGTTTGCTCACAGTGGCTGCTGGGCTGTGATGGGCCTGAAGAAAACTTCTTCCTGACAACACTACTGGCATCCGTTCTCTGTTGATTGGCTCATGGTTATTGCTGAAAGCAGGGTGTGTGCTTTTAATTAGATAAAGCCATGTTTGGTGACAGCTTGTGTTATCAGACTGTTATCTTGTGAAGAAAAAACCCACCATACTCTGTACTCTATCGCTTGGCTGCATTTTGGCATATCTACTTTTTCGCTTATTCGGCTCCGTTTTATAACAAAAACAAATATGAATTATAAAAGAAACAATGACTATAACAAGGTGTTAAGTAGCAGCCTGTTCTATTTGGAAACATGCAAATATACACAATAATGTAACGTGCAATGTTAATGTTAAGAGTGGGTTTCAAGTAGTTCTCTTATACATCATCTTGACATCATCTCATCTGCTGACTCTTAGCATTTCCGCTCAGCCACCTCCAGCTCAGCCTCCCCTCTTTTTCTTAGTGGTACTGTCTCCAAGCATCATAGCAGGGCTCACTACCTTCTTGTAAACTTTCCCTTTCACTCTTGTTGCTATCCTTCTGTCACAAATCACCCCTGACACTTGTCTCCATCCACTTCAGCCTGTCTGCACTCTTTTCTTTTCCTCTCAGGGCACCATCCTTTGCTCTCAGCGGTTGACCCCAGGTATTTAAACTCCTCTACCTTCACTACCCCTGCTCCTTACAGCTTCCTTGTTACACTGGCTCCTTCTCATCACAAACAAATAGGGGCTATGTAACCTGATGTAATCCCACTCCCAACTTGAATCCATTTGTCACTGCTACTGCACACCTCACCACTGCCTTACTGTCCTCATACAGTATCATAATTCCTATCTTCCTAATTCCTATCATATGCTTTCTCTAGATCCACAAAGACGCAGTGCCACTCCTTCAGATCTGCTCACTATCCTTTTCCATCAACACTCTCAAAGCAACCCTCACATCTACCGCTGCTCACTGATCGGTAGTTCACTTCTTAATCTAGCTTCAACAAATTTTTCCCACAGCTTCATGTTATGGCTCATTGACTTTATCCCTCTGTTGTTACCAAACATCAACTAGTTCTTGAAAACATGTACCAGTACACTTCTTCTTTATCCCTCAGCCATCCTCTCACTTCCCAAGATTTTGTTAAGCAAAAAAATCTGCTGCCCGCACATCTGCATACCTCCACGGGTATGTCATCTGGACCAACTGTGTTTCCACTCTTCATCCTCTTCACAGCTGCTCTCACTTCCTCCTTACTAATCCTCTGGACTTCCCGAGTCACCAACTTTCCCCAATCCATCCTCCTCTCTCTCATTTTCTTCATTCACAAGCTCCTCAAAATACTTCCTCCATCTTCTAAACACACGCTCTATATTCATTAGCAGACTTCCATCTCTTAACCTCCCTCACCTGCTGCACATCCTTTCAAGCCTGAGCTCTCTGCATAGCCAGACTGCACAACAGAAAGTATTTACAATAATTTGAGACTATACTTGAGAACTACAATAGCTAAAGCCTTTGCTTACTACAATGTTTTGTTTTTATGATGTTAGCAAACATCTGCATCAATGACCAGTCTGTTTTCTTTCATCATGACTAAAAAATATTAATTTGATTGGTTCTTCTATATTTTTATGTCCACTTTTCTAGTTTCTTTTTGAACCAGAAGCCAGAAAAAATGCATAATTTGTAGTAGAGCAGGGCGATATGACCAAAAATATTTATCACGACATTTGAAAATTTGCGATAACGATATAACTGACAAAACACTTTACAACTCCACAACTTTGTTAGTGCTGTTTTTTATGTGCATTAAAGTTATGTAAAAATTTAACAGTGCAAATGCAAATTCCTCGCTGACAGTTTAACCAAAAGGCATTTCCAGTGGAAATTGGCCGACATATCCTCAGCATAACTTAAAAAGAGGTTATACATACACAATACGGTAATATTATGTTGACGCACAGTACGTATCACTCCGCGAGGCTCCTGCCTACGATAGCCGTAATGCTCCGACAATCCATCAAGCGGTGCGGGTTCGTAGCTTAGCAAAGTCGTACTAAAACATTTGACAGATTTTCGAGCGCCGTGTACCACATAAAATTGTTTCGAGGTCAGTAAACGTTTTTCAAAAAACACGGTAATAACGACGGCCCGCTAGCATGCTCTACCAAAAATAGTGCTTTGTTGTGTATCTGACGGACGAAAGCTAAACCAGTTCCACACCATTGAAGTTGCAGCATTTTTACAAACCAATTCTGGTTCATCTGTTTCATTCAACGATCCGCTTTCGCCCTTCTCATTCTCCGTCGCCGCCATGCTTTTTCCGTCATGTGCGTATGAAAACAAAGGCACTGCGCATGCGCGTTTTACCCATATTCTATCGTGATATTTCCTTTTCTTATCGTTGCCCAGCATTATACCGGTATTACCGTGAAAGGTATGATATGGCCCAGCCCTAATTTGTATGATGACATTACTTCTCAAGGACAAAGCAAGGGAATCCTATTCTCTCACGTTTGCAAACTGAGCATATTTTATTGTATCTTTGCATGCACAGAAATGATATGATCTATGATCTTCTATGATTTTCTACTTTGCAAATGACATTTTTTCTTCAGTTCCTGCCTTTAAATCACTCAGTTAGTGAGTGATACCACGTGTGTCCTCCACACACAAAAGGAATCAAACTGCTTTCCATGAGCTAACCAAGTTAATCAGGCTGAAACTTTGAATGTCCTTGTGAAGATTCACAATTATGCAGTCGACCAAAGTTAGACAAAAAGAGCCAACGTTACGAAAGGTATTTCTGGAGAAAGATATTCGTGAGCCATTTATAAGGTGAAAGAGGGCAGAGTAGTAAGAGTCCACATTTACTTATTTACGTGGAGTAAAAAGGCTGACTCGGTCAACAAAGGTTGGTAACTTGTACTAGAAATGACCTGCTAAGACAGCCAGAACCCCCACACAGTCCAAATGTAAGTGACGATAAATATGACACAAATGTATTATTTGTATCTCTGAAATGAATTTTCTATCTGCCGTCTCATTATTCCAATGCCTAATTTCCACTATCTGGCAACCAGGCGGCAAAGCAAACCCATTTAATAATACACTGCCGAGATGCTTCCAGTTGGCCTTCATTTAGCCTGTCCAAACAGTGTCCCAAAGACATACAAACAACAGAAAGTGTGCGCACACATATCCATAATCTGCCCTTTATTTCCACAACAAAATGAACAACTCCAGGCAACATCAATTTTAAAGGCCAAGGGAGCAGCGTAAATCCTCTGAGGGCTCCTTTTCTCTCTCACATCTCCTCCCCCTCTGCCGAGTAATGTGAGAATATCGATTTGGATTGGCTGCGGTCTGACGAGATAAAATGACAACAGTGAGAGTAAGTGTTGTTTACTCGACCGCAGACCTGAAGCCTCTAATTGGACTGAATGAAAACATACTACTGTGTGGGTGAAAGAGGTTAGCGTAGGACTGCGCGTTCATTCGGCTGTTAGTGGAACTGGAATCAAGCATACTTTAGAAAATGACACCTTCTGTCTGCGCTTAAATGTGAAAAAATGCAGTTTTGATTATTTGTGTAAACATTCGTGACATGAGAACTGAAGATGGCGACTTTTGTGTTGTGTTGCCGTGGAGATGGTTGACCCAATACTGAGACTGTAAAGGACGATGCTGAAGTAGGAGAACGGCTTACGTGAGCTCAGATGAGTCAGTAAGCATTCAGTTATTTTCACCTAAATCCTTAAACAACGTGTTTGAAGTATTATTAATAAAAAGCTTAAAATAAAAAGCTTTAGTACTGTGAATTGCATGAAATCAAGTGGGAAACTGTCAAGAGTTAGGAAGAGAAACAAAAGCACACTGTCAGAGCAACATTTCACAGTATTTGTGCTACACTAAACTTCCCCACTTTGAAAGGATTAGATTATTAGCTTCTGTGTTTCCATGTTCCAAAAAAAAAACAAATGTAACTGTCTTGTTATATTTGAATAAAGCTGAAAATGCCTCTTTAAAGGTCCAAGCTTTCATCGAGCTAAATGCATGCTTGGGGTGTTCCACTTCTTCGGGAGAGTCGCTGCTCCGTGTAACGGTCAAACAAATGGACTGTGAAGGATCAGCTGACCATGTGTGAATGTCAAATGAAATTTAGGAGACGAGAGAAAGCCTTTGGTGACTGGATGGATGCAAAGGAAAGAGTAAAGAAAGAGGAGAAGAGGCAGATAGGTTGCTGCCAGAGGAAAGGGTCAGCTTTCCTCATTGACTGCAGACCTCCCTGTTGTTTAAAGTAAGGCTTGTTTCCTCTGTTTTATCCCGTGATGTCATGTTTCCTAACCTTTTGGTTTGTGGAGCACATATGCTTCCCCTCAACGATGCTCTACCTCATATTCATGCATCTGCACATATTAAACCTTGCAGCAGCTCTGGCTAGAAGTAGCTCCACTGGGGTATTCAGAGATCAAATGCCCTGCTGGAGGGTATCTAAATGGCTGAAAGAGGGGGAAATGTCACTTATTCATGCCCTTTGATGGAGACTTTTTAATCATAAGGCTGCTTCTCTGTCCCTTAATTCGATTCATCCCCAAGATATCACTTTTATCTCATGGCGATTACAAAAACTGTACAAATAGTTAAATGCTAAGTCATTCTGATTTAATGAATAAACAGGTTACAGACACAAGCACACATACACACACACTATTTTGCTTTCTCATCTAAGCTGATTGTGTCTATAAATCTTGTTTAGATTTCTCAGGAGGTGAGAAGATGCTGCTTCACAGTCAATATCCTGTTTTTATTGTGCTGCTGTATTGCTGGCTTTCTGTATTTCCACCCGGGCAAACACAAAGAAGGCAAACACGGCTCATCCTTAATATGGCTTCATGGTTGAAAAAAAAAAGAAGAAGGGGGGGAAAATAGCAAAGATGGAAATCCACCACAGAAGCCTGATTTAACACAGCACAAAAGAATTGCAAATATGAACCGCAGTGACCTACAAAAGACAGCGCGTGTGACGATTTTTTTCAACCTCACAATCTGTTGTAAATAAACCGAAATCTCAATGTCAGAGCTCTGAGCTGCTTGCTGATCCCTGACACAGGTATTCAGAGAAAGATGCTTCTATAGACTGAGTTTATTTCGACGGAAAATGATCTGGACAGAGTTAATGACTAAACAATACTCGCTTACAATAAAAGCTTGTAGGACTGCACTGAGTCATCATGGATAATGATCCGCTTGTGTCTGTTTTTCTGGTTGTTCGAGGCTTCGCTGATCCTCCCAAACTTCTGCACAATGGTCTCCTGTGCGACCACACGGCCATGGTAGCACACATACTCAGGGGTGATGTAATATTGAAAAGCAGTCTGCTTTTAGAATTAAAGCTCTCCTGACCTGGCACTGAGTCTCGATGCTGGGGCAGATGTCTAAAAACTGAAACTGTCTAGCTTCAGGTAAATTCACGCCAACTCAGCTGGACATGGAAAACCACTCAGCTGTACCTCTCTTTTTGAAGGTCAACACAAGTACCAAAGGAAAGGCAAAAAGCTGGACCGAGAGAGCTTTACTTTCTATTACATGGAGTGAAAATAGGAGAAAAAACCCCCAACAAGGTTTAAGATTTTATCTTTTTTTAGAGTTTATTCCACTGTGAAGGAGCTGAAATGAGTAGGATTTGCTATAGTCCCAGTTACCAGGTGCTTTTGTTAGGATGCCTGGGTTGTTGACCCAGGGTTTTTGAGTTTATTATATTATTTATAATTTCTAGTCTTTGGGTTTTTGTTAGAGTCATGTCTTATGGTTTGTCTCTGTGTAATCCTTAATTGCTGTCTTCCCTGTCCGCTATATCCCCGTGTCCAGTCAGTGTCTGTGTCTGCCCTGGTCCCACGTCTCTGTTCCCTCTGTTGTAGTGCCTGCATGTGAGTCTGTGTCTTTTGTTCAGTCTGTGTTATGTGTTTCCTGTTTTACTTTGAAGGTCTCTGTCTTATCTCAGTGTGTTCAGTTTACGCTTCCTTGTCTTGTCAGTTCTGATTTGCCCCAGCTGTGTTTCCCTCCTGTTGTCCATTCCCTGATTGCTCCCTCTATGTATTTAAGCCCTATGTTTCAGTTTTTTATTGTTGCGATCTACCCTGATCTAGCTGTGTGTTTTGTCTGCCCGTGTAAGTTATTTGGATTCTTACTTTTGTTCTGTTTGAGTTCAGCATTAAAGCTGTTTCAGTTTACGTTTGTCTCTGGAGTCTGCACCTTGGGTCCTTTTCCTGCCTGCACACAGCCGCCACATAACAGCTTTAGACAATCATAGGAAGATTATTTTTTATACAAAGAGCACTACAGGAACTAACTCGACAAGAACAATCTAACAACCACACAGTGAGACTTCAAATGAAAATTAATGAATTGGCACTAAAGGAAACCAAGAAAATGTGAAGTTCATCAACAAAGTTATTACAATTAATCCTGCATGGAATAGTCAAAGGAGCTTGCAAAGAAAAGCGTCTGGACTTCTTTAAGTTGCTTGAAGACGTTTCACCTCTCATCCGAGAAGCTTCTTCAGTTCTAAGGTCAAATGGCGGGGAGTCCCAGATTTAAACCTAGTGGGAGTAACCCCCCACAGAGGGACAAAAGGACCCCCTGATGATCCCCTAATCGCCTGAGCCAAGGTGTGAAACTGGGTGTGGGTCCCAATCAGCCAGGGTTTCGGGTGAGCTCATTGTGAAACCTGGCCCCACCTTATCATGTGATTTCCTGAGGTCAGATGGCCCAGGATGTGAGTGGGCGTTAAGGCGTCTGGGGGGGGAACTCAAAACTGGATTATAGATGGCAGACAGTTGGTGTTGTAAACCACCGCCTCTGTTCAAAGATGGTCGCTCACAGTGGACATAGATGGCTTCTTTCACTCCTCTTTCAAACCATCTGTCCTCTCTGTCCAAAATGTGAACATTGGCATCCTCGAAAGTCTTTAAGTTGCTTGAAGAAATGTCTTCAAGCAACTTAAAGAAGTCCAGCTGCTTTTCTTTGCAAGCTCCAATGACCTGAATGACTGAGAACCTTCACAGACACCTGCATAGAATATTTATATCTTTACTTTTTTCACACCAATGTCAGTCAAGACCAAAATGGTGGCCTGACCAACACAAATGCATGACAGTTTAATTAACTTTAAGCCTTTTCCCAGTAATTCTGCCTGATCTGTCACAAGTTAATGTTGCATTTTCCCTGAAAAAGCTTCTGGTGTGACACAGAATTGCAGGTTTAAGAGATTAAATGTTTTTATGAAGATCATTGCTATAAACCTAAAATTTAAAACCTTCCAGTTTTCTGTGCCTTTAATTACCTTTTCTTTACAAAATGCACAAAACACCAACTGAGAACGCTGGCATCAGTTGTGGGAATTCAGCACTTAACCAGCATGCCTTCCATATGCTCCAAACCCGAAGCTAGCAATTATTTAGAAACCTCAAAGCTACCCTTGGAACTTGACTGAGGGACAGTACCATGGCTTCCATCCAGTGTTGACCTACTCTGTTGAAATGCATGCACTCCGAGTCCTCCCATCATCTTTGAAAACTCCCTCTGTGTTGACATATTTTCATGTGTGGATCGTCTCTATTTCACAGGCTAAATGGATCAGCAAAAACAGGAAACACTGCTGCAGAGTTTCTGCAGAGCACTGACTGATTTTACCAGTTATCGGGAATTCTGGATTTCTGCTAGCCAAGCACTGTGGCTTGCTCCACATGTTTGACTTTGCAGATTTTTACCCCAGATCTCCACTAGCATAAAAGCATTTATTTACTATAGAAAGACGCAGTTCTCAGGCCATCACGTGACATTGTGTAATGTGGTTCGCTGCTTATCCATCCATACTGTACTGCCCTGAGTCACTGCTGGCATTAAGCATAACTTCCTGCCTGTGACTCCGCTGAGGCCAGCAAAGACAGAAAGAACTTGGATGTGCCTCTCTTCAACCCTGCTGCTTCAGCTCGTCTTTGTTCACAAGATCAGTTGCAATACAAGAAGAAAAAGATTCTGAGGAAGCCGGTCTGATGTTGACAAGTGTGTTGTTACATGCTTGGCACATAATTTTCTGAATTCATCTTCTGTGTGTGCCTCTTTGCACACGAAGCAGCGTGACAGCGTTGCCGTGTGCTTCTATCAATCCTGCATTTCGGCGTCTCTCCTGGAGTCCATCTCCTCTACTATAACAGCCACTACACACACACAGAGCACACAGCTGCACATACAAGTTCATATCGCAAATAACGACATATGCAGCATAAGCACCCCCACTCTTGCGCCCACCTACACACAAACGCAACACCCAGCCAACTGGTGTGTAACCATGGAAACGGAGTGCCTGCCCAATAGGAGGAGTGATGGAGGCAGCAAAGGAGAGGGAGAATAACAGGAGGAAGTGTACGCTCCTCCATCCATCCATGGTATATATATGTCTTGATGAATCAGTCTGTCACAGTAAAACTAATATTTGGTACACACAGTGTGTATATGGCTGTTGCAATCATTTTTCATCACTCCAAGCTGACGAAAATCCAACTGGGATGGAAATGTACTTAAAATGGTTGATATGGTGTCCATGTGCAGGCCTTTCATCACATTATCAGTAGCAGCTTTATTTAAATAAATAAAGTATTAATGTAGGACAAGTCCTATCATACAGACCAGCAATAAAAACAGTTGTATTATCAGCTGCTAGAGGGAACTGTTGTCCTGCAGAGGTAATGCACGTATGACACAGTTATGTTTCTTGATGCTTCAAAGCTAGCATGTTGCAAGATGACATTCCTCGTCCAGTTTGTTCCAGACCAAATGGGCTCAAATTAAGAAGCTTGAATATAATGTGAAAGTCTAACTTGTGCAATAAATGTGTTATATAATTGGCAGGCAGCTAAACAGAGGGCCAGAACTAGGTTGAATGTAATTAAGTTCGCATACATATAACGAGCATAGCTACCAATAAGGTAAACCTCTGAAAGAATATGACTATAGTGACTATAACCCTGTTTTTGTTTTATTGTTCGTCTTATATACAGTCACAGAGACACATAAAGCCAGTAAATAACCCAGAAAAAAGGACGTGGTGCTTCTACCGGTGGTACTACCAGCAGAAGCACCAGTTCACAAAGCGTACAGTTCACAAAATAAACGCATTATCATCTAATATATAATGAAAATCTCATAGCGGCATCATGAACTATTTACTGCTGCTTTATTAAATTAAATAGTTATGACATCCACTGTTCAGTTGTGAGATTATTTAAAGAAACATACATATGCTTGGAATCTATTGTTTCCAATTACTATACTGTAACTAGGCTGTTCTGCATGTCATCACAAAATTCAGAAGTCAGTCTCTTAAATCTGACTTTAATCTTATAAATCTCTCTTAAATCTCACAAGTCTGATTTTAATCTTATTTTGACTTTAATCTCAAAAGTCTGACTTTAATCTCAAAAGTCTGACTTTAATCTCAAAAGTCTAAGCTTCATAGCTTCATAACATGACTCAAAAAGTCATGACCCCAAATTATAGACTTTTACTGGCTCTAATCCTCTTCTGTAGGTTACACACACACACACACACACACACACACACACACACACACACACACACACACACACACACACACACACACACACACACACACACACACACACACACACACACACACACAGAGTTTGTCCTTTGGCTACATTCTCACCCCAGCCAATATAATTTAATTTCACCATGGCAACAGAGTGACTTTCTCCAGGATTAATTTTTCAAGTGAAGACACTGCTTGATATTTGATAAGGATTATCTGTTGATTATTGTCTCAAACTTCCTTTTTTGTCACATGCCACATGTACAGTGAAACAACACAAACATGATATTCCTGCTGCAGTACACACCTTTGTGTTTTAAATAAATCCTCCATCATTCCAGAGGACTCACTCAAAGAAGGCCACTGCACTTCCACAAATGAGCACAAGCCTAGCAATTAAAGCTTTTCTCAGCAGGTAATTGTGTTCGCTGTAGTGCTGCATGGGAGCGACAATGTTTAACGCTAACAATATTTCAGTATTGCCCACCTTGACATCCCTCTTTATTCTTTGAGAGCACTACAGGTGGGGAGAGTCAGGGATACAGAATGTGTGTAGGCGACCGAGTGGGAGGAAACTGCGATTTGGATTCTGCATCTTCACGTGTAGAAATGTGTCACATGGCAGAAGAGAGAAGGCTGAGTGGGCAGAATAGTGGCAGAAACGAGAGGGAAGGAAAAATACGACTATAAAGCAACGTCGGGTCGGCAACCTAACGAAATGTCAGCAGTGTGCTCGGTCTTGACACGTGTCAGACGAGACGTCAGCAGCATCTGATTCTGTAGCTGCCTGACCTACTAAAGCTGCCTTCAACATCCTCTAAAGTTGCTTATTCTGAATATTCTTATTCTTCATGCAAACTGCTGAGTCAAAAAAGATGCTAAGCCAAAATGCCACGAAGCATTATTTAACGACACTGCTGGTGCTCTTATCCCGAGCAGCTTACATATACAGCTGCAGGCAGGTGCTCGGTCTCTGCTTCTGGAGTAAAAGCAGTGATGTTTTTCTTTCACTAAAACTTCTCAACACAGCAAACCACCTTGTCTGATTCTTCCAGAAGAAATGCCTTTTTCTCTATCACATGAGTTCACGTCAGACACCTAACAGCCAAGGTAGACACTCAAACAGTCTCTTAATAATTAATAAAGCTCTTCTTGAGCTGCAGTGTGCAGCCAGCTGATCAATATTAATACTGTCTCGCAGTGCTTATCAAACTGCAATCATTCCACTAGTGGAAACACTTGCTCGGTTTGGGTCAGGTTGCTGCCCCAGCAGTGTTCATGAAGACAATGCACTAGCTGTCAGTTCAGTGGATTATTATTTATTCTCACATCAACGTAATTCAGACACTGCACAGATTTTGTACACTTTGTGTGAGTTACATAGAATCTGTCTGCACCGGACGTTTAGATTGTTTGTCGACTTGTTGGGTAACATTTATAAAACTGAGAAAAATCACATCTTCGTGTCTCATTTAATGTCCAGTCTTGGAAATACCAAGGATTTAATGACAACTTTTAACAGACAAAGACCAATGGTGGTGCAGACAAAGAGCCAAGAACAAAGCAACGGGATACAGCAAAACAGGAGGTGGGAGGAATAAGGAGCAAGGAAAAAGACAAGTGAACACAGAGAGGGAAGTGATTGGATTTAATGGGAATGATTAAAAAAGGGGAAAGATTTGGAAATAAAGTAAAAGAGGGGATTTGAAAGTGTCAGGAAGGTAACTAGGGAGTACGGAAAAAACACAGAAAGAAAGAAGATAAGAAGAGATGATTAAAACAGAAGAAAAAGGCCAGGACAGAGCATGGAAAAGGAAAGTAATTTCACACTCTTCTAACAGCTCATTTTCACATTCACAAAAACCTGCTCTGTCACACAAACACAAATCCTGACACCCTCTAGCACAACATTCAGCCATGAACCGCAGTGAATTACAATCAAATAAAGAATCCTTGCATTGGGGCAATTGTGGCTCAAGAGTTGGCAGTTCGTCTTGTAACCAGAAGGTTGCCGGTTTGAGCCCCGGCTCGGACAGTCTCAGTCGTTGTGTCCTTGGGCAAGACACTTCACCTACCGCCCACTGGTGATGGCCAGAGGGGCCGATGGCGCGATATGGCAGCCTCACTTCTGTCAGTCTGCCCCAGGGCAGCTGTAGCTGCTTCCACCAGTGAGTGAATGAATAGTGGAATTGGAAAGCACTTTGGGTGCCTTGAAAAGTGTTATATAAATGCAATCCATCATTATTATTATTATTAGTGAGACTAGCCAAATAACACTCACACGTGCAACATTTCCCTTACCTTTAAAAACCCATTAAAATTTAAACCTGGGAGAAATGGTTGCACTGAAACACTTGTTGTAATCTGGAAACTAAGTGCTTTAAACGTAACCGCAAACAAAACTTAAATAACTTTTACATTAGCATTGGAGGGAAATTAAAACCAGCAAGACTCTACAAGCAGACTGCAGGCATACTGTGTGCTAATTGTGTTGCAATTGCAAATTCACTGAAGCAATAAAGCCTCCTATTGGGATTTTGCCCCAAAATAATGAGGATACCTCAATCTCGCGCAGTATGCTTCCTGCAAAGTCATCTCATCTCTGACACTGACAGACTGAGAGGAGCTGCGAGTGTACAGTAAATCCCACCCTACAGCATGCTTTCATGAAGAAAATACCAACCTGCACAGAGCAGTAAAAGCCTTGAGGTGTGAATCGGCTTGAGAAATGACAAATTCAAGACAAAAATCTGTATGAGAGATGTGTGTAAGTGACACTCTCCATCTTGTTGCATTCTCTTGTTACACTTTGGTCATCTTGCATTGTTATTCTAATGCAATGTGTAGAAGCTGTTGGTGTCCAGCTATACTCCATTAAGAGACTATGTGATTTCCACAAAGTAGTTTAATCACAGTTTAGTATGAGCCAAACTGTATATATATGAACATGAATAAGAACTACTGTGGTTTGTCATGTTTACCTGAATTACCATAGAGAAATGTTTTACAAATAATGGAAGGAAAAAAATGTCCTGATCAGTAAGCAATAAAGGTTTGCACATAAGTTTAAATAAGGGAATACATTTAGTACCTTAGCAAACAATATTAAACTTGGCTTGATCAAGCTAATAAGTAAAATGCATTTATTTACTCTAATATTCTAAAGGAACAGCATACTCTATGGAAACCATGAAATGTGAATATACTATGTAGCTGGGAGAGAAAAAGCTGCAGGGTGATCTTGTATTTGAGTGCATGAAGGCGTAAAAATATGCGTTTCTGCACCTCGACAGACCAGAATGTCTGCTTAAGTAAAGTTTCAGCAACAGCAAGATCAAATAATCGGAAGAGGAAGGAGACTGTATGCGTGATAGATGTCTGAGTTACTGAGAAAGCAAAGCAAAGGTTTACTACCACTGTATTACCACCAACAGCTGGGTGCACGCCTAATACATTACTAAATTCACGCACATAAGAAAGAATCTTTACTGTGTACAGTTTATCAGCTTTCACACAGCTCCCCTACCATTTGCAGAGGCCTCTTTCGCAGGTCTCTCTCAGTCACCAGTCTCTCCTGGTCGGTGACGTACAGACCGCGTTGAGCTAGCGCCTGGATGACAGCATCGTGACCCAGCAGCGGCTTGGCAGCGTCACTCTTTAGGATAAGGCTGCCGGCCCTGCAGTAGAGGTCTGCAGATAGCAGGAGGCTGGCCACAGGAGGCTTCAGGTGCTCCTGCTCATACTGGTCTGTGTAGAAAGGGTCCTTCAAGTCTGCTGGGATGCTGTCTGCGTGATAGAGCAGAGGAAGCAGAATCAGCTGACAAGCAGAGCTTAATAGCAACATGGCGCCAAATCATTTAAATAACAATTTATGAATCAATTCATATTAGACATTAAAATGCTGGCAAACATCAGCATGTTTCTAAATTGCTTGCCTTGCCACATCATTGAGGATCATATACGAGAAGGTAAACAAGTATATAATTAAAAGCGCTGATGTAAACAGAGGAAAACAGCTGAAAGCATTCTGGAGCATTAGTTTTCTACCTTTCTAATGAATAGTCATTTAAATTTTCTAATACGATTAAAAAAAAATAGGATAAACTCAGATGAGCTAATATCAAGTTTGGGCCGTGTTATTCTAAATCTGTCTTCACTGAGGATTTTTCCCTCTGTGGACAGATTGTCTAGCAATACTTTGGCACAACTACTTGTTTTCGTTGCCATGCTTTGACAATAACATCACATGGATATGTGTGGATAGACCTTGGCGTTGCTATAGCAACTGCAGGATGAGCGGTAACCTGATCGATTCATCGAGTGTGTATCTCTGCAGCTTCCAGCTCCCTGGGAACACCCTTCTCACTGCCTGCCTCATCAAAGAGAAAGGCTGCACGTGAGCGTGTGTGCATGTGTGTTCATTACCTCAGGCAAGTCCACTGCACGGGGGATAGCGTACAAATAATTTGAGCAATTCTGGCCCACACCTTTCTATCAAGTGTTTTCACAAATCCACGTCTGGGAACATAAAGTATGTTATGCACAGTTGTTAGTAAAGCTACTGCAAACCCTTCTTTCCCTGGTGCAGATTAAGGAAGCCATGATTAAGCGTTTTCAAATGAGACTATTTGAAAACATTAAATTATGTCTGCAAGCAAAACAGACGCAGGGCTCGTCCCTGTCTCCTTGGCACGGAGAATGGATCTTAATTAGGATAAAAGCCTGTGTGTGTGTGTGTGTGTGTGCGAGTGGTGATCCACACACTGACAGCTTTATGCTGCCCATCCTCCAGCACATGCACACGGAGGTCAATGAATCACCTGCTTTGACTGACCGCTATCAGCAAGGTCATCTGTACACAGTGTTATTACAGCAGAGAATCGCAGGCAGAAGTAGCAACTATCCAGGTTACAGGGTTTCCTGTCAGCACTATATTCATATTAAGGATCCTAACAAACAACAAAAAATACACTGTCTTTATATTAACCCCCCGCACCGCCTTCATCATCCACAGGGAGAGGTCAGAGGTCAGGCTGAGCTCACGGAACACCACCTCTGGAGCTGCTTAGGAGACGATTTTTTATGTTATCTTTCAACATTTTGTGTCCTGGTTTATATTCTGGCATGCTCCTAATCGTTTTAAGGACAAAGAAAACGTTGAGCATGAAGAAGTCGGTTTTATCTTTTTCATTAGCTTGGTAGTATTTGAGCTTTTACTCATGCAGACTCACAATCTTCCATTCAGTCATTGTTACAACTTAATACTTTAAACAAGGACATCCGGAAAAACGTCTTGTTAAGTGAATACAGAGGGAATTACACTCATTGTCTGTCAGCCTCTGGTTTTTACCTGGTATTAAATGGCGCTGCTGTTCTGAGTTCTGAATCAGGACACTGTAAATGTTGGGGGATAGCATTTGACAGCGACTCCTGACAGCAGATGATCTGCTGTACAGCTCACATCTCGCATGTACTCGACTGCATATTCTTGATGTATTCTCGCCTCAATCTAATGAGGCGGATGCATGTAAAGCTTTCACAGCAGCGTAGGCTGGGATCTGGAGATGATTTCGCTCCCTTTCTCTTTCTTGCCCTTCCCCTCCCTCTCTGGGGGGCTGTATTTTTGGAATCAGCCCATTTCATTCAGTTCTGACTGAAAATACACAAGAGAATCAGCAAGGGATCTCATGTTTGCTGAGATATAAGCAACACAGAAACAAGGAATGACGCTCTCAAATAAACTGAGACGATGTGTATGAATCAGGAATATAATACAATAACAACAAAAAAAGAGATAAAGATGAACGAGTTGATAAAATGGGAAAAGGATAGCACAGAAGGATCTTGCACTGCATTTATTAAGACACATTTGCAGTTACTGCTTGGATCCTTTTTATAAAATTGAAAAAACACCTTTTCCCGCTGTTGTTCATTTTACCTCGTGCATCCAAAAAAGATGTGGATACTCCACCAAAACAGATGTTTGTGCTGTAGTTTTCTATTATAGATGCTCAAATGGGAGCCACATAATCACACTGATTTGCCACTTTATTATCACTGCATTGCTGGATATGCATCCATGCATCCCCTATATCAGTTATAGTATTTAATGCTAATTCCACTGAAACTGTGGGATTACATCCACTTCGTTAGGTGTCAAAGGATGTCAGGCCATACTTACTTTGCAGGCTATTTACTTTGCAGTTCTGACATGGATGCAGCACCCTGGAGGTGACATCATTTGAAACAGGTACTTTAATATCTCTATAAGTATTCTCCATTAAATACCACCCACCCACCCCATTGATTAGGGACCACAGGAAGTGTTTTTTTTTAACCTTTCTTTCGTTTGGTATAACACGTATTGCTTTCCTCATAAGAAATGACTGCAAACGATGGTAGTTTCCATGTGAACCAGCCCATATGGGAATTGACTGATAATAAATCATAAATCTCCATTACACATTTGTTGCTTTGGGTTTATTTGGATTCTGACAAGCATGCATTAAAAACAAACAATCAAAAGAAAAGCATTAAAATCATAAACAGACTCGTGCTGCGTCCGGTTAACTGTTGCAGTCGGTGCGGTGATGAACCTACCTGTCCCGTATGCTTTGGCCACCAACCATGTGAGGCTGCAACACATTTTGGCTCGGGAAAAGTCATAGTGCTCAAAAGACTTTATTGCAGGAGCAACGAACGTCTTCTTAACATCCCTGACGTCCTGAACTTCACCCATATTTCACCCCTTGATTGTTCCCTCAAACCCTACGAAGCGAAAGCATCCCAGTACTGGAATTTGGTGGAAAACTATAAACAGCTGGAAACTGAAGAGATGGTCTGTCTTTCCGCAGATTATTCACAGATATGCATGTCCTTCCAGTAATAAAATGCTCTTGGGGCTAGGTTTGTTTTGTTTTTTTCGGTCTCGTTCACACAATAGGTCGCTACTCCTGGTGTTTTTCATCCATTCTGTTTTCTACCAGTTGAAAGGCTCTCCGTCTGAACAAGCTAGGTTTCCTTGAAAATCAGAGAGGAGGGAAAAATGCTCGTCGACTGGAATGAAAACAACAATATTTCCATTATTTGAGTTGTTTGGCAGCAGACGGCTTCTTCCTTTCATGGCCATGTGTCATTGTATGAATAACCTGTGTGTTTTGCATTCGGTCCTCTATTCGGTGCCGTGATGCGGTTTTCCTGCCGCACTGAGGCTTTCTCTAGCTCTGCACGTTTTGTTGTCCAACGCGCATGTGTGAACGGTGCTTTCAAACTCCACTGGGAATTTTAACACTTTTATCTTAATTCTTTGGAATCAACCGCCCACAAACATATTGTACCGCAATATAGTCGGTAAAACGGCATTAACTTGCTACACTGCAAAATTTCCAACCCGGATTCGTTTAATGGGCTGCATTTTTATTACTTTTACTCATACTCTGTTACCCTGAACGCACCCTTAACGTAAAATATGACATATTAAAAAAATGAAATGAATAAGAAGAGGTCAGTATACAAAGATACACATTTTTAAAACGTCATGTTTTAAATACAATTTTGCTAAAGACAGCGATGTAAATAACAGGGGGGAAAGCGACTCAGCTCTACGAACTACAATTCCCAACGTGCAAAGGAAGTAATGTTGCGGCATCAGTGTGCGTCGGGAACTGTTTGCGACTGTCGGAGGATTTGACGCGAAGAGGTAATGTTGTTTTTGTAAGTAACAACCAAATGGTGGCTCAGAAGTGTAATTTCAAAATACTCAAAAACTTGGTTTCTTCGCAGCAGGAGTTATTTAAAACTTTTATTTGGAAAAAGTCAATTTGGCCCTTTTAAAAAAAGTGAGCTATGGAGGTTCTTCATACTCAATTTATTTGCAGCTGCTGCCATAACATGTCACCTAAATCTTTTGGCGTAACTGAGCGTTTACATCTGCTTTGTTGTGGTTACAGGTAGTATTTAAACATGTTTCTGCCACGAGCCCTGAAGGTGAAGAGACCTGCCGAGGGATCGGCTCAAGTTGTGGTTAAGAAAAGCAAAGTTGTTCAAGAGGAGGATAGCAAAAGTAGCTCCGAGACACCTGCTCAGAGCGAGGAAGCATGTGAAGACACCCAAACACGAGATGCGACAACACACGCAGCTGCAGAGAGCTTAGCACCCGAAGATGGACACAGCTCCCTCTCAGATGACAGTGATGTTGATGATGATGATGAGGAGGAGGAACCAGTGAAATCATTTAAAAAGAACCAGAGATGGCCTGGGCCAGGAGAACCTGTCTGTGTGATGTGTGGTCGCTATGGAGAGTACATCTGTGATGCTACAGATAATGATGTTTGCAGTCTCGAATGCAAAGCCAGCCATTTAGTGCAAATGGGCATGGGGACTGGGGCAGATGCATTTATGCAAAAGGACCAAAATAGACATGAAAGGACTGTTCAAAGTCAACAGCCAGCTGCTGACCCTGGTAGGGTGGTTGAAAGTGAACCAGGCTACTCCTACAGGGAAGATCGGTTCATATCAGGCCTAACAGAGGAGCAAGTGCAACGAATTAAACAGGAGCTGGGCATAGAAACCCAGGGGAGAGATGTCGCAAGACCTGTTGTTGAATTTGAGCACTGCAGCTTCCCTCCCACATTAAGTGGTAACCTGAAAAAGGCGGGGTATGACACACCTACCCCAGTCCAGATACAGATGGTCCCTGTTGGCCTCACAGGCAGGGATGTGATTGCGAGCGCTGACACAGGATCGGGGAAGACTGTAGCCTTTCTGCTGCCAGTGGTCGTGAGGGCACTCGAGGTACAGTATTGAAGCTAATATGCCACATGCAAATGCCATCAAGTTAAATTATATTTGAGGAGGCAGACATTTCTACAGCCTGGATAAATAGCACCACAGCCCAGATGTAAATATGTAAATCTGGACTGAATCTGCTTTTGTATCAAGCATTTGCCCTCCTGAGCTACCCCTTAGGAAGACACTAGACTCCAGTATCTGACAGAAAAGCTGCTCCGTAGCTGCCAGTGACCTCTGCAGATAAAAGAGTCGAATTGAATAAATGTATTCTCAAAAAGACACAAACAATTTTACATTTAAAAATTCACAAATGCTCTCTTGGTGACATGCAGTGTGCAACATTGCTTCTGCTTTCAGAAATCAGCACACAGTGTGGGCAGCCCTGTGGCTTTGATCCTGACCCCCACCAGGGAGTTGGCCATTCAGATAGAGAGACAGGCCAAGGAGCTTGTGATGGGACTCCCCAACATGAGAACTGCCCTGCTGGTCGGAGGCATGCCGCTTCCCCCACAGCTCCACCGCCTGAAGAGCAGCATCAAAGTACAGTCTCTGTTTTGTTTTGTTTTTCTTAAACAATAATTTCCTCCTGCTGCAGTCAAAGCTTGAGGCTGTACATTTGTCCCATGCCATGGTTTTGTTCATTTCTAAATCTCCTTTAGATTGTCATCGCTACTCCTGGGCGGCTCATTGAAATCTTGAAGCAGAAAGAGCTGAAGCTTGACAAAGTGAAGATTGTGGTGGTTGACGAGGTAGGACAAACATATTGAAATTCACAATTGACAAAAACTGTGCACTTTAAGACAAAGTAATTCAGTTCAATTCAATTTATATAGCTTTAAGGATTAGTAATGTAAAAGTTGTGTCTTTTAGAACAAACAACATAATGACAGCTTTTGAAAGTATTCATCATTCAAATCAGTTTTGAGAGTCCTGCAACATGAAAGTTGTGCTGCATCCTGTAGGTGGACACTATGTTGAAGATGGGCTTCCAGCAGCAGGTTCTGGAGGTTCTTGAGCAAGTCCCAGAAGAACATCAGACTCTTCTGGCGTCGGCCACCATCCCCACCGGGACGGAGGAGCTGGCTGCCCGGTTGGTCCGTGACCCTGTACGTATCACTATTGGGGAGAAGAACCAGCCGTGCGCCAACGTCCGACAGATCCTGCTTTGGGTAGAGGAACCTTCCAAAAAGAAGAAGCTGTTTGAGATTCTCAACGTAGGTCATAGATTAGATGCTTTTCAATCTTAACTTTGAGTTTTTAGATTAAAAATCATGAAGTCTTAAAAGGTTTATTATAAGTGGAGTATTTCTGGACACACCTCCACTGCCAGCATATGGTTTCTTTTACTGGTCAGTAGATATTTTTAGTTTTTGAATTCAAAAAAGGTCTAATTGGTCATTGCACTCAAAGAAAGTACTTTAGAAGAAAAACACAAAGTTTTTCATTAGATCAGTTTTAGGTTACAGTTCATTTACTGCTCAGTCTTGACACGCACTGATACCAGCTTGGTATTTTAACAGCTGGCTATTGTTGGTGGGAATATTATAAAGTCCAATAAAGAACCAGCCTCCCCTTCTGCCATATTTAGACAGCCACTGTGGATACTCTGGCCTCTATCTGAAGGAAACGGGTGGGCACAGAGCCACGGCACCACTCCAGGAATCCCAGCAATAGTTTGCACTGTTTATATAAAACAGAAATGGTCGACTTTAATTAACTTGAAGTAGAAAAGTGCTCTTAGGTTGTAGTTTGAGTAACATAAGACTCTTTTCTTATAACTCAGTAACTCATAGTGTAAAGCTATTGTCTCACGAGTGGTGAGTGAATTGTGGAATTGCAGAGGTACAAAACTGGGATTTGGACAAGACACGACAAGAAAACCAACTATCTGGAGTGGACATGACTCAAAAACTAATCAAAGCAGTTGCTTCATATATTGCAGGTCTTACAGCATAGTGCATAATAGTTGGCTCAAGATTACAGAATGTTCTCCTAAAGAACAGTGAAATTAAGAAGGTATGATTGGGAGTATGCATTTCTTCCTTCCTGTCTTGTCAAGTTACAGTTACCTGTTGGAGTGCTGGAATGTATCCAGATATGTAGATGCCTCTACAGGCACATAGTATACATAATGTATTAGTTGTATAGCTTTTTTGGCAATATTTTTGTATAGAAAATATGTAAAATGTTTAAAAAAAATTATTTTGTCACTTTTCAGGATGGTAAGCTGTACCAGCCTCCAGTGGTAGTGTTTGTAGAGAGTAAACTCGGCGCTGATCTGCTCTGCGAGGCAGTCGCCAAGGTGACGGGCCTCACTGCCGTGGCAATCCACTCTGACAAGAGCCAGTGGGAGCGCAACCGCATCCTCCGGGTGAGACCAGTGGGAAAACATGCACAGGGAAGAAAAACCAAACAATGCTTCCATGTTTGGTGTCCTAAAGTGTTTATCTTCAACAGCACAGACAGATACCCACAGCTGAGGCTTTCCCCAGGGATCTAGCTTTAGTCTGCATGTCCAATGCAAAGAGACACAATGCAGAAAAAAACACTGTTTTTCCATTTACGTGCTTTTCTTCTTAAATACTGACAATTTTTTTCTTTTCCAAGATCACAACTTCTATAGGTGAACAGGTGACTAAAGAGGTGTGACTTTATTGAAACAGTTAGACAAGGCCTGAAATAATCCAGAATAAATCTAAATTATTAGGAGTCAAAATGATTTATAATCCCAGAGTCCCACTTTTAGAGTATGTAATTTTACTGGCTGATTGTATCAGACATAAATATGCTGAATTATTTTATGGACACCTTGCTTTGTTATCTGCTGTGTGTAAAATATAATTATGGGAACAACATGCTAATAAAAACAGGCTTGCCAGTAAATGCAGTTCATTATTAATGTCTGCTGTATGTGGTACATACAGACTTCTAATTGTGGTTTTCTCTTCAGGGTCTTCTGGATGGTGACTTTGAGGTAGTGATCAGTACAGGTGTTCTGGGCAGAGGGCTGGACCTGGTCAATGTCAGACTGGTGGTTAACTTTGATATGCCAAACACAATGGATGAGTATGTCCACCAGGTTAGTCAGCACTGCTTAGTATCACTTTGATGTAGTTTCATTAGGAAAACCTTTCAATTACAACAGCTAATCTAATATTACCTTTTTTTCCCATCTAGGTGGGAAGAGCAGGTCGGCTTGGACACAGAGGAACAGCCATCACTCTTCTCAACAACAACAACAAACGGCTGTTCCTGGAGGTGGTGAGTCGAGTCAAACCCACTGGCTCCATTTTGCCCCCTCAGCTCTTAAACTCACCGCACCTCCATGAACAGCAAAGGAGAGAAAAGCAGAGAAACAAGAAGGACCACGAGGATTCACTGGTTACCACAAATAACCTCCTGGACATCATAAAGAAACATGACCGTCGCAAGAAGTAGCAACTTCTTCCAATCTTTCATGGAATGGTGCTTATTTATTGAGTAACCTGTAAATGTTTAGTTTGTATATTTCGTTTATAAATAAATGTGTTTTCTGTATCTGTTTTTTTTTTAGATCTGTGTTTTGTATGATTAATGCAAAGTGACTTAATCAAAAAGCTCCACACAATCTTCCACATTTTTCCGGGCTTGGAACTGGCACTAGTGGCACACGGTGATAGAGGAGTATGAAAGGGGCACTGAAAGAAGAATAAGAATCCTCATTAATCCAGACTTGAACTAAGGTCCAGATGCTTTTGAGCAAGGCACTGAACGCACCCTGCCATTTGTACAAACTTTAATCAGTCTGATTTTATTCTCATATATTATTCCAACTAAAAGGTAAGTTTTTCTCAAAGTTTCTCTGGATGTTTTATTTATATCTCACTGTCTTCCGCAGTAGATGTTAGGGAGTTTGAGACATTTCGTTTATTTTAACGGTAAAGGACTAAATTTAGATGGGAACTTATGACTAGCACATTTTTTCCACTGGTACGCAATCTCAGAGATGACTATCGTTCACAGTTTACTTATTGTGGCTCGGTATTGTGCTGCCATCTAGCGGTATCATAAAGTGCCTACAGGTCGCGACCATGACGTGACGTAGCACTTTCAGAGAATCCAGCCAATCAGCTGCCAGTGACGGTGACGATTTGAAATTGAAGCGGGTAGAGGCGGAAGCGAGCAGGCGAACATAAACAAAAGAAGTTTTTTTTCGCAAGTGCAAGTAATAATTTATTCGAATGGATTTTTATTTTCCTTTAACTAACATATGGAGTCATACTTACGTCCAATTTACGTGGTTTTTAAATGTGTAAAGTGCATCTGCCGTTAACTCGCCTGTCTCGTAATTACACCGTTTAGGTTTCTAACAGTCCACAGCCATGTCGATATTTAGCGTACAAGGGCGGAAACACACCGCTTATTACGACAATCTGCTGTCAACATCAACGTCCAGGACACCCGGCCGAGAGCGAAAGATAGCCGACACGACGCTGGGCAAAAGTGTGACCGCATCAGGGGAGTCTGCATGTGAAGACAGCAGGTCATCAGATAAAAGCCGTCCGGTGAACAGGACGTATGTCGTCTCTGCCCTGTCAAAGAGTGGCAGCGGGCAGCAGACCCCTTACCGAGCCCGGCTCACCCTACAAAGACGGTCAAAGAGGAAGACCGGGGCCGAAACGGCTGAACAAACGATGACAGACAGCAGCCAAAGCACCACAGCAGCTCCGGAGAAGAGACTGACTCTGCAGCGCAGGACCAGGACTCCCTCCATGGACAAGAGCGGACGTGGGCAGCCTGGTGGCCTGCAGTCAACGCCCAAAGTTCTCGGTGAACCAAACGGGAGGACACCTGGTTTATTCAGGTCAATGAGCTTAAGAGAAACTGCGACTCATGTGCAAACACAAGGGAGGTTTGCGCAGAACAAAACCTCCTCCTCTTCTTCATCTTCAAGTAGAAACACAGACGAGACCCATACCTTTAAAACGCCGACCAGAAAGACCCCGTTTGAGAGAATCGCTGCCAAACGAGACGTGTTTGAGAGACTGGCAGGGAAAGAAGCTCCCAAGCCAGCGTTGGTCAAATCTGCCAGTCTGGAAAGGCCCAAACCCCGAGCACAGCAAGCCGAAAACACTAAACCCTTCCCGGCTCCTCGGATCAGCAAGACGACCTCAGGTGTGCGAAGACCTGACACGACGCTGCAGGTGATAAAGACAAAGACCTCGAACCAAAAGGGAGACGTGACCCAGGTCAGGACATCCGATCCTGCTCCTCCTGAACAGATCCTGCCCAGTACCAGTGAGGGTCTGAAGCAGCAGGACTTACTAAAAATGGAAAACAGTGCTGTTACGGTGGCTGTGCGTGTCCGCCCCTTCAGTGCCAGGTTAGTGTTTAACTGCTGGGTGACTGAGAAGCAGGCCCCCTTGTCAGTATATTAAAGTCTGGTTCTGGAATCTGTGTATAAAACACTGGCATGCTACTTGTTTAAAGAAAGACAAACAACACATCTCTGAAGTTTTTTGTTCTGCTCTATTACAGGGAGAAAGCTGAGAAGTCCTCACAGGTCATCTTCATGAATGGCCAGGAGACTGTGGTCCAGCATCCAGAGTCCAAACAGAGCTACTCCTTCACCTACGACTTCTCTTTCTGCTCAGTGGATGCCAGTGACTCCAACTTTGCCTGCCAGCAGACCGTGTATGAGACGCTGGCCAAACCTCTGCTGCTGAGGGCCTTTGAAGGATTTAACACCTGCTTGTTTGCCTATGGCCAGACAGGTTCTGGTAAATCATACACGTGAGTGGACTCACTTTTCATTTACATCAGTGTTCTCACTTATGTGGTAATTTGTTTTGTTTTGTTTTTTACTTTTGTACTGTAATCTGTCACTTTGATGTGTTAAGACTGATTGTTTTGCAGGATGATGGGTTTTGAGGAGGAGGTAGGGGTGATCCCAAAATTCTGCCATGAGCTTTTTTCTAAACTGGCCTCAATAAAAAGTGAAGAGGTAAGCTCTCTCTTTGTTTTTTTACATTTCTATTCCAATTTCATTTTTATCTGAAAAATAATTAAATGATCTGTTTTGGGTCCCTTTTGAATCTCAGGTCAAATGTCATGTAGAGATGAGCTACTTTGAAGTGTACAATGAGAAGATCCATGACCTGCTGGTGACCAGAGAAGAACCAAACCAGAGGACGATGCCCGTGAGTAGTTTGCTGTTTAGTGACACTCATCCCTGCCACATGTTTTTATTGCTAACTTGCCACTGTGGTTGACTTACCACAGGGGGGGAAAATGTAGAAAACCTTTGTTTGGATTTGTTTTCCAGCTGAGGGTGAGAGAGCATCCGGTCCACGGGCCTTATGTCGCTGAGCTCTCAGCGTAAGAAAATCTCGTCTTTCTCTCTTTATTCGCTGAAAGCTTGAACATTCTTGGATGGTACCTTTTTCAGAATTGCTCAGCTTGCTGTTTCTTCACAGGAATGTGGTGCGCTCTTACAATGATGTTCAGGTAAGATGAACCAGTTGTCTTTTTATTAGTGGGTGCTTTCAAGAACAAGCTAGGTCTTCAGTGTCAAGCAGACAAAAAGCCTGTTAACCGAATCTGAAAGGCTTGTCATGGAAATGAATATCTTCAAGTGAGATTTCACACAGAGAATCAATAATAATTTAAAGTACTTTTTTCTTCTTCTTTAGGGCTGGCTGGAGCTCGGCAATAAGCAGAGAGCCACAGCAGCCACAGGAATGAATGACAAGAGCTCCAGATCTCACTCTGTCTTCACCTTGGTCATGACCCAGACTAAGGTACTGTCTTCACTGTGTATTTACACCTCTTTTCCCTCTTTGAGTTTTTATGTAAAAAAAATACGTTAGCACGGGGGAGCGGATGAATCGTGCTTACATTAAGTGCCTGTGAGTCCATTTGTGTTTGTGTGTGCAGACTGAGCTTGTGGAAGGCGAGGAACATGACCACAGTATCACCAGCAGGATCAACTTGATCGATCTGGCAGGCAGCGAACGCTGCCACTCTGCCCAGACCAGTGGAGACCGACTCAGGGTGAGCACATGTTAACTACCATGTGTGGTTAAGTCATTAAGCAGTTAATCATTGCTTGTTGGAGATTGGAGATGGAGACTTTTAGGTGAACCACGGTATATAATTTTATCATTCACAAATCAGAGTACAGTCTCTTGTCTCAGAAGGCTCTGGTTTCTTTGCATTGTTGGCCTGTTCATTAATTTTTCTATGCTTATTTTATTCAAAACGATGTCTTTATAGGAGGGCGCCAGCATCAACAAATCACTGCTGACGCTCGGAAAGGTCATCTCTGCCTTATCAGAACAAGCGCTGACCAAGAAGAAAGTCTTCATACCGTACAGAGACTCTGTCCTTACATGGTGAGGGAACAGTGTGCTTGTGCACAATCTCTTTATTTGTATTTGTTTGTTTGTCAGCAATCACAGTGACGGTTCTCCTCTAATTGTCACCTGCAGGCTGTTGAAGGAGAGCCTCGGCGGTAACTCTAAGACGGCCATGATCGCTACGCTGAGCCCGGCGGGCAGCAACGTGGAGGAGAGCCTGAGCACTCTACGCTATGCCCAGCAAGCCCGCACAATCATAAATGTGGCCAAGGTCAATGAGGACGCCAATGCCAAGCTCATCAGAGGTCAGACATCCATAACATGCTTAAAAATTTGTATACTGTAGACAAAAGGTATCTATTTATAAGCCTTATGTCTAAAGCAGGGTTTCAGGCACACTTACTGTGTTGGTTTGACATGTGAGCCTGGACAAATCCTTGGTCACCTTATAAACTAAAAAAAGAGAGGGAGGGAAAATCATTTTTATATGAGAGATTCTTTTTCCTTTTTTCCCCTGTAGTTCTTTGTAAACCTGAACATCTGCCTTTCAACACACAAAGCCACACCTGTATTTCCTTTTTTACAACCAAAACCACAGAGTAGCTTCACAGGTGTAGTCAGTATTTTTGGACTGTAAGAACTCTCTCTCACACACACACACATATAAATATTTTCATGTCTGTCCTTCAGCTCCTCCTTCATTAGCCTTTTTCCTCTCTCTCTTTTGTTCATCCCTGTGTTTTTCTTTATATGTGATTGTGTTCCTGTTAGGCACTCGCTCCCGATCGCTTTCGCTCTCCTCCTTTACCACTCACCCTCCCGCCTGTCGGCCCGTTTATCCATCACCAGCTCTTGCGCTATCCAGTTGAAATTAAAGCCTGGCCCTAACCTTGCCTCCAGGCCATATTTATGCACTGTCAGTTGCACATGGCGGCTAACTGTCATGCAAGTATTATTTTTCCATAAGATGATAGCGCTGCTGTTTGACGTTTTTAGCACTAAGGGGAGCTCTTGCTGTGGATTTCATTCACGATGCCTGTCAGCGGGAGATGCTCAAAGTGAATGTGACTCAGACAGACAAACCAGTCAACTTCAGTGAGGGACAGTATCGAGCAGTTTGCTGACCAAATCTGAATATTCCTCTCTAAAGTGGCATCATATCTGCACATTTACATAATCTTGCTGCAACAGTTTTCTCAGTAGGAAACAATCTGGATGAATTTTGTGTGTTTCAGAGCTAAAGGCAGAGGTGGAGAAGCTGCTAGCAGCCCAGATGAGCTCCCAGGGCGTCGAACCAGAGAGAGTGAGGCTCTTCCAGCAGGAGATCTCCACCTTGAAGAATAAACTCTGTCAGCAAGAGAGGGAAATGATTGAGGCCAATCGGTCAGCATTACTGCTATAATCCTACTGAATCCTCAAATGAACAGTTCTCTTTTTGCAGTGGAGGGGGTCAAATGAAAGCTAGTTTTAAAGTTATTCTTCACACTCACACAAAGTAATAGTATATTTACAGTGATCTATATGTTTCTGTGTATTTGTGCAGTCTTGATACATACAGTTTGTTATTGAGTTCTAATAACAGAAAGATTTACTTCTTTCCAGTGTATATTTTTATTAGGCTAAAACATTCAACATTCTGATATTAGAAATAAAAATCAGACATTTTTAGCATGACAAAGATGTTAAGTAGAGCCCAACTAATATAGAAATTTTAAATAAAATATTTGTTATGTGTGGTTATTTAGATATTATGACAATGCTCTTTCAATATAATCAGGATTTATTATCACAGGAAGTTGTGCGCTACTCATTTATCAGAATCAGAAATACTTTATTAATCCTGAAGGAAATGATGGAAATTATGCTCTGCTTTGATCAGCTGGTTATTTTTGCTGCTTTCTAAACACTTGTGTTCTCAAGTGGAAAGCTGCAGAGTGCCCTCTGGTGGATGAACTAAGCAACGTCAACCCTCTTAACTTGGTTGAAGGGTGTTTCTCCCATCTCTTCTTTAAAACCTTTTTATTTATCGGCCATTATAAATGCTGATATCAATATATGACTTGGGGTTTACTTAGCAGTGGGTGATGTTAGTGGTAGAATTTGTTCTTATGTCATTTTTGCTTTTGGTTATAAATTTTTTATTTTTTTTTTTTCAAATTTTCCGGCAGGGCGTGGAGGGAGAAACTTGAGCAAGCAGAAATTCGCAAGCGTGAAGAGACCAAAGAGTTGCAGGTAATTTCTTTTTTCGGTGTAACCTTCATTTTATTAGTCTACTCTCTCTATCATTCTGCACCCACCATGCTCATGTTCAAACACTAATGTTGTTAAAGAAGAAGCTGAAAACAAAGGAGATGAACCCCCCCCTCTATAAATAATTTTTGGTCTGTGTGATCAGAAAGCAGGAGTGACCTTCAAAGTGGACAACCGTCTTCCCAACCTCGTGAATCTGAATGAGGACCCTCAGCTGTCCGAGATGCTTCTCTACATGATCAAAGAGGGTCGCACTACGGTGGGCAAGCTCAAGTCCAACTCCAGCCACGATATCCAGTTGACTGGCGCCCTCATTGCTGACCAGCACTGGTAAGACCAACTCCTCAGAGAGGGGTGAAAACAGTAGCATATTGTTCAGTCAGGTGGAATACCTGCATCAAGATGGATATAACCAAGGAATATGTAGCCCTACGAAGATATTTGGCCACTTTTTTTGCATTTCACCTAAAATAGTTTTTATTTTCTTTATATATATATTTTTTCAGTGTTATATCCAACATACACGATACTGTCAGCATCATTCCGATGGAAAACGCCAAGACTTTTGTTAATGGGAACCTCATCTCTGAATCCACAGTCCTACACCATGTAAGTAAAGCAGCAAGTTCTAACTTTTTTGTCCGTCTATCGCTTCATTTTGTTACTCTCTGTAAATCAAACGGAACGGTCTGTCCACGCAAGGCCCAAAGCGTTTCATAAATGGTTTCTCTCTGGATCTGTGTCTCTTGTCCGGCTTCTAGGGCGACAGGGTGATTCTTGGAGGAGATCACTACTTCCGCTTTAATCACCCAGCAGAGGTGCAGTCTGGGAAGAGAGCGTCATGCTGGACAGGCGAAGGCGACGGTCATAAAGATTTCGAATTTGCTAAAAACGAGCTCCTTGCAGCTCAAAGAGCGCTGTGAGTGGAGGGAAAATCGGCCAGACTGAGGCTTTTCTGTAAAATGTTATTCCGTACTCTCAAAATCTGAATTCCCATTTTTGTGTTTCTCAGGCTTGAGGCAGAAATTGAAGAAGCCCATCTTAAAGCAAAGCAGGAGATGATGCAAGGAATCCAGATGGCAAAAGAAGTGGCTCAGAAAGAGCTTTCTGACCAGAAGGTGCTCTATGAAGAAAAGATCCGAGCCTTGGAGAGAGAGCTGGTATACGAGACTTTCTCTTCTTCTTTTTTTAAAATCTAGAAATAGGCCAGTTGGATGATATCATCAGTCATTTATTATTGTAACCCTGTATTAGATTATTGACAGTCTGTAATTTTCATTTACTGTAATATTGTAAACTAAAACCTCAAATTGAAATTGCTAGGTGTATTTTCTTAACACTTGTGCATTTTTAAAGAACCTTTAAACATAGTAGAGTTTTGCACGCTCTCATACCCTGTCAGATTATGCAAACTGCAGATAAATGCCAGCATTTCGTTCCTTCAGAATGAGGAGAATGAGCGGAAGCGCCAACAGGAGTTGGAGAAGCAGAGGGTTGCCAGCCAGATGGCAGAGCTCAAAACTGCCAAGCTGGAGTTGGAGCAGGAGGTGGATGTCCAGAGGAAACGTCTCCGTATCCACATGGAGACCCAGGTTAGGATTTTTGATTAAATTAAGGAAATGACAAAAACAGGATGGGCTAGATTATTTTGATTTGTGCACATGTTTTAAAAAAAAAAAAAAAAAATATATATATATATATATATATATATATATATATATATATATTTTTATTTATTTTATATTTTACACACCCAATTTACATTTGGCCAGTCGGCCTTTATGGGAAGCCTCCTGTGTGAAGGTTTTGTGTGTTTGCAACCATTTGGATCTCAGGTGCTACATTATGAGGTACAGGTGGAGACGGCCTTGCAGGGGAATTGGGCAAAATTAAACAGGACTTTGAACAATCACTTTTTGATGGCATTTTTTTTATGGATGAAAGTGAAAATAGCTCAGGAATGTGCGCCGTACCATCAGGTTTTCCAGAAAGAGACTGTTGCCTTTTCTTTTATTTCCCCTATGACTGTAGGCGGGAGGGAGTAGGTGGGCGAAATGTGTGATATTTTCAAGCAGTCATCTTCTCGCTTTTCTGGAAGTAGGCATACAGGAAATCTATATTCATTAATTATATCACCTCTTTCGTTCGCTCATCCTCATGTTTTCTGATGTTATGTATGAGCATTAGCAAATATGCTGACTCTGGGCTTTATGTTTAACCATTTAGGATGCGTTTTGAGCCACCGTGGAGCTTGGCTTCAGGCGGAATGTTTTACCCTGATGGTTTTTAATGTTGTTTACATTACCATGACTCACTCAAGGCTATGGAAGAGCATCGTGTGCGCCAAGCGAGGATTGTCGAGGCCCTGGAGGCGGAAAAGAAAAAGATTGGCAAGGAGCTGGAGGAGATTCAGAAGAAAAGAGCTTTAAGGGAAAACCATACGCCCCAACATGGTAAGAGTTAAGTCAACACTGAACGTGTTTGGGAGTAAGGATCACATCGTGTAAGCAGAGTTGTCCTGAGCAGCAGAAGCATTAGAGAAAAGCTGTTTGCCACTATATCAACGTACACTGAAGGCATATAATCCTTAGTAAATATGTAAAGCACTAATGGGCCTCCATATTATTAGAGATGCAGGCTTTTGAACTAGGCGGCGATGACTAGCCAGATGGTCTGTCTCCTCTTTAGACTAGTTTAGAAATGGTTTCCACATTTATCTAAAAGAACTTCAAATTTCAATTTGTCTAACCACAGAACAGTTTTCCACTTTGCCTCGGACCATTTTAGAAGAGCTTTGGCCCACTGCCGTTAGCTTCTTCTTTGACACAGCATACAGTGTTTACAGACAATGATTTCCATGACTGAATCGTGCCTGTTTTTAATGCAGTGCTGCCTGAAGACCTGACGATCACAGGTGTTCAGCATTAATCTTTGGCCTTGTCCCTTGTGCACATATTTCTTCAGGTTCCTGGAGTCTTATAATAATAGTATATTTGTTGGTTTTTCTTTTTTACAAACATTAGACACAGGAGCAGATAGTTGAACCTCTGCCCATCTTATTTTCTAAGCCCCTCTAAGATGCTCCTTTTATAGCCAATGGTTTTATTTGACTCGAGACAATGTTGCGTTAAAATGACTTTTTGGTAAGGAGTGTTGGGGAGTCTGACCATTATGCTGCCCTCTTATTCTGTTCATTTGTTTGTACGAGGATCATATTAGATGAATGGATGCAATGTCGGAGTTTATGAGCCTCTCAACCCTAATCGGTAGAATGTGGAGCACAGCGATCTGCATCTTACTGTAATTCCTTATAAGGTCTTTGAGAATTGTTGGTGGAAATGAGTGCAATAGCCAGTGAGTAGCTTATTTCAACTGTTCCTTTTTACAGTGAATCCCTGCTGTGTACTGTCTTGTACTGCTAAGTAAAGATCATCTGAGCCAAATGATATTTAACTCTGGGCTATTAGTTGAAGGTAGGACTGGGCGATATGACCAAAAATTCATATCTCGATATTTTTTAGCTGGATGGCGATATACGATATATATCTCGATATTTTTTTAAAGCCATAAAGTAACAACAAAAAGAGAGTTCTTAGTCACACTGTGTCCCAGATCTCACACTGGCACTTTTATTAACATACAGCGTAGATGTACATGAAAAAATTACTCAGAAATAAATTATCAGCATTTATTAAATAATAATGCTCCATAAATAAAATAAAACAATGTTGTTTTTGTGCATAACAAAAAGCTCACAATTGTGCAGTCAAAATGTAAACTAACAGACCCTGAGCATAATAACAAAGACAAATTTCGCATCTGCTCTGTTCCCAAGTTCTACTGCGTGACTGACAGCCTGGAGTTTGAAATCCTTGTTGTAACCACGTCTATGAACAGGTGCCATTTGTGGTCCTTAAACGCACACAATACGGTAATATTACGTTGAAGTACAGTACGTAGTACTCCACGAGGCTCCTGACTACGGTAGCCGTAATGTAACACATAAAAGCGGTTCGCGATCAGTAAGCACAACCAGAACTCATACATAAGGTGCACTGTCGAGTTTTGAGAAAATGAAAGAATTTTAGGCCGTGCAGCCCCCGTGCATGGGGCTGCATGGCGTCAACGTGTGAGAGCTGTTAGCTCGTTAACACGTTGATGCCATCCAGCCCCATGCTCGGGGCGATCCGCGGTAACTCATTAACGGAGATTTGCCGCATTAATGCAGTTATGGCGTTAACGTCATTCTAACGAGATTACTGCTACCAGCAGTAAAATAGTAATCTCCAAATGTTTTCTTTTTACCGACCCGCTCCTCTTTGATAGCTGATCTTGTTGTTGCCTGCAGGTGAAGCGATAGGGGAGGGGGAGTTGTGTTCAGTGAAGTAGAGAGAGGCAGAGTAACGTTGCGTGGAGACAAAAGTGGACGAAAGAGAGGCAAACTTGTGGCTCCATATAACATAGACTATATCGATATAAACTATATCGATATAAACAATATTATCACATCTCATATATCATATAAAAATATTTCAATATATTTAAAAACTCGATATATATCGCCCAGTCCTAGTTGAAGGTAATGTTTCATTTCTCTGTCGCAGTCTCTCCACAGTGGGATGCCATGAAGTTGTCCTTGATGATTGAGGAAGCCAATAAAATCAGTGCTAAACTGAAGAAACACACAGTGTTCAGCAGGTAGGAAAGAAAGGATGGGCAAAAGTCGCAGATATTTTTTTATTATGCATCATGTAAACACAAAAATGATGAAGAAACCAGTGGCATTAAAAAAAAAAAAAAAAGTAAAAGCATGTAAACCTATATCCAGTCTTTGTATTTAGCTACTCCCTAAAATACAGCTGTAAATGAACACGTGGCTGCTGTTAACCTCTGACCTTATTATTTTTATTGACTTTACTCTCCTGTTTTAGACATGAGAGCTCGGAGAATGAGAAGTGCGGTGGTGTGCTGCAGGTGCGAGTTCAAAACACAAAGCTGGGAATTGCCACTTTCTGGTGTCTGGAAAAGTTCCAAAATAACATTGCTGCCATGAGGGAGCTCGAACGGGTAAGTCTGGGATCAATTCTGCGTTCAAATTCATAACCTTTTTTTGCTATCATGTCTTTCTCACATTAACCTGTGTTCTAGTAAGACATAGCACACCTGTTCAGCCTGCACGACTCTTCCTTGTTTTGCAAATTCAGAGCCTGACATCAGCTCCAGTCACTTGCAAATTTCCTAAGTGTTTGACCTCATTTATAGTCCAGAATGGATTGTTTTATGCCTGACAGAGGGATGCTGCCTCACTTTGCGATGCTTTTCTCATTAAGCTGAGTAAATGAGAGTGGACATGTCATCAGGAGTTTATTCACCACAGGGGGATTCCAGCTCTAAAGATGACAATGTGTTTTACGACCCCGATGATGAGTGGGAGCAAGATATATCAGCCTCTTCTTCCTCCGCTGCCTCCTTTTCTCGACGAAGGTAATTATCCAGCTCCTCCTATCCATAAATCCTTCTTCCTAGCATCTTACATTTACATAAGATTAAATATGGAGGTGGGAAAGTTTTTAAAAACACTGCTTGTCCCTTAGGGAAGGGTGTGTGTGTCAGTGTACCTTAAATTTCATCTTCATCAGAGCTTTTAGGAAGGAAAAAATAGACGTGAGCATTTTTGCACTGATTTGCATTGACCCTCTCTCTGTGGACACAAAGCGTGCCACAAAAACAGTTCCCTTTTAAAAAAAAAAAGTTTTACTTTTCGTATGTGGAAAGTTGAGTGATGGTAAATACTTCAAGTAAATTTGGAATACTTGAGTTATTTTCACAGCCCTCCCAGTTTCCAACATTGTGATTTACAACCTGGCACATATTTCTTGATAGTTAAACAGTCCTGTTTTCTCTCTTTTCCTGAAAACTTTCTACCCAAAAATATTCCCCTCTTTGGTGTATTTCTTGTGTTTATTAATTTTCGCATGCAGGTCAGGCCAAGGTGTTTGTTTGGGAGCGGTATGGAGGACACACACACACACAGCACCTGCTGTACATGCAGAATATATTCCCCCTCACATTGTGGTTATTCTTGTCAAGCAGTCCTGGTGTTCCCAAACTACCACTAGGCACAGCCAAATGAAACACTGCACAGGCTCTGGGGCTCCACCATATTGCTCTTTTACTCCAATAAACCTTTGCCTAAACAATCATCTCTATTTACTGACCTTTCCACCTCTGGGTTTCTCTTGCAAGTAAAGTTTATTCTCCTGTGTCTAAAGAAAAAGTCAGTATAAATGTTGAACGTTGGCAGCGGTACCAAGTGGGTTTCTGGTTGGTTTGGCTTTAGAAGCAGGAGTTTGCTGAAGAGCAGAAGGATCTCAGGGCGTCTCTACGAGATCCGGGTGCATCCCATTCAGAGCCTCCACAGTGGCTCCTCACAGTCTGCTGGTAAGAAACACAAGTAAATATGCATAAAATATTAAACGTCGTGTTCTTAAAAGGCAAATGTCGGTGGAATTGAGTGGCGAAAAGCTGCCTCTTGTTGTCTTTCTAAAATGCGACATTGTTACATGAATATAAATTTTCAGACCTGCATGCAGCATTCAGTGCTACAGCTGTTAAACACTCGACTACATTTGCTTTTTGTGACAAATGATCATCACCCACTCTTCTCTGTGTCTGACCCAGGGTTAATGGGTGTGACCAAATCCCCCTCCCTCCATTCCAGCATCTCAGACCCTGGGATGCCTGGCATCTGCAAGGAGCTAGTTGGCCAATCACTGGCCCGTCTGCGTAGTTCTACAGGGTCGGAGGAGAGCATGGCAGATCGATTAATCTCAGATCTAAACCTGGTCTACATGGCTGTCCAAACTATATCTGACCTATACGACAGTCTGGATGATGACAGCCAGGATAGTGGTGAGTTCCAGTCAACTTCATAGACATTAGTAAATCAATAGCTACCGATGGATAGGTAATGATTAGAAGAATAATTTGTGGATATTCGTCCTCTGCCAAGGTAAGAGCTGAGCCAAAAGGCATGTATGACCAGGCCACATTCATAAAAGTGGCCTGGTGTTTATTGGGCACAAACTTTTATTGTGGTGCTTTTTGGTGGTTTCTTTTTTGCAGTGTTTGTGGGTAATTTGGTGGCACAAACTGAGTTGGTGAAGGCCACGACAGCCATAGAGAATGCAGTGTTTGTTACCATGCAGTGGTTGGCCAGTGTTAAACCCTCCTCCGGTCTGCTCTACACGATTGCTGAGGAACTTAAAAGCCAAGTCAAGAAGATGGGAGGGTTCTTCCAGATGTTGATTCAGGTGAGGAAAAAAAATACCCAAAGGTATCACACGTTAAAGTGACAGTACACAAGTTTCAAACTGAGGTTTCTGCTTGGTGACGATAAAAGGCTAAGCCAGCCTACATGCAGATTGTATCATTATTCTCTAATCATTACACTCCGCCCATTTTGAGTTCAGGCAAATCAAGCCTTTTTTTTTTTTTTTAAGTTAAAGGCTATGCATTGACATGATGTCTGGGTTTTCTGGCATTTGCAGTATATGAATGAGTCAAAAAGAGTGCAAAATCTAAGCTGACAAATGATTTTCAATTTTGCGTAGTTTGGAGACGGGTGGCTAATCAAAATGCAGAGCATTGATTGACGGGTCTTAGCTCTGAGCTGTTTGAGCTCTGTCTATGGAAATGGCAAAGCTGAGGGAATTCTCAACCTTGAAGCCCCAAACAGAACATGAATATATGGAAACTAAATCTAAATTCCTTGCCACTCTCAGCACCCAAACACACAATTTTCCCCTCTCGATCCTTACTTTTAATTTTTTCTAGCATTTTAATTTATTTACTGCCCCTTCAGACTTTGTTGGCTGTTGTACTCTCTTGCTTGCATTGATTCACTATTAAATAAATGTGAACTGAACCTGTGTATCAGTTTGTTTGTGCCGACTCGATGCTGAGTGAAACATTCCTCTCCCGCCCTCACATCCAGGGTTGCGAATCTGAGATCACATTGATGGTGAAAGAAGCCCGAAGGAAAACTAGTCAGTGCCTGGATAAAACTTTACTTGCGCTTGGACACATGGCAGTAGTGACAGGCATGTCATTGAATGTCACGGGACTGGGCGCCCAGGCTATGGGCAAGGTAAGACCACCAATAATTTAGCTGGGAGGTCTCTGTTTGGGCACTGTGGGCCACTCTACTCATGCCCCCTCATCACAACTATTAACTGTATGAATGTGAGTGTAAGGTACAGCCATGGTAACACGGTGCACCAATGCTAAGGTTTTATGTATTGGGATGTAATTAATTATCTGGTCCTTAACAGGTCATAAACCTGATATGAATAATAAAACATGATACCACACACTGTCATTATTTATTTAACAAAAATTAAGCCGAAATGTAGAAGCTGTGAGTGGTTAAAACCAAGTCCACCCTTACTGCTTCCACTGGAATTGTTGCTGCCCATTAATCTTGGAAGGGTGAAAGTTTGTTTGAAAATTAATCTGAAATCTGTCATTCTTTGTAGCTCTGGTAACTGACTGGAATAATGTGGTCATAAAAAGTCATTTGTGTCCTTTTGTTTTTTTTAATCGTTAGCCTTCAGTGGTCACGTGTCTAATGAAGGGAACTGGTAAGGGTGTCCGATCTCTCTTGGAGGAGAGCCTCACCATCACGAGGGAAATGCTGAGAGAGGCTCAACTGTCCTATCCCAGAAGCTCAGTAAGAGATCACGCACTTATTTAAAATGTCGTGCCTTTTTGTGCTCATTTATATCACAGAAATGCTATATCTGGTGTGTTTTTAAAGTGCTTATTGAGTTGCTACCCATGATACCTGTCATCTTTACACGCAGGTCCTCCAGAGCCTTAAATCAAAGACTCTTGATTTAGCTCGTGCTCTGGAGAGCTACATGTACTGCCATATTTTGGTAAGTTTCATCAACAGAATCCATTAAAAATCACAATCTGTAGCCTCTAAACCAGGGACGTCCAACTCCTTTTCATTGCACAGACTGTCCTGTAATTATAAATGTTTGTTTTTTAATTTACTGCAAGCGCACCAAAAGTGGAAAAACTGTAATTTTCCCGTCATTTAATTGTTTATCTCTTAACTAATGACTTTATGGCAGTAGGAGTGGATGGGAAAAGCTGTAAAACCTAAGAAAATGCAGTTAGAAGTTGAACATTTACATACTCCTTCATATTTTTTTCTAAAGCTCTCTACTGGGCCAGTTTCAGGTCTTCGCTCGGCCGATTCTTGCCCCCAGGCCTTATGTTTGACACCCCTTCTCTAAACCCTTTAGTTTTTTTCACAATCAGATCTACAACATAATGCAGCTTAAATTTCTTTTTTTTAGCCTCTATTGTTTCATTATCTTTTTTTTTTTTTTTTTTATTAAGAATGTAATCATTAAAAAATATGTGTCAAACTTGGGGGAGGGAATAAATGGCATTTGTTATCTGCTTTGTGGAGCTTCATTACAAAAGTCCTGGCACTTGTTTTGGTTTAACCAGAGCAAAAAGACAACAGTGCACGCTCAGCTGAGCATCCTGTAGGTAAAGGTTAAAAACACAGGCTTAAATGTTACGGATTAAGACTCGCTGCCACAACAGCCCCATTAAAGATGCCACTCAGCCTTTATTGCTCCTGTAAAGCTTAGTGTGCCGTAAGCTTATCTCTCTGCGGTCATCCCTCGGTGATCGTTCACATAATGAATGTGTTGAATGAAGGGGCATAAGTCACAGCTAACAGGCTTGTTTGTCCTTATCTTAGCCACACAAAGTAGCAGGTTTTGTTTTGGCCTTTTTACCTTTTCAAACCAATACATGACACATGTAGGCAGCTGGGCTTTATGCTGTCCACAGTGTTATTGTAGTCAAATAAAACTGAGTTATATCCTCCAAAAGCTATTTTCAGGGTGTTTTTCTCACTATTGGTAAATGTAGCAGAGGCTTGAACCCAAAATATTTTCAACTTGTAGTGATTCAGGCACTGGCTGCAATTCTTTTATTTCACTTTTTGTGTAAAATCTATTCTGCTCACCTGTTAAAATATAACTTAAGCAAAATACAGGAGTCAAAACTGGTTGCATTTAGTTAATAGTAAATTTCTACACATTATAGTAGGATCTTTGTTGTGTTTTGTATGTAATTTAACAGATGAAGTTACAAGCATGTCCTGTTTGTTTGCAGTCTTGTTGTCATTATGTGTAAGTGCTAATGTCTGCAAACAGGAGAGGGAATCGGAACCACAGGAGGCAGAGGAAGGGGAGGAGGACGCTTTGGCTTTACTTTTGCAGAAACTGAGGACGACATCAACCAAACTGTTCCAGCTGAACCAAGCCATTAGACAGTTGCATTCATCTCTGTCTACAGCCTTACGAGGTAAAGCTTTTGATTCACAGTGTCAAGACACTTACACTAATGTACTTCCTTGATGGGCAAAGGCCAACACTAGCTCTTACAGATTATTTTCTGATAGTTCAGTGGCAGCAGTGTTGGTAGATTTAAGGATGGTTGACCAGTCTGTCCCTGGTGCCCTCCTCCTAGGAAAAGACTTCAAAAGCTGCAGAGATACGATCTCCTCTTCTGCCAAGGCTGTTGACGAGCTGATCACCGGCCTTTCCAAGGATGGAATTGGGGCCCCAACCCTGCAGCTTCCCTGTCTTCAGACCGTAATGTCTGCACGAGATGAGCTCCACTCGACCCTGGAGTCCTTGTCCTCTCTCTGGAACCAGCAGGAGGAGGGAGAGAGCAGAAGTTCAGCTAGTTTTGAAAAGGATACAGAAGAAGAAAGCTCAGCCAAAGAGAGAGCTGCCACTCACAGTACTGTTAGACATCGAGTTGTGAGCAAGATTGTGTACGCCCTCGCTCCAGGTGTGCAGTCTAACAGCAGCCCGCACTGGGTATAGTCTTTATTTGTCGTATCACATGCTGTTTTACAGACTGGTAACAGGAAAACTGCAGTATAGCATCTACAAGCTGTATTTACACAACCATCTGCACACCAGAGCAGTAGTTCCTCTAATTTGTCTTACTTCTAATGTTCTGTAAAGGCAGCTGTTGTTAAAATATTCAAACTGATTTCCCTAGCTTAGTAAAAATGTTGCTTTTCAGCAGTTCACATTTATTTTAATAAAAATCAAGTGTTTTGTTAAACATTTAAGCCACCAGAATGTGTATAGCATTACAATTAGCAGATTAACAGCATTAGGAGTAACTAGCTGTAAAGATGTGCTGTGCCAGGTTTTTGCTCCTTTACTTTATATATTTTTTTCAGAAGCATTTAATAATTTTACTGCTGGTTTTTCTTATTAGTTCCAACATGCAGATTCAATAGTCAGCACCTTAGGTACAACATTTTGTTAAAGGTCTTGATTACCCACATGTTTTCTTTCTTGCATGAAGTCATTTTGTTGTCATGTTTGGATCAATATTGCTTTTGTACATTGAATAACTCGTACTGTAAAATTTGCACTCAGGAGAGACTTGTATATTTGGGGTTTCTTCTCAATACACATACTTTAACAGGGCAAAGTTTTTAATCGTGTTGGTTACTTTTGTTTTTTTTATTTAGTCCTTTATATGACTTGGTTTAAAAAAAAAAAAAAAATGCTACTTGTACTTCAAAAATATATGCACATGGTTTGATTTTGCAAAGATCCAAACCTTTTATCTTGAAGGATGCTGCTCAATAAACCATGGAGCTGTGGTTAAGACTGCACTCATAATAAAATAAGACTTTGTTGAATTAAAATCAGACCTAGTTTTATTCTTCTGCTGGTCTAACAGCACAGGTATACACAGATGCTAAAAACTAGTCTTGCCCAGCATCATTGCTCCAGTTCAACATCCAAATCTGCGTGAGATTAATATCCTTTTTTTTCCATGTTTAAACTGAAATATCATTATGCAACATTATGCCTTTGGACCACTTTTCTAAGGGTAATCATCATACTATAAAGATTTTATGTATGTGTGTTCCTTATTTCCTCCTGGATGAAAAGAGTGATCTTGATAAAACTTTGCATAAAAGATTAAATATGTAAATCACATATCGAATTTTATACAAATTCCACAGTCATATTTGTACATTTGACAGGTCCGCTGAGTATAGAATGAAATGTCAGATTAGAATGTGGAGTTATAATTTAAACATAAAGATATTTGCATGTTCCATAGCCCAGTGAGGAGAGAGGCAAGGGTTAAAAAAGCTATAAAAACACTGCTTGAATATATATGAAGTTGATAATTGTTCAAATGAAAGAGAACATTTTAATCAATTTCTTGTTTGCTCCCAAACCTATGGCATGACTATACAGAGAAAAGCTTGACAGGGTGTGTAAGGAAAAAATAAACAAATGCACAAAAAGTTTTATGACTCAGTTTCATAATTTCAAAATTCTCCAAAACTAACATTTTCTTTAATTCACTCATATTAAACTCATTAGGGTCAAATTTAGGGTGAACAATATTACACAAGTGCACATCCACACACATCGGAATGCCTTTGATTCTTTGTGTCATTGTGGTGGATCATAAATTTGATTAGTTTTGGAGTTGTACATCTCTGTTCCTTATATTTCGTGTCATGCCTTTATTATTGTTTTATTTGTTGTTTTGCAGCCAGCAGCACATGCGCGCCTCCTCCTTCACTCAATACAGACGCGTGAGAGAGAGCTGTCTGTCCGTGCCATTCTTTCACCTCTCCTCACTATTTCCCGTGTTTAAGGTCACAACATCATCACAACCTTGCTTTGATCTTTGATTCCACTAAACACTTAAATAGGAGCTTTAAACTGTTAAACTTTACTGCTTAACTGACGATGACCTGACAGCAACCAAAACCCTTTTGAAAAGTTTTGCGAGAGTTTTGCAACATAAACCAAAAAATTTTGAAACGTTTCTCACCAATTCACCAAGCAAACAAACACATTTCACCATGTCAGCCAACTCGTCCTTAAGCTCAGATGACCTTGAAATATCTAAAGGGACCATTTTGGGAGATTACTATGAGGTAGAGGGTTTCCTCGGAGAAGGGAGCTTTGGTATTGTAACCAAATGTCGCAATACACAACCCAACAAACTTGTTGCTATTAACCTAAGACCCGAACTCTTCCATGGCATGCATTTTTTATTTATTTTTGATATTTGGGCATATTGGGACCTGATGAATGTAAAAACAAAGAATTACAAGATCTTTTTTTTACCTGATTTTTGTTTCCAAGAAAAATGAGAGCCACATATGAGGATATTCGTTTAAAATGTTGATAGAAGAGTAGCGGTATAATGTCCTCATAAGTGGATATCAGGCCGTTGTAGAGCAAAATTGAGTATTTTAGTCTAAATAACCCAAAATGTGATGTCCACATATGTGGACGCCAGGTCCTAGGAGGTTAAAGTCAACAAGAGCAACCACGAAATTCTACAACAGGCAAAAATGGAAACTTTCATCCTGGAGCAGCTGCAAGGCTTGGATGTAGATAGATGCAATATTGTGGAATGGAACGGCTTTTTCCTCGACCACCAGCGGATCTGCTTAGATTTTGAACTCCTCGATCAAAGCCTGCGGGACTGGAATAACCAGGGTCTCGCAATAAGTGAATTGAGGCCAGTGTTACATCAGCTCACAAATGCTCTGTCCCACCTGGGTTCTTTGGGAATAGTGCATGCTGACCTCAAACCTGGAAACATAATGTTTGTGGACCACGATGAGTGTCCCATCAAAGTCAAACTTGTTCATGTTTTAGATCATGTTTTAGACTCTGGCTTCTACACCAATTACTATTTCATAAAAGACAATGATAATGGACAGCGCTGGACATTTAAGACTGAAAGGCAATTTCAAGATGAGACAGATTATCAATCCAAGGATATTCGATACATAAAACCAGTGTCTTGATGACCTTGAAGAACTAGTACTGGAAGATAGCAAAAAACCTGAAAATAGACAACATTTATTTGTCAGCCTAATCAAACAGATGTTGGCCCTGAATCCAAACCAGCGGATAACACCCTCGGAGGATCTCCACCATCCCTTTTTCAACCCAGGCCTGCACTGGCATGGTCTCTCAGCAGCCTTCAAGTTGGAAAAGAGAAAGATCACACAGAATCAATCTCCAGCATTGCTTCAACCCTGGACAAAAGTAACAAAAACATATACAGGGATTGGAAAAGGCCATTAACAGCAAATTACACTGCAAGAATTAATTAAGCGGCTCCAATAATTATCACTTTGGCTTTTCTCTTTTTCTTTGAAATTTTCACTCCCCCCACCCCAACCAGTCATGGCAGATGGCTGTCTCTTTCTGAGCCTGGTTCTGTCGAGGTTTCTTCCTTTTAGAAGGGAGTTTTTCTTTCCCACTGTCGCTAATTGCTTGCTCATAGGGAATCACCTGATTGTTAGGGTGGCCAAAACTCTAGGGGAACTACCAATTCTTGTGAAAATTTAAAAGAAAAAAAAGGCCTAAAAAAATAAAAACAACTGATGAATATGTTCTTAAACTTAGGCACAATTTTGCTTAAAATCCATTAAGTAATCTCTGTGTCAAGTTCTTACCAATATTCAAAGCGGAGCAGCGGACAACTTACCATCATATCAGTCCTTCAATCAGACCTAATTTGATACAAATTGGATGTTAATTAAATGAACCAGCTTTAAGCATCAGCTAATTGTTAGTTTGTTTTTTTTTAAATATAGTGCTACCCTTTAGCCTCCTAGTACAGCGGTCCCCAACCCCCGGGCCTCGGACTGGTACCGGTCCGTGAGTCGTTTGGTACCGGGCCGCGAGAGTTGAGGCTCAGGTGTGAAATGTATAGTTTTCAGGGTTTTTATCAGTTTTCAGTGTTATTTTGTTATCGTTTTTATCGTTTACTCGGTTTTCCTTGATCTTTTCACGTGTGTTATGAATAAATTTTCTTTTTTTCGGTACCGGTACTAGTTTTATTTTGTTGTATTTATCCGCGACACCTTAAAGGCCGGTCTATGAAAACATTGTCGGGCAAAAACCAGTCCGTGGCGCAAAAAAGGTTGGGGACCGCTGTCCTAGTAGACATGCCTGTGATATAAATGTGAAAATCCTCTTTTCTTTAGAAAAGTTGAGCTCTGAAATTGAAGTCAAGGTCCCTGAGATTTAAGCCTTACAGAGATTTTCAGTAGATACAACCATGGTATTGATTTGAAAATTCTGTGTTACCTCATTTACCTCATTCTTGAGTTATTGCATTCACAAACCTGGGGTCCACAGCAACCCGTCATATAGCAAACTCAAAAGATTAAGAGGTGAAACATGTTGTGGACTACATTTACAGTGGGAAATGTGCACATTCTCTAAGTACCTTGAACTTATTATTTTATTAGAAGAGTCTTATACTGTGTGAGATGTTTGTGCCTATTCTGGGTCAGTTCCAGAGGAGATGCTCGACAAAATCGGGCAGCCAACTGTGACAGTTTGCTTCAAGCATAAACAACCTTTCTTAATCCACATCACAAACTGGCATGGATAATATCTATAAACACACAGTACATTTATAAAAAATTTACAAGTTTCAAGTGCTTTGGAGAGAGCCTCATGAGCTAATAAGTAGCCTACTTCCCAAGGTCTGAACTGCATAGGTCCATTAATGTTCTCCTCAGTCATGATTCTACTATTGGTCGCGATGCCCAAAGTGTGGGTTGCAAAGGTACTGTGGGTACATCAGAAATCCAGTTTGAAATTACTCACAAGTATGTACTACTGGTAAATATTTAGAAATTAATGTATTTATTTATATGAAAAGTTAATTGAAACATATAAGGTGGCTCGTTTGTGATATAGCAGGTAGGTCACACATTTGTCTTACCTCTTTGCATATAACTGGGTAGCAATGGCAACAGCTAACAACCTGCGTTGTTTATGGGTTTTAATAACATTTTCAAGTAAATGCATAACTTTCTGATAGATTTTGTTTAGAGTGATAATTTAAGATTTGGTGTGGCCCATGGGATTTTCAGAAAGAAGTTAGCCACAGTACTCCTGACCTGACTTTGGGAATGGGGTGCTTCAAGCTGCTATTGACCAAATAATGACACAGGCTTGGTTGGTCCTATTGTTTGGAACAGAGAAATGTGTGAATTTATAGGATTTTATTTATTTATTTATTTATTTATTTATTTATTTATTTATTTATTGTCAGCAGTGTTGGGCTTAATTACTTTGAAAAAGTAATTAATTATAGTTACTAGTTACTTCTTTAAAAAAGTAACTGAATTAGTAACTGAGTTACAAGATTCTAAAAGTAATTAATTACTTGAAAAGTAACTATTGTGTCACTTTAAAAAAAAATGTTTTAACCCTCTGGGGTGCAGGGTATAATTGGCTATTTTTAACTACTTTTGATTTTACATCTACATTTCACCTTTAAAAACTATTTACTTTGCCTTGTTTGGTATCATCCTTTTCAGCACAACCACACTCGTCTGAATTTACAGTTATGTTTTCATTTTGACATATTGTATTAACACAATTGATCTCAAATCAGACAAAAAACTTAAAATCTGAGTAGAAAAAGTTATATTTTTACTGTAACAACCACAAACATGTTTAATGAAACATATTTCATAACTTTAAATGTAAATATAAATAGTCAATTTTAAAAATCATATGCACAAGTTTTGCAAACAACAAAGCTATTTGCAGCCACCTTTTACCCCTCTTTTTTTTCTTTTTTTCTTTTTTTTACAACTATTTTAAACTATTTACATAACAATCGGGTTTTCTAGATTCAATAAGATGCCACACAAATTATTTGTGCCACTCCAAAAATTTCTGTCCACTATAAAGAAGAACATCACAGCCTGATAGCTGCAGGCCTGACAGCAGGTGTATCACTCCTGTTTTCTACCTGGAGACAGCAGTCACAAGACAACACATTAACTACACACTCCAAACACGCTAAACGTCACAAATCTGTCAGATCTCAAAACTCTCTCTCTCTCTTTTTCTCCTGTCTTTCTTTCTCTCTCTCTCTTTCTCTCTCGCCGTCACTCCTAAAACTTCCCCCTCTATCTAAACAACCAAATGCGCAGCGCAGCTGCTTAAAGCTGTAGCGCCCAGATTACTTACAGCTACTTCCCTGCCACTGATATAGGATGCGGTAAGCTGAAGACAGCTTCAAAATAGTAAAATGGTAATGCCACCGCATCGCATTTTCTTGTTAGTAACGGTAACGGCATTGCAACGATAGAAATAGTAATTAGTTAGATTACTCGTTACTGAAAAAAGTAACCCCGTTAGTAATGCGGTTACTTGTAACGCTGTTATTCCATCACTGATTGTTAGCTCATAATTTTTTTAAAGATGTCCCTGCACTACACTCACTTCACAGTAAATACAAAGCAGCCAGTCTTCTAGTTTCAGCTCCAACAGCACCAGTTATGCATACAGGGACGTAATTTCCAGGGGGTTTGGGGGGGGGGGGTTATGATCCCCCCAATATACCCCCCCCCCCCAATAAAATTATGAATTATCTTGCATAATTAGGCTGTTGATTTTCTTTAGTCAATTTCAGGTATTACCAGCAAAATAGTTGCATGTTTAACCCTTTAGAGCCGGTCGGAGCGGGCACGCTCTGTTTTGCGTAACTATTTTTAAATCCCGGTAGCTCTGCAATCACGTAAGCTAGCGCAATAATTTTTTTTGCATATGAAACCGGAGGAGTTGTACTTACATCTTATGCCATCAGCTTGTCCTAGGTCACGGTTTCCTTCCACATAAAGCTTTGCAAAAACTGTATAAAAAGCGCTTGCAGGAACAAAAACATAATATTCCAGAAACACGCCTTGCCGATCCGATCAGCTGTTCATAACACTTCCTACGTTGGAATAGATGTCAGCGCGAACTTTTGCATTTCCGCCATTACCTGCCCGAAACCGGAAGTGACGTCATTTTCGCGGAAATGTAGTCTTTTTTACCATCAGGGCCTCAGGGCCTATACTGGTCTTTTTAAAAGTTATGTTTGACTTTATGACTTTCTGTGTCGTTTCTGGGATGCTTAGGACTCATATTGCACTGCTGGAAATAGTTTATTTTGATGCACATGCTGCTTTTTTGCAAATTTGCAGTATAATATTTATTTTCGTTTTTCCTGCAGTGTATAAAAATTGGTGTATTTCAAAAATAAAACTATGAAGACACTCAAAATTAATTTCCTGTGGTAGGAAACTATTTTGTGCAACTTTTTTGTATTTACAGTTTTGAGGGATAAGCCTCTTAAATTTCTCTAACTAGAAATATATGTTAAAAAAGCAGAAACGGTTTTCAATTTTTTTGTAGTTTATTGCACTTTTTTCGCAATTTATGTAATTTCTATGCACTTAATGCAAACATATTATTAAAATTTGGGGTATAATGGTTGTATTGATAGCAACTTGAAATGCTCCCAAAAATGGCACTACACCATGTAAAAATATTATATAAGCTCTGGCGGACTTGATTCTATGGTAGGTCTTAAAGGGTTAATCATCTGGGAATTTACCCAGATTTATTTATTTATTTAGACAGAGATCTTGACCCCCCAAGGTTCAACACAAAGTTATGCTGATGTATGTATATAAGGTTTTCCTTATCCTCATAATAAATTTTGACAACCTATAGATTGTCCAGTCCAGTTAACTTGGACTGCTAGATAGATTTACATTTGCTGATGAGTGGAAGCCTAACATTTAAAGAGACCAGTCGGGAAAAGCTGTAAGGCCTCCGGAGGTCCCCGAACCTTACTTTTATAACCCCGCTCTGCCGACTTCAACAACACCCACGCCTCTCTACTGCTGCCTGCCTCTGCATCCTCCTTGCATACTCTCGGGAGTCTGCTGCGGCTGGTAGTCTTCTTGTACTTTAGTAAGCGGCTGTGAGCACACAGCAGAGAAGAAAACTTGGGTAAACTCTACGACTTGAGATGTGAAGACGCACAAAAAGGAGCGAATAATTCAGGTAAAAACAGCTGCTTTGCTTAACTGAAACAAGGACTCGTAGGAGCAGGAAACCGAATTGGATTCCCTGCTAATGTGCATATATTTAATTTCAGGATGCAAAGGATATTGTTCTGCAGTCTGGGCCTGCTTGTGAGTAGCTGGCACATCTTTGTGTTTTTATGTTTTTTTCTTATTACATTTTTTGTCATCTTTTAAATGAGCTCATTTCTCCTCAAACAAACTGGGGCAAAAAAGGTTTTATACCTGAAGCGGTTCACTTGTTTCGAGAAGGTAAAGAAAATCAGAAACCTTTTGTTAGTCGAGAGGATTCATTTTGGTCGCTGTCACTTTTTCTCACTTGTCATTTTTTTGTAAACATGTCTTGTGAACAGTGTGAGTTTTCCCAAGAAACTATCATAATTTTAGAGAAATACAATGAACGGACTTCTGTGAAAGTAGCACAGCTGGATGGTCAACAGTTTTATTAATGTCTACTTTATATGAAATAGTCTTTTAAAGGAATACTTTACAAAAAACACGAGGAGGCTAGGCTGGCAGTGATATTATGGAGGACCACGAGTGCCATAATTATTTAACCAAACAAGTAGTTAAATTAAAAAAAGTAAATATAATTAAATAGTTGAAAGATAAATGCATCATTAATTATGGCGAATAATCAAATGGGACAATCATTAATTGATTAAAATTCAAAGTAAGTAAAATATGCATCAAACATTTTAAATGAAGTGAATTACTACTTAATCATTATTAATGTACTGAATTTATTAATTACTTCAAACTTTAATTAATTCCCGGCCCAATTAATTATTTAATGATGTATAGTTTAATTCATTTTGGCACTTGCTGCACTCCTTAGTGAACAGGTGCCCAGTTATCTTTATTATTTTATACCTTTAAAAATTAGCTACATAAACACCTGTGCTTGTCTTACAGGTTTGCTTTCACAGCTATAAAGCAGGTGAGGCTCTCTCTCTCTCTCTCTCTCTCTCTCTCTCTCTCTTCACCCATGATGTAACTAAACTAGGAACTGCAGTCATTTATGATACATATGATTAAAATGTGTGTTTGTGTGTGTGTGTGTTTGTGTGTGTGTGTGTTTGTGTGTGGGGGGTTATTTTGTTTTGTTTCACCCCAATGATGAATGATCATGAATCAACTGCTTTGTTTGTCTGAAACTGCTTGCCAGTTAATTTTGAGCCTCTGATAATGTGCAACTGCAAAACCACTTGAATTAAAGGTCTCCATTTGCACTTCAGTCCTAGGTACTATAGTTTTTTTGTGTTTTTGTTTTCGGGAAAACGAACAACTAAAATAACTAAACTAAATATAAAATAAATATAAGAATAACAAGCCAGAGTGAGATGCAGGACAGTAGTAGAGGTGGGTTTTTTGTTTGTATGTTTATACTATTTTCTGGCTGATGGTTAGTTGTAAATAGCATAAAAACCAAAGTTGAGAACTGGCAGGTGCTTTAAACCCTAACCCTCCTCTGCATGAACCGAGAGGTTTGGAAAATGGACTCGTTCAAATGTTGAATGAAAAATTTCATTAGATGTCATTTGTATGATAAACAAGCATGTCTGGCCTGTTCTCACAAATATAATTGGTCGTGTTGGCACTGCTGATATTGTAACCATAATAATAATAACAACAAAGCCCTGGTCAGGATATGGGCAGGATTAAAACTTCACTTGAATCTCAGTCAGTTTTAGTCTGTATTTTACCACTTCAGTTTGGCCACACCTCCTTACCTGTCTTCTCACGTTTCTTCTTTTTTTGAGCAGCCTTTCTCCTGGAAACCATCACCCAGGTTTGTGATGTATCCTACTATGCCTATGTTCCTGACAGCCTGCAGTGGAACAGGGCTGGAGAAATGTGTAAGCAGCGCACTGGGGCGTTAGCTACTGTCTCCAACGCAGAAGAAAACCGGGAGCTTACCAAATTTTTAAAATCCTTGAACATCTCTCAGTCTGTGTGGATTGCCAAGAAAGTCATAACACGCATCACAAGTAGGTTTAGTAGGTTTTTTAAAACTTTGCATTGACATTAGTGCTGGTCCTTTTATAAATTGTTTTCTTTTTGCTTTTCTTGTCCAGACAAATTCCTGCTTACTTAATCATTTAAATGTTTTCCAGCTGTTTACAGTAAAAATAGGATTGCAAAGTGATTTTTTTATAATTAGCTCCTATCTTTTCCAATATTTGTGACAGCATTTTTTCTTAATAGTCTTTTTTTTCCCTCTCTCTCTCTCTGTGGTGACACCAAAGCGTCCTCCAAGACCCTCATTCTAAATTTCACTGGGCGCTCGAACAGGACGCATGCCCGTCTTCGGTACAGCTTCCCCTCCATGGGATCATTGACTGTTTGCACCCTTCTGCGCTTCAATCCGCACTGCTCTGGCCATTCCACAGTCTTTTCATATTCCATTCCGTCATATATTAATGAGTTCCAGCTCCGTGCAAACCTGAACCAGGGCAAGCCTGTGCAGCTGGCTCTGCTCGTCCATGGCATTCACGGGCCTTACCATGACGCCTTCAACTATGATGACTCCTGGCACTCTGTCTGCGTTTCTTGGAGCCAGAATGGTGGACGCTGGGCAATATATGCTCATGGTCACGTTGTGTATGCGGCTGAAGGCCTAAACAGTATGGACAGCATTGAAAATGGTGGCTTTTTCATTATCGGGCAGGAGCAGGACACCTTTGGGGGGTCATTTAAGAGTGACGAATCATTCTCGGGGAGCATAACAGAACTCCACATTTGGAATCGGGTACTGAACAGCAGCGAAATTTCCAGCATGGAAAAGAAGTGCTCACCCGTTTCCTCTGGGCTGGTGTTCAAGTGGAGCGAAGCAGCAATGGAAATAGAGACCTCCCTTACAAAGCAGTGGAGTGACAGCCCATGTCAAGGTACATTAATCAGGATGCAATCAGACGACATGGTCAAAAGCTGAAGGGTTTTTAAAGGCTATGTATTATTATAGCAAATTTATTCACCAACTAGAGGAAAGTATGGAGTTTTGTGTTATTTAGACTATAAAAGACAAAAGAGACTCAATCTATCCACAAGCTCCAGCGGTAGAATTACTTATACTTGGTGTTTGCAATTTAAGTAGGTTGGCACTGGGCCTGGGTGGAGCTGCTGTACAGAAAAACGATTACAGAGAGTCCATTTGAAAGTCATTTTTGACTGCAATCATTTCAGTAACGTCAGACATAACAAAAGATCTAAGCTGGCCTGTTGTAGTTAACTCCACCTATATTACTGATATAACCCTCAGTCTCTGTCCCATCATCTTCTACACCCACATTATTAACCAGTCATAATATGATCACATCTAAAAAGTCTAAAAATGCTTTGACTTCTAGAACCAAAAGTGATGTCATGAAATAGTGAAACTGTTTAACTGCACAGAAGCAGTTTAATCATAAATGACATCTCTTAGTATTAAAAAAAAATGTAACTAAAACTGTTAAATGTCATTCATTTTATTTTTATTGGCTCTTTTACAAAATCAGATCATTTACAGATTTAAAAAAACAACAACTAGATGTGTAAATATCCTATGATCACATGTTATGTCGTGTTTGCTATAGTGGCAACCAATGACCATTTATTATTCAAGTTTTAAACATTAGTAAACAAACACAGGCACACTCTCAGCATCTGTCTCCCTCCCTCCCTTCCTTCCTCCCTAAAATGAATAAGGGAGCTAGTGACCAAGTTGTAATTGGCAGCTGGTGGGGCTGCTGATGTTTCTGGTAAATGCTTTTTGACTCATATCACCCCGAGTCCCACCCTTCAAAACAGACGTCTCCCCTTCTGACATCATGGTCTCTAATGAGCAGTGAAATTCCAAAAATCTCCCTTTCCCTGCTGGAGCCGAGCGTGTAGAAAGGCAGCGTGTTGGAATTCAGTCACTTATTTTCTCTCACACAATCAGAATTTAATTGCAGGTCTTTTAAAGACTATCTCTGTGTGTTTGTGTGTATTTAATGCGATCAATGTAATGTTTGTAGGGTGGCTGTTGCCTTCCTTCAGTTACTGGACTTGAAAGATCTTGGCACTGCCTGCTACTCTGTCAGGCGGGTTCATTTTTCCCTCTCTCTCTCTTCCTCATCAAACCATCTCAGACATACACAATCCAGCATCAACATTAAAAACTCCTGCCAAATACTGGCTAGATCACCATTTGTACATCCAGAGCAATTATGGCTTGGCGTGGACTTCACAAGGCCCCGAAAAGCATTGTGTGTTATCTGGGACAGAGGCGTTAGTGGCTGATCCAGTCCTGTGAGCTGGAAAGCGGAGCCTTCAAGAGTTTACACATGTTTTTCCAGCGCATACCACATATGTTCAGTCATATTGAAACCTGGAGAATATATGGGTCAAGCCAGCACCTTATAAACTCTTGCTTCTAATGTTGTGGCAACAAGGTATAACATGGAAAAGTCCTCTATGGATACAAATTATTATTATTAGAAATAATATCAGCTTTACACTTAGAAGTTAAACATCATTTTATACTAAATAACATCATCTAGCAGTTTATAACCATGACTGTGCTTTAGCATATATAAAAGCAATAACTTTGATCTACAGCTCCACTCCTGCTCAGTTTGAATCGAATGCCAGCACATGCCAAGACCAGTTTCATTCAGCTTAGCGCTCAGACTTTTCTTTTACTGGAGAGCTATGTTGAATGCGGTTTGGTATTGTATTGCTGCAACAAACAGGTCGTCCTGGGTGTGATCAATTCACTAAAAAGTCCAAATACATTAGAGCAGCGGTCCCCAACCCCCGGGCCTCGGACCGGTACCGGTCCGTGAGTCGTTTGGTACCGGGCCGCGAGAGTTGAGGGTCAGGTGTGAAATGTATGGTTTTCAGGGTTTTTATCGGTGTTCAGCGTTATTTTGTTATCGTTTTTATCCTTAACTCTGTTTTCCTGGGTCTTTTCACGTGTGTTATGAATAACTCTTCTTTTTTTTCAGTACCGGTACTAGTTTTATTTTGTTGTATTTTTCCACGACACCTTAAAGGCCGGTCCGTGAAAATATTGTCGGGCATAAACCGTGGCGCAAAAAAGGTTGGGGACCGCTGCATTAGAGAATATCGGTGGTCACAGTTACTTTTAATATTAAATCGCAGCAAAAAGATGCTTTTGAGCCGTGATATTCCTTAGTGTACCATAAGTCATCAGTATGGCTGCCTGTGGTGCTCCAAAACCTCTATTCGTCTTTCATTGTCAATGGGGCTTTTAGTAATCCCCCAAACATCACAGTTGTTGGCTTTTGAGTTGTATATTAAGTATTAATTGTATACTCTTATCTTTAGCTAGAACAGGACAGTGTCCCACTTGACCCCAGTCTATTTTAAAGGAGCTCAGCCCCAGGAAAGACATGTTTGTTTCGATAGTATAGAGCTACAACATAACATGCTGGACTATCCTCATGTATTAACCAGAAATTTTAAAATGCACCCTCCGAATTTGATGGCCTACATAATGTTGCTGCTGTCCTTCATCATTTCCCGTTATGTCGACCCCTCAGCCACCCCAGCATCCACCTGTAGGCTCCTGGGGATGGTTAACTTTTAGTCCCTAGTTTCTACTATGTGTGCCTGTAAGATCATGGATCAAATCATGTTAAGCCTAATCATTTGTAAGATGTCCTTTAGTAAAGCGCTATACAAATACAGACCATTTACCATTTTACCATTTAATTATTAAAATTTCTTTTTAAATTAGTTTAGTTTAGTACACAACTTCCCTAGCCGTTTGCTTCCCCTGTCTTAGTTTTTTTTCTTCTGATCCTGGCATCAAATTCATAACAATCATAAATTCTTCCTCAGAAAAACTACATTTGATTAATGTATTTTCTGCTATTTTTAATCAAATATAGGCTTCAAAAGATTTGCTGATCATTGCATTCTGCTTTTATGTACATTTATTTACATTCAATAAAACAGATTTAGTATGATGTGTTGCAGACCAAAATAAAAGCTTACGATATGTGTCCAGATTCTGCTAGCAGTGAATAAAAACTAAGATATACATAAACATATATATATATATTCATACAGTGTTTTAGTATACAAGTAAAATATTTTAATATGAATAAAGCAAAACAGATTTTAAAATGCTACAATGGAAAAATAGATGCCTAGAGTGATAAAATAGAATAGAATAGAATTCAACTTTATTGTCATTGCACATGTCACAAGTACAAGGCACCGAAATGCAGTTTGCATCCATAAGTGCTTTAGCCATAATAGATATATTACCAAATATATATTGGCAATAATATAGATATATGGATATATTATAGAAAGGTTTGTTAGGTATGAGGGTACAAAATATGGGTCTATTATGGGTATGCATGTTGAGTAAAATATCCAGAAGCATTTGCTAACTACAAATGAGTAATTTGAAACCATGTTTAATTTACTATTAGTGCAATATTTATACTTAGCCAAGTTAACAAACTTACTCCATTTCTAACGGGGAGAGCAGGTCAGGTTATGCCTATCTGGGTCAATTTGAATTCACCCAGTTACACCTTATTATATTGTATTTGTAGACTTGTTGATTAGTTTAAGCACTGCTGTGTATTGTTAGTTTCCTGTATGAAATGTCTCACATTTGCAACATTTCTCTATTTTGTATTATCCAAACTACTGTCTATCAGCATAATATCAATATTGATATTTCCCTACGCGATTTTCAACAGCTTAATAATATGTATAAGCCTCACTATTCCCTTCACCATGTTTGCAGAGAGCCAGAGAACCGATGAAGAGTGCGGCATTTTTGACCCCGTCACGGAGCATTCCCGCCTAGCCAAATGCAACTCCTCCAGAGGAGCTGTCTGTCAGTGTAGGCGAGGTACAGATAATAATTATTGTGCATCAACAAATGTGATTGAATTATGCAATTCAGTTTTCTTGCTTTTAAATTATTTTTAAATAGGTTTTTAGGGTGCTGTGTGTGCTTTTGTGTGCTAATGGATTGCAGTATATTATATTATATTATATTATATTATATTATATTATATTATATTACATTATATTACATTATATTATATTATATTATATTATATTATATTATATTATATTATATTATATTATATTATATTTGTCCGTCTCTGCAGAGAAGCTGGGTGTTTTCAGTTTACCAAAGGCACCATTCTTCAGGAGGCTGAACAAGGATCTCATCAATAAACCTGTGAGTCAGCCTGTTGAGCTTTGAGGTGGTTATTAGGTAGTGCAGTGGTGGTACAGTCTGATAAACTACCAAGTATTCATGTTAGTGAGCAGATCACCAAGTTAACACGTGCTAAAAAATCCCCCAAAAAGAATATTCTTTGATTATTTACGTTTCATTTCACTCGCTGGGCCCACGTCCTCATTTTGGGGTTGACAGTGTTTTAGTAGGTAAAGGTGAATGGCTTGGACATGAATTGAGCTGCGGTTTGGGGAAGGCCTCAAAGGGGACTGGCTCCCAGGCCTGGCAGATCCCCATGTACTAAATAGAAGTGAAGAAGTTAAAGAATTGAAAAGGAGAGGGAGGGTGGGGCACATAAACGAGAATGACAACTTGTAGAACTGGGGGAACATATATAGATAAGAACCAGAAGGAGCGTGTCTGGAGGCGTGGTCCCACTCCTGAAATTACGATACTTTATCTCCAATTAAGCTGTTTTGTGGAAGATGTATCCAAGTAAAAAATTGACACACTTAAGAAACTCTTGGAACTATCTGATCCAATTTTAGGAGAGTCATCATCTCAACTTTGCACATTTGTTAGGATCAAAATCCCAGAGAATCACCTAAGAATGCTTAGTGAATAGAAGTGATTGAAGTATAAAAGGACCAGTGAATCAGCAGTTAAGTTAATGTTATAACTTTGTTCTATTCTGTTTATTCAGGTAACAGGAGCGGTGGGTGCTAACAGCTCCTGGGACAAATTGACCTTGCTGCAGCAGCTGACCCAAGCTGTCCTACATAAAATAGAGGCAAGTGGCCCACTCCTCCTGACCGCCAACGATGTTTTCTACCTCTCTCAGATGATGGACGTAACTCCACCAGCTAGATTTCACTCTGCCGGAGATAATGCCACAGAGGTCATGGTGTCCATTGCCACCAACTATCTAAATATTGCGAGTCTGATCCTGGAGCCACGCATGGCTTCACAGTGGATGGGTCTGACGGATGATGGGGTGAGGCGTAATGTTTCTGTGATGATATCTCTGTGAAATCCTCCAATTTTTTTACTTAATTAAAATTGTGTGTTTAATAACATTTTACCTCCTTAAATTATTAAAAGCATTGTAGCAAATTAGTGTACCCTGGGATTTAAGCGCATACGGACTATGAGAACCTTATTTAATCCATCAGAAAAGAATTTAAAGTTGTTTCTTAACTATACATAAGAAACCTGTTTGCATCACTTAACAGTCTGTGTTTCTATCCTTTATTTATAATGCGGATTTAGATTTAATTACTTGCTGGGTACACCCTGGATATGTCACCATCTATATCTATCACAGGGCCAACACACAGAGACAACTATTCATGCTTATGTTGCACAAACAGGCAATTACATAGGACATGCAGGCCCCAGCCAGCTGGTGCATACATAACCCAGGACTCTGTTGCTTTGAGGCGCCCTGCTTACTTACTTAAATATAATCTACTCTCCAAAGATAGCTCTTCACCTCCATTAACCTGTGTTTGATCGATTTGTTCAGGTCAACATTGGCCCATTTACGCTTGTCAAGACCATTGATAAGTTCACTGAAGCTTTTGCAGAGATGCTTTGTACTAAGGGAAGAAGCTTGAGTCTTTCTACCAAGAATATAGGTGAAAGGACACACACACGCGCGCAATGATCGAAACATTTGGTGGCTCTTGGCTTTCTAACTTATGGTTTCTGTTAATATTGTCATTGCATCTGCTTGGCTGTCAGATGTGTACATGAAGTGGCAGAAGCTGTCCCAGGAGAGCTGTAATCAAGTCTACAAGCCATCTGCGTTTGGCTCTCACAAGCCCAGCAGCAGTAGCCACGATGAGTTGCTCATTCCTGAGACCGAGCTCCAGAGGATACACACGCTAGGTAGTAAACACACACACACACGGAAATGCACTTGTTCTAGAGGCTAACCGTAACCGTTAGTTTACACTACAAATGCTATAGACACATATTACATTGTTAGATGCTCACCTAGATGAACCACTGACCCACACAGTGTTTTTGTCCACTATCTCTAAACAGGATATGAGGAGGTGATATTTATTCATACCCATTACAACCAGTTCAGTGACATTGTATCAGGAACAAAGGAGTCTGCACTGAGTGACCAAGAGAAAGTGAAAAGGTTTCCTGTTGTTTGTTTCTCTGTTTTTAATGAACTGTAATTTCTTATCTTATCTTTGTGGTCTGGATTCAGCCACTTTTACTCTAAAGCATGGGGATTAATCTGATGGTTGTAGTTTGAATTGATTATGTAAGATGTATCTCAGTGATAACCATTGCCTGTTTTCCCAGAACTCTCCCAGGAGATCTAGCATCGGCTATCATATCAGCCACGGTCCGCCATGCCTCGAACCCCGAAACCATACCTGTTGCTGTCAAGTACACCCTTTCATCATCACAGGTGGCGCAGCCTATTGTGCAGAGGATGTCACACAGCATGATATTAGCAGCTATGCAATTTTCGTTTATTAAAAATAAGTTACAGCATTTTATTTTACAGTAATTTTCATCACTTAGCAAGCAGCACATGGAATAGAAAGAAATAGTCATTTAGAATAAGCCAAAGTTTGATGACCAACCACAGATAAATTAAAACGAGGATAAAGATTAAAACAAGTGCAAACATTATTCTGTTTCTAGGTGGAGTATTCAAAGAGAGTTATTCCTGTTTGTGCCTTCTGGAATTTCAGCCTGACGTAAGTTTGACCAACAGCACAGTCACATGACTATGCCTGAAAATTGTATTATTTCAATTAATTCGATAAATGATGTAGGAAGTAGCCTATTGTTTGATGTTTTATAAGACATGTCACTATCCCTGCAGGATGTCTCAGTCCTAAATATGAGTGTGATTCTTTACCAGTGAGTGTGTTTGTGCTTGTGTATAGGCACACCAATACCAGTAGCTGGTCCAGTGAAGGCTGCACAGTGATCCTTGATGGCTCTAGTGTCACGTCCTGTTTGTGTAACCATACAACAAACTTTGCAGTGCTGATGAATTACCTCGAATCACAGGTAACTTGAGCTCGATTGTGATGCCCCCATTTAAATCACACACATCAAGTTTTAGGTTATTTAAGGTAAACTGTGAACAATCTTGTAAAGGTATGAGTTATGTGGTGCATTTTTTTTACAACATGTATATTATGATACATTTCATATTCATAGTAAAAATGGCATCGCATATCCGGAATAATAAAAATAATCAGGGTTTAAAATGAGGTAAGTATAGTCTCAGACGTGTCACATTACACCACATCTTTATTAATTTATCAAATATTAGGCCAAAATGCGAAAGCAGTGTATGATAAACTAAGTGCACTGTTACGTCTTCCATACATATTAAATGGTAAATGGCCTGTATTTATATAGCGCTTTACTAGTCCCTAAGGACCCCAAAGCGCTTTACATATCCAGTCATCCACCCATTCACACACACATTCACACACTGTGATGGTAAGTGGCTGCTAAGCAAATAGAAGTGAATAAATGTTATTGATAAGTGTGCCCACCTCTATAAAAGCAGATGTTTTAGCAGTTGGCTGGTCTGGAGCATTCAGGTCTGCTTTCAAATTCAGATAATGTTCAGAGAAAACCCCAAAGCTACACTTCAGGCCTCAGTTATGATGCTAAAGTTCATGAAAGTACATTTGATGAACATTTCATGCAATTTTGCATTTGCAAAATCACAGTTGTGCAAGCCATGAGACCCAAGTGGAGATGTTTGGCCAGAATGCACAGAACCGCCTTTGGAGAAAACTAAACACAGCATGTCGGCACCAACACCTCATACCAACTGTCAAGTACAGTGGTGGAGAGGTGATGATTTGTGCACCTAGCAGCCGTTGGTAAATGACAAATGTAGCACTTTTCTACTCTACCTGAGCACTCAAAGCATTTTGTACAACTTACCTTATTAGCCCATTTGCACCTATTCATAAAGGAACTTTTTTTCTATGCTTTTTCTAGGTAAGGACTTTCTGTCTATCTCACCTTCATACTCTGATAGATGCAAATGAGAACAACTTGGGCTCAGTAGCTTGCCCAAAATGAGAAAAATGTGAGAAACAATTAAAGTTACTTCAAGTTATTGCAGATCAAGGTGTTTCTACAAGCTGCTGGGCCTTAAGTTGCACTTAGTTTTTCACATACTGCTTCTGCATTTTGCTCTAGTTTGTGTTAAATAAATAGTGACGTGATATAGTAGGTCTTTTATTGTTCATCTAAGACCTGGTAAGGAATACATTTTGAATAAATGTCCTAATACGGTATAGTATTATAGCTGATGGAGAATGTACTTTATTCTTTATTATTGTAGGGTTTTTAACTTTCAATACAAAGCACTTTAAGGTGACTGTTGTTGTGATTTAATGCTATATAAATAAAACCGAATTAAATGTATTTGAATTACTTTTTACCGTGACTGCTTGTCTAAATCAAGATCCAGTTTAATATTCGATCTTGGGGATAGGATTTGCAGTACATGATGTCTGCCAGCAGGTGTCACTCATACTGCGCCTGTTGTGTTGAAGGATGTAGAATGTAGTACAGCTATTCTCTCTGTTTACCTGAAGAACATAAAAGTTTGTAAGTTCATCAAAGAGCAATACCATCGGCAAGATTTTGAGTTTATAAAAATGCAACCATTTATGTATAGCGATGACGTAAGAAATCACTTTCTTTCAGATCAAATGAGGGATTTTTCAGATATTGGACGGCTTCTCGTCAACCTCTAGGACTCTCTGACAACATTCTCCCCTCTTTTGTCTTTCTCCCACAACTTGCCTTTCCTTTCTGTCCCAGTGGAGTCCAGAGGAAGAGCTTATTTTGACCAAGCTGACATTCATTGGCTGTGGCGCATCTCTGTGTGCTCTGGTGGTGACCTTGATGCTGTTCACTGTGCTGGAGTAAGTAACTGATTTTTCCTGACCTGCTTGCCTATGATGCGAAAATAGCTGCCTGTTTTCTGTCTGCCTGAGCCACGAGACGCAAAGCAGCCTCACCTTTTTCTGTGCTGCTAAACACAGCAGTCACTTTTTACACCTGGTGTCAAGCAGATGCAGTGGTTCTGCTATACATATTTTATGTTGTATACTGTATTGTGTTGCTCAAGTACCTACATACTTTTGAAAACAGGTTCATCATTATTTCCAAAGTCAAAATAGCAAAAAACTCTCTTTATAATAGTGGTCTTGAAAATGCTAAAAGCTTATAATTTGGACTCATTATATGGAATTTATGTAGCACAAATATCATTTAGGCATTTTTTTGTGTATTTTTTACACCTTTTTGGGCATTGCCATGTTATAAGAAAGACACGCTGAGATAACTGATCAGTAGTATCGTTGCTGCTCTGTTCCTAAAGCTATGATAGTATTGACTTGTGCTAATCCAGTAATTACTGTTGTCTACATGTGAGTCCACCCTGAAGGTTTATGGTGGCATTCTCTAGCTGTTAATTAACATTACGGTCATTGAGGGATCGCGATCAGCTGGAGAGGAGCTGCCTCGGCAATTTACGACTGCCCTAAAAACAGAGAGCGCAGGCTCGCGTTTCACGCGCGCTGATGTATGATGTACATGTGTTTGTGCGCTTAAATTCACTCGCAACCAGAGACAAAGCTGAGGCTCACAAAGCCGAGGACGCTTGTATTCATGCGGCGGGATTACAGTGGTCTCAAGCAGTGATGCAGACATGAAATGAGCCTGATGGGCAGATAATGAGAGGCTCTCTAGTTAATTTACCTCTCAGCCAGTTTCAGCTGTCTCTTGTTTTTCTGTTTTCTGTTTGATATTTCAGTCTGAGATGGAAATATTCAATGTATTGATTAATTAATACGAGTAGTTGTTTTGATCTTTTTGGGTGTTTGAGGAAACAGTGACATATATGGTTTCCTTATTGTGGTGCCATTGACATTTTCAGTTAGTTATGCGAACAGGTGGGGGGGTAGAAGGCACAAAGCACGTTGTCAGTATTTTACGTCACATCTCAGAACCAAGTCAATCTGTGAATTAGTGAGATTCTGCACAATTCTTAGTTCTGCTCCTTTATTCTGTATGAAAAGCTTTTCTTTTATCTAATCCCTGCAGCCGCCTGAAGGCAGCATTCCAGTTAACTGTTGATCAATCTGCTGCTATTTTTGAGAAGTGTAGCACCGGAGCATAGTGATATTATGTACCAGCTTCCCTTCTTGTTTACCTTAATATAATCATGTAAAACACGCAAGTGCAAGACCACTACACATACCATAGTGTCTGTTACAGCTATCTGTCTCTTATGACCAGATATTTGGCTCATTTATGACTGGTGGCTCCTCTGTCTTACATTTCGATTGATGTTATTGGTGACATGTGTTAAACAGCAATGTTGCAAAACCAGAGAAATAGGGTAACAGTTTTGTGTAGTGTCGACGTGGGATAGCTTCCAATTTTGTTGTACTATTGTACTAGGTATGACTGCACAATGACAATAAAATTTATCTTATCTTATCTTATCTTATCTTATCTTATCTTAGCAGTATAACTGAGATAGCATTTGATTGGTGCAATGCTGTGTAAGCAGGCTCCATAGCATATATCTTCCTTTGGATGAGGTTTTGTTATCCCCCTCTGTATCCACAGTATCCCCAAATCCGACAGGACGTCCATTCACAAGAACCTGTTCGTTGCCCTTATCTGTGCCCAGGTGATTCTGCTGTGCAGCGGCTCAGCCATTCACAACAAGGTAAATGTTATGTTGATTTTTAAAAGTAGGTTTGCAGATTTCATAACCTTTATAGAGGGTATCATTAAATATTGTTAGAGTTACACCTATTTGCAGTATTTTTACAGTGAAACAAGCAAGTGATTTAAATCTAGATTTAAGAAAATACAGAGCATTTATAACACCTACATATGAATTGTGCAGTATTTAGCTGAAGCTTAGAAATATTTGAAATGACTGTCTAAATGAAAAAACATGTCTTTAGTTGGTTTTTAATTCCTATTGCAAATAAATCATAATCATTCATTTACACAAACTAACATTTGCTGAATAGAGGCTACAAAAGCATGCATACAGTTATCTTGTGATCGTGGGATTGATAATGATGTCAATGGGATATTTCGTCTTAAACATACAGTTTAAACATTTTTCATTTGTGTGTGTAGTTAAGGCTTGTAGCCATTCTTGACTTTTATTACTTAGTATCACTAATGCAACTTTCATCTCATAATGACAAATCTTATGTTTATGCCTGTGCTTGTGTGTTGTAAGGTGGCTTGTACGCTCGTGGCGGCGCTGCTCCATCTCTTCTTCATGGCGGCATTTAGCTGGATGCTGGTGGAGGGTCTGCTGCTCTGGAGCAAGGTGGTTGCAGTCAACCTAAGCGAGGAGCAACATATGAAATATTACTATCTCATCGGCTGGGGTACAGTTACATGACCAAACCAAATTGTTCCTTATCGTTACACATGCAGACGGGCTGCCAGGTTTTTCTTGTGGAAGTAGTTGATTTGTCACACTGTGTAATGTGCAGTGCTCTAACTGACTCTCTATATGTGCGATTCAACAAAACATCAGTGCTTTTACCTCCTCTGTGTGTATTTTTTAAAACCTCTCAATCTAACCAGGTCTGCCTGTGCTGATAGTCACCATCACACTAGCGTCAGCCCCGAGCAAGTACTCGGCTGATGACTACTGCTGGCTCAGTCTGCAGAATGGCATTATCTGGGGTTTTGCTGGGCCTGTCATCTTCATCATCATGGTCAGCAAATTGAATTATAATTAGCTGAACTGATGTTGTTAAAATAGAGCATAACAGGGATGATAGTTTTGGACTATAAAACCTAATGTTACTACCTCTCCTTAGATATTTGTATTTACTTTCTTTTATGACGGTCTCTGTGGAATCTTTGCTTCTTCCTCATTTCTGTACTCTCCTGATTTTATTTTGAAGGTGAACATATTGGTATTAACCAGGGTTGTGGTCATCACAATCTCCACAGCCAAGAGAAGGTCCATCATGTTGGCCATGGGAGCCAGTCCGGTGGAGCGAACGTATGAGCAGATCAGGTACCAACCACAAGGAGGCACCATTTGTCCTCTTTTTAATGTGTATTGGCCTCGGCCAGAGGCCTTGAAACGGACAAGCTGTAGTCATTAAGTGATTTTGTACTGCATTTTGTCATTTTAAATCAGTGGCTTTTGTTTATCAGGCGAGAGAGAGGAATACTTTTGAGTGGATTTTATTAGTGATAGCCATATAAAGGACTTAACTGATTGCAATGTTATACTCTCAGTGTTTAATATCGTTTAAGTCCTGCCAAATTGTATATATTGTCTTGCAACAGTATATTTAACTTCTGCTTATGTCATAGAAATAATTCAAACTATGGTGTTGTTTGGAATTGAAAGATTATGTTACTAACTGACAAATTTATATTCTTTCAATTTAAAAGAAAAATATATAAATACATATGATATGTTTGTTAACTTATTTTAGTTTGGATTAATTTAGTGTTAATTTGAAATGTAGCATGCGTGCAAATCACTAACTCAAGTCCCGGAGTTTTGTACAGTTAACGTTTCTTGTTCCATACCATCTACCATTGCTAAACCTGCCTTGGTACACTGACGTCTCCGTTGCTGTTGCACTGTGATGTCAGTACAAAAGCACCATCCCAGGCTGCGTCCCTGCTGTCTTTTCACTTCAGTGGGATTGGAGTAAAATCCTGCAAGCTTCTATGTAATCCTAGCAGATGAAATCATGATTGTGGGCGTGTTTGAACCTACCTTAGTCCACTGGGGCTCACAGTAGGTGCTTTATGAAGGTTTTCAAAACAGGCCTTGAACTATTTGCCTGGGTGGCAGCCATCTCGGAAACTCAAACACATTCCTCCGCTGAATAAACTAGGGCCCGTCGCATGCCATGTCACACACACGAGAACACACAGACAGCTGTTGTGGTTTGGCGGTCACCTAAGCGGAACGCTAATTCCACTCTAAACAGAATTAAGGTGGATTTAAGGTGGGAAGTTTTCACCCCGTGAGCCTTCCAGCTGTATAGGCTTGTATATGGAACAACTGGCTCACCGGAGCTTCTCAGTTTTGACAAAAAAAAATAAAAAGTTGGGAAAGTTGGAAATTGAATAGATGATCAGAAGGAGAACCTGAAGGAAATAATTAAATACATTTTACGTGGTTTGCTCAGCTCAATCAGCTACTTTAGAGTGGTGTGATTGGTTGTTGTGTTTGTGGGTACAGGGCTGCAGTGAAAGCAGTGTTGGTGTTGCTGCCCATCCTTGGACTGACGTGGCTGTGCGGTGTTTTGGTTCCTCTATCCATTGTAATGGCCTACGTCTTCATCCTCCTAAACTCCCTACAGGTACACACACACACACTCAGCTCACAGATGTTGTGTTCAGTGTGTGAAAGTCTCGAAACCTAAACAATATTCGGGAAAATAATATCAGTCGTGACTGCAATACGTTTACGCATGCAAAAGCTCGCCTGGCGATCTGTATTGATTATAGCGTATAGAAATAATACGCTTGTTATTTACACTATAATTACAATGAGACGTCTTTTGAAATAAACAAATCCAAGCATGCATAATTCTCTCAGTTGTAATATCTCCAATGAGAGAAGTACCTTCATATCGCACGTATTTTTGAAAATCTTGTCATAAAGAAAAAAAATGGAATAAGGCTGTGGCGAAAACTTTTGAACAACTTGAAAAAAAGTTCAGACTTTTAACAGCTTTTTTTCATCAGTGAGAAACAGAAAGGTTTTCCATTATACATTGTAATTCTGCCCTTCTCGCATGGTGAGGGTACACAGACTGTCAAGGTTTTTATTTGTCAGTGACAAGGCTGAGGCAGAAAGGGGAAAAAAAGAGCTCCGGTCTGGCTTGTGTTAAGGAGGTGCTTCATTTTAACAAGGAAAGTGGGTTTGTATTGTTTGTTTGATTATTTGTGTTTTATGTATTCAGAGGTCAGCATTACTCTTGTTTTTTTGTGCCTTATCAACGTTGGTTTTTAGGCTTTTAGTGCTGAAAGTTAGCAGTTTGACTGCCACAAACTTTGAACAAAGATATATATATATATATATATATTTTTTATTGGCACTGTTTAAAATAATACAACAAAATTCATGAGGTGTGTCTGTGGCCATTACGGCTCCATTTTAAAATGGTCACAATATGAAACAAACAAAAAAAAGAGTTATCTGAAGCCTTACTTTCCTCAGCAGTGATTGCGGGGAAGCCTCGGATATGAAATCATGTAATTCTCTCACTGCAGCGGGCGGCCCCGGGTCAGCCAGCCTCGGCAGCGTCTCCAGATCTGCTGCTGCGATTTGTAGTTGTCTTTTAATCAGCTGTATCTTTAATTGAGTTGTATATTTAAAGGGAAAATCAATAGAGGTTTCAGCTGCGGTCTGATCCTTACGTCCGGCTCCTTGGTTACCATAAATAGTTTCTGTTTCTCCCTCATATCTCATTATATTTTTTTCTGTGTCGACAGTAATTAATGAAGAAGGTTTTCTTTCTGGGCTCTTATTATACAAATGCACTGCTTTGCATGCTAATGCATAACATGGATTTCTATTCTTTTCCATGCAGTGGCGTGTCTGCCGCTATCCAGCCTCTGTTATTCTCTTGGATCTCTGGTTTTCTTTCCAGCAATGTATTGTGGGTATATTGCAAAATGGCAAAGTTTGGGATCAAAATGTAAAATAAGCAGCCTCAGAGACGGCTCGCCTCAGGCTCTAGGTTTAAATAAAGAAATGAAATATTTGCAGTTACACTTTTGACATCACAGATTATATTTTCTTTGTCTTACTACATACTTTCAAAGGTAATGGACAGACCATGCATAGTTCCTTTGTGTGTTTGTGTGTGTGTGTCTTGGTGCTGTTGGGATTTTTGGGCAGCAATAAGAGGCCTGTGGTAATACCCAGCTGCTCTGTGATAAAAGAGCTACATAGTGGCTCTTTCAGGAACCCTACCAGGCTGCACTCTACTCTTTTGACCCCGCTGTTCTCACTGTGACAATTAAAGATGGAGAATTTTTACTTCACCTATGAAACGAGCTACCAGACAACATGCTAAAAACAAATGAAATAATTAAAAAGGTTTAAGAGGGTTGTTGGTGTAAATGTGCTCCAACATGCTCATGTTTGTGCTTTAATTTTCTTTACTGACAAAAGTCAGATAACCTGGGGAGGAAGGGGAGTCAGCATGGTATTTTTACTTTTCCTATTCGCCAAAAAGTAACTCTAAGTTGTTCTATCAGTGTCTGCTTGTGGGTGTTGGTCAAACTTTTGTCCATACTGAAATATCTTGACAGCTGCCGAATAAACTCTCATGACTCTTTGTACAGAAATTCATTGTCTGCAGAAGACTTTTGATTTTGGCCCCACGTTGTTCAGCCGAGTTTGGATATTTTTCTCTTGCACAACCGTGAAAAATCTGGTACCATGATTCGTTCTCCAGTGACTGAATTGATGAACTGATCCTGTAATCAGGACAGTCATCATTAATAATTCCTCCTCAGCCATCTCTGCTTGCAGGTGCCACTATAAACCGTTTAACTGTTATCCCTACACTTTTGAGTGACTTCTGTTCTAGGTTAGGTTCTGTGTGAGCATCTGTTTTAAACAAATTCAACAGATGAGGTCCATATATGTTTGACTAAACAATTTTAACTTGCAGAAAACACTGAAAGATTCATATGATTCTTTTTTGGTCAGCTGCAGTTTATAGAATGTAAAAAAATAATGACAGAAATAAAAAAAATAAAAAAAAATTCCAAAGGCTAAAATTTTTATGATTTGAAGGTTTAGGCTTAAAGATTTTCTTGTGTTTAATTGAGCCTGTGTTTATATTTTAATTTTGTTTAATGACCCTCTTAATATGTTAATTAAACCTTGTGTTACAGTGTATCACTACGGTCGTGTAGATGCTATTGCCTTCTATAGTGTCATGGATCCCTTTGGTGTGGGAGAGTCCAGCAAAATATGGTCCCTCTGTAATGATGCTCGTAAAAATGATGAAATGTGTAAAACCCTAACAACGATGCATGCACAACCTGAGCTAGTGAGTGGGCGATAGGAATAAGCTTTAAAAAAAAGAAAAAAGAAAAGCAAATAAATAAATAAGAACGTTCAGGTTTTTTAGGAAATCGTTTTTTATTTGCAGCTGTTGTATTTTCAATGGGCCAGCCAAAGCAACATAAAGCTTAAGCGGCAAGCCTTTACTGTTAAATCAATAAAACAGATAATGTTGACAAGCCTTTTTCATTGCTCTCCCTCGTGCCCTCCTCGCTCGTCTTCTTCCTGCTCCCTTCTTCCTGAAGTATGTCTACCCTTACTGTTATTTCTCAGTGCAAACCAGCTGCAGCGGGCCATTACGAGCAAACATACTGAAGACCGGGCACACAGATGCACTGTACGTCTGCTTCTCTGTGCAGCGAGGGCTCTGAATCTCATCCCTCGCTGCTGCTTCGTTTTGGGTGAAAGTATCCGACATGTGCGTGTCATCTGTGCAGAAGTTATTTGAGTTGTTTAATAATTCTGTTTGGCAAAACAAGAAGGCAGAAATGTTGATATTTTTCTTGATTGGTCCGATGGCTCGTGTGTAGTGCTTTCTTGTAAAGCTATAGAGAAATATTTTTATTTTAGGGAGTATCGGTCAATGCGGCACTATTGTAAACACTTCTAATGCTCAGTAGATGTAAAAACCCACAGCAACAGCTGCAAGTCACATTTCATGTCAAACCAAACACATCAGAAATGAAAAACTAATATATGGCATTTTAGTTTTTAAAGAGAACCATGTGGAGTTTGGAGCAGACATGATGTCCCCCCGACTCAGTTCTAACTTCCTGCTCTGAGCCGGTAGTTTTTATGAACATCTTCACCATAAATGCAGACATGCCTCATCTGCCTCCTTATCAAGCTAGAGATAAATAGCAGCGAATAGCGTGTGCGCGTGTCAGCGAGAGCGAAAAGGGGAACAGGGGCTCTTTGGGGAGGCCATAAATTGCTCCATCCTCCGTCATCCAATCTCTTGGCAATGTCATTCAAAATCCCCTCACTATCCATTACCTGGGTATAATAGGCTCCTGGCCATGCAGTGTCCATCTTATTATTAGCCCATAACTTTAAACTATCAATAACTTTGAGGTGCCGAGAGAGACATTGGGCGGGCGGGGGGATGAAAAGAGGCAAGGGAGAAAACAAAGTAGAGAGGAAGGAAGTTACGGAGTTGGAAAGAAAATGTTAGGGTAACGATTGTTCTCAGTAAGTCGTGGAGAGCGCAACGAGTCCCTGTGGTTTGTTTTCAGTTTTTTGGGTTTTTTTCAAGAATGCATCCTTTTATTTCTGTTATGGCCATTCGCTTCCTGCGGAGGGCAGCCCTGTGCCTTGTCGTTACATTGCAAATATATAGAGAAATCATTGAGATAATTTATCTGAGCTGTTTCATTCATATCACATTAAGTTCTTTTATATCATAGGAATTGATGACAACAACATTTTCTTTTTTTTTTAATGACATGAACACGGCGGCGAGTCTACAGGTGTTCTATCCCTGTGGGATAAAGATGACTTTAGAAGAGATATTTGTACACACCAAGGAAGAATGAGGCAGTTGTATGCTGGTTTGGTTTTGCCAAAAAGTTGGTCCGTGTAACTGTCCCCTCCCCCCGCCTCCACTTCTTCCCTTTGCTTATGATAACATTGCATTGCACTCCAGTTACTTCACTTCAGATGCTCACAAAGTAAATAAAACACTCCTGATAATCCAAAGGAAGACTGAGGTGTAATTTTAAAGCAGCTAAAGGTTTCAAAAAAAATATTGTTTGCATTGTAATGAACTCCTCTACTCAGTCCACTTACATCAACACACATTTACACGCGCTTGGCTGGTGGACGTCAGTATGCATCCGTGATACAGATATGATCAATAGAGTCTCGCACCGCTTATTGATTTTTGCCATATGGGAGATTTGCTGTATAAGTGAGCCATGCTTTTACAGCATCTGAAGCGATTGTTCGAGAAGAGGTGATTTCTCCTCTTTGCTCAGTAGGTCAGAGACTACAAAACATCAGAGATTACTTCTGTAAAAAAATTGAGATTAAATTTGATGTTAACAGATTTAGTGTAACTGGATGTTACTGCATTGACTGGACTTTATAATATGCTAATATCTGACCTCTGCTCACGCTGACTGACCAAGTGGAAGTGAAAAACCACAGCAAATGTTTTTAAAGATTAAACACTCGTAACTTAACGAGCTCTCAGCTAAACAGAAAAGTACTTAATGTTGCCCCAAAATACAAACCGACAGCTTTAACACAGAATCACCGATCTGTATCCAGTTTTGCCTGCCAACGCTTTATCCCTTTCAGGTAAAAATGTCTCAAACAAATTTAAAAGACCTCACATTCAGTTTTAATTCCACTTCCTGTCTGAATGTGAGATGAGAAAAATGCACAGTGTATTTTTTTATGCTTTCATTTAAATTTGCCCAGTTTACAAGTACCAGCTCAGTTAGATATTTGCTGATAGATCAAGCAATGCGCTGCCTGTGCAAAAGTGTAATTTTGCTAATGGTCCTCAGCTTTGCCATGCAAACATCAAGTCAAAAAAAAATCAAGAATTTAAAAAAAGATTTTCATGTTCTTAAATGCAATGCTCTGGCTTGTAAATATTTCAGAGCTCAAATTAATTTTCCGTTTCTCATGTTGCTTGTTTTTTGTGCAAACAAAGCAAATATTGTTATTTATTATATACCTTTTACCTCAATTCAAAATAATCTCACAACAAAAATTTAAAAGAAGAAGGAAAGTGTATGCAAAGAACTGGCACATAGTGGTACATGTGTGATCCTGCATTTCGATTTCTTGTGTAAAGTCTGGCTTTTTTTTTTTTTTTTTTTTGCTGAACATAACGGCCCGTTAAGCATTGTGAATATCTGTGTGCATGTGTATCTGGATAATGTGTGTGATCGCTTGTCACCGCTACCATCAACGCCCTACAAACCGAGGAGTTAGAAGTTATTTTAACTTCTCATTTGGCAGAAGAAACCAAAACAGCAGGACCTGGATCCAGTTTCACAGTCAGGCATCTCCAGCCCATTCATCTGGACCTGCACAACTGGCCCATTCACAGCCACAGCATTCCTCTCCTGTACTCCTTATATTTTCCTACTGTACCATTTATAACTGCAGCTTGCCACGTTTTTATTTTTATTTTTAGGAATGCTACTTTTAAATGTATATATACTCTAAGATTTTTGTAGAAGTTATGCTCGTGGAATTTCCGTTCAATGTAATCAAACAAAGATTCAATGAAACACGTGCAAAATATCAGTCAGCAAACGTTGAAGTGGTCCAAACTGTGTTGTAACACAGTTTTACTGCCTATAAACTCACTCTGCAAACTAACGCAGTGACACAGTCGAGAGTGTCGATGTGCACACATGGCAGAGCTCTCACTGGCCAGATTACAGAGGGAAATGTTTTTCATTTTGGACTGTTTGAGAAAACAGGAACCATATTCCCCTCAATTCCCCTGACATCCTTATTCATTGTCTGCCGTAGCGCTGATCACACGCAATTTAAAGCAGCAGCCATCTCTCCCAGTACAGTGGAATTTACTGGTTGCACAGAGATAGCAAGTGATTGTGAATATTTCATCATTTCTTGTATTAGTTAATATGCTTTCACTAATTATTTTCTAATTATTGAATTGAATTTTAATTCCTTAGCTACTGAAATAAACTAAAATACTGCAAATGCAACTTTGTAACATAAATATTTTGCGTACAAATTATTATTATACAGCAGTGGGTGATGAAATGTTTAAATTAATGTAGTCATAGGTAAAATCATGGAGATTTATTTATAAATCCATATTTTAATGAGTCTGTTGGATAATTATGAACAAACAAATAAATACACTTCTTTCATTGTTTGCATTCCCACTGCCTGGGAAAATAACTTTCCCTTTGAAAAAGAGTCCACTGTTTGCGTTGCGTTCTCAATTACCAGACGCGGCATTAAAACAATATTCAAACGGGATACCAAGGTCAGCACCGATTCCCACCATGCCCGTCTGAGATGGCATTTATAATGAGGATGTAGCTCAGCTTTTTTTTTTAAAAGTAGTATATTTATAGTGTGTTTTGTCTCAACTTGTACTTTTATTTTTTTCCCCTGTTGCCTCTTTTCATCTTTTTTTGTTATATTTTTAATGTTTATTTTAGTTTAAATAAACAACATTAAAATTAGAGCTGTGCTGCAATATTTCATACAAGCGCTTGTTCACCTGTTTGAAGGGAGGATTTCTTACAGATGGAGAGGCTTATTTCACAACCTTAGCATCAAGGTTTGTGTACAGAAAATACTTTACTAAAATGTTCACCTAAGTACCCTTGAAATTAACTGAAGGGTAGACAAAAAAATCAGCCTTCATTCTCATAGAATGTAAATATTAAGTCTAGGGAGTAAAGACACAGACCAGCAGAACCAAAGAACCAGCTGCAGTGGTTCAGATGGGGAAGGTCTGATTGTTAGGGCGGGGAGTTCTCTTGGAGAGATCAGTTTTAAAAACTAGCCTGGGAAAATAAAGCGGCGAGAATAATAGGCTTCCTGTCAAAAGAGGCCAAAGAATTTCTGTCATTGCTCTTGCCGCCACCCCAAAGACCTCTCCTTGTGTTAAACCTGCTGGCATTTATTTGCCTTAGAATTACCTGCCAGCTCAATTTAGTAATAGACTGTGTCATAAGAAAGCAAACCATCCCCTTTGCCCCCTGCCCAATGATAACTGTGTGTGTGTGTGTGTGTGTGTGTGTGTGTGTGTGTGTGTGTGTGTGTGTGTGTGTGTGCGAGTGTGTGTGTGTGTGTGTGAGAGAGAGAGAGAGAGAGAGAGAGAGAGAGAGAGAGAGAGAAAGAGAGAGGGAAGGCGTAAAAGAGAAAAAAAGAGTGCAATTATGCTCAATGGCCTTAATGCATGTTATAGTTTGTATTTGATTCCATGCTTTGATGCTATTAGTAATATTTATTTCTCTGTTTCTGTGTGTATATGCATGTTATCCCATCAGCTGACTCTAGACTTCATGACCTCACTCATCCATCACCCCTGCCGCCTTCCCCCTCAGCTAAGCCACACAGCTGACAGTGTCAGGAACAATTCCGACACCCGAAATTACCCATGTCGAAACAATGACCGTTCTATTTATAAGTTCACCGTCGTGCCTTTTGTATCGGCTAACACCACTTCGCACGCATGCACAAAAATACAGACAAACTCACGCGGCTGTATCGGTAACAGCTCAGGGTGACTAGGTTGGGGATAGTCCTGTTTTTTCTTACTCTGCCTCGTTGTCGCAGATCTGTAGATTTTCCCGGCTTTGATGTATACTTTGTGGGTAATTAGTGGGAACTGGGTCAGTGCAGGGCAAGAAAGCAAAACCCTGTTGTTCTTTTAGTGGGTGGGTGGTAAGGAGCTGCCGAGGCGGGGGCATGAAGGGTGGACAAAAGTGTCGGAAGGTTAAAAGGCTGTCAAACGTCAGATCCAGTTTGCATGTGATAATTAAAAAAAAAAAATCCTCATTTTTAAAAATGTATTTAAAATAGAATAAAAAAATATTTGATAACTTTTGAAGCTGTCAAACGGATAGATAAAATATATGTTAATTATAGGTGAATTTATATTGATTACACCTTAGCGATTACACTGAGTGACAAACCAATGGGTCACACACTTGCCACACAACGTGCTCATCTGGAGCGACTTTGTGTTAAATTATAAGGCAGATAAAATGATTTGATCTAGGTTACCCAAAGCTGCCCTGTGCTTTTTGCTTGAAAAGTAGCATGTGAATTCTCTCCTCATTTTGGCTAATGTATGTGTGCTGCCACTATTTCTGTTAAGTAGCTGTAATCAAGAATGTGAAGTACAAATTACAAATTAAACCTACAGAATATTCTGTCAAAATTTTTAATATCTGGCAACTCAGTTTCACTGAGTAATACAGTAAATTATAATTTCACAATTTAAACATGACAAGTTCCCATTCTAACTGTACACAAAGGCAGGTCATTAAGAGACCGTTTAGCAGAGATGATTTATGAGCACTATGTGGATGTGTCTGGGAAGAATTGCAGCTACCTGAGTATTTTACTACTAGTACAGTGTAGCATTGTGTAAAAGCAAACAAAACAGTGCGATAGGAGCTGGAGAACAACAGCTCTGGCAGCAGGACACTGATTGGGATGTTGATGTCCCCACTGGCCTCTTGCCCTTCCTGCCGTGGCCCATAGCCAGTCCTCCACAGATACTCCGGGTCATTTCCTATGCATGTCAACGCACATAGATATACACTCTTCCCGTCGAGTGTTTACAGCCACATGCTGATTCATATTAATCTGCTTCTCGTCGGGACGGCGTGTAGGGAGGGTCCTGGAGGGTTTATGCAGGACTGGGGGGCTGCTGAAGGTGGGTAAGGCATTCACACACACAACCTGAAAGCCCTGTCTGACAGATTGCACCAGGCCTGGACTTCTTTTTACACTGAGCAGATGTGCTCTCCCACTTGTTTTCCTTAGTAATTATCCCTCATTAAGTGAAAGCATGTGCCAATCAAACAGCTTAGAGAGCAAGAGCAGAGCCTGGGACAGAGTGCAGAGAGAGAGAGAGAGGGAGAGGCGAGGAGGTCTATACCAGGATCTTTAGTTTTTTGTTTTTTTTTAAGCATACTGTCATTTCAGAGTCATTACTAGATTAAAAGCTACCCTTGCCTGCGCTGAAGCAGTTAGAGAGTTGGCATTATTGCGTCTCAGTTGACTTTTTAGCAGTTACAAATCTAACAAGTTTAATACTTGCCATTGTTCACATTAACTTTCAAACTGAAATATTGCTGTCATTCTCTGCATTGTCATCAAGGCTTCATTGGGATGGAAGCATGCATGACGCATCTTCTTTGTAAATTTTCTCCCTTTGGATGCTTGTTACATTGAAACGAACAAACAGAGCCCAGTTTTGCAAACGCAGCATCATTGCTTCAGCTTGTGAGAACTTGTGAGAACTTGTGAGAACGTGAGTTGAAAGCCACGTCCCCCAGTGGCGCGGTCTCTAAAATAAGCTCCTCTGGAGTTGCAAAGGTCAAGGGTTTGAATCCCCAGAGTGCAGCAATTCATGCATGGGTTATGTTTTCAAGTGCTCACTGAGGTTAACAAATACTGATAGTTTAAAAGCTGTATCTGTATTTTTATGCTTTGCTTCGCTTGAAACACTGTTTTTACTATTAGTAATCAGTAACTTAGATTACTGTTACCTGATAAATGGTGGCTGCTTGGTTAATAGCCAAACATAACAAATGATTAAACAAGTCAGGGATGCAGACACTTTCTTTGATGCTCATGTTGGCAAGGTAGGATTATGTTTATCGATATGTCAGCAGGGCTTGATAAAGTAATATTGGTATGTTCACAGGGGAAACACCAAGTGCAGGACATTGGGATCATGTACAGGATCGACTGCAGAGAAGTAAATAAAATTACAAGAGGTGATAACAAAGGAAATCAAGAAGGAGTCCAAGTAGATAACCAAAAAATAAGGAAGCAAAAGTAATGAGGGCACAGGGGAAGGCACACAGCAAGATAAACAACTGGGAAGCACCAGTAATCTGCCAGATACGTGCATTAAGCAGCGCAGGGTAAGGATGGGGTTACCTGCTTGCAAAAATGCAAATGGCCAGCAGCCGACACCACTGGTGTAGTTGTTCTTAATGCGTTATTTTCTAGTCTGCTTGTAGTTGGCTTATAGATCCTTGCTTGTAATGTCCATGTGGAAAAATGTCAGTCAAAACAAGTTGGAGGGCATGCTGATCCCAGCAGTCACACTTTGATGGCAAAATGTATTCAACTCAGACCAACGCAAAAGAGCAAAGAAGAGTAACAATGGTGTAATGATGATGTCAAAAAGACAAACCAAACCAAAAATTGAATAAAAAAGAAAAAAATCAACACCCAAGACATAAAAGGAAGGTGACATGTTCCTAACAAAACAGGAAATAACACAGAATAAGAAAAAGAAAGAAATAAAAGAACTCGTTAACCCAATTAACATCACGACAAACAGAATGCACTGGTGAGGTACTCTTGGAGCCCCCTGGTGGCCATACAACGCCTATTGCAGCTTTAAGTCTGTTACAGCTTTACTCACACTTTACATGAATGCAATTTGTGGGACAAGCAAACTTTGAATTTATTTCTGAAAATCTGTGTTACTCATTTAGATTCTCTTACAAACTGAGTGGGCAGAATGTATTTTTTTATTGTTTATTTTTAACTTGTGCGTCCAGCCATGGGCAAAAACGATTAGCCTCACAACGAAGGGGGGCTGGGAGAAAAGATACAAGTCTCTTCCCAAAAATAAAAGACAGAAAAGAGCAAGAAAAAAAAAAAGAAGATATATGAAGTCTTCATGTCGATGAGCTATCATTCATTTTCACTTTGAAGTCCTGTGAACCGTAGTGAAGTGTGATTGCATGTGACAGTCGCCGAGTCTCCCGGTTTATCATGATGGATGCACCCTGCCACCGCGGTGGTGTTGTACCGCATGTGTATGCGCGTGCACAAACACAGACAGGCGGATGAATACAGAAAGACACAGAAGTGGGATTATGTTGGGTAGGTGTACGCAGAAACAGAACTACAAACCCAGCGGTTACACTCATGCACTCACATACACATTATTTTAGACACTCTTTCTTATTGTCCTTTTCTCTCTATTTTTTATTTTTTATTTTTGGGGTGTTACTAACTCTTAGTGGTTTAATAATTAATTTCTATGAGCTATTGATTTATGTATGTATTAATTTAGGCAAATAAAAAAAAAACACTATAAAACCAATATTTTGCATCCTAAAAAATGAAATTATTTCCACTTTTATCAGATGTGTGACAGATTGACAGCAGATTGATGGAAATGCAGTAGGTATGTGAAGCTCCTGCTGCTTTGTAAGGACACTACATTATAAGTTAGATGTATTACTTTTATTTTATTGCTCTGTTTCTTTATTTACAAAACATGACAGTAAGAGTCTCGGGGATAGAAAACGACTTATTAGTTAAAAATAATTTATAGGTTTTTAGAGCACATAATTTTTTCATATGCTGCTAATGTGTCTTTAGTCACTTATGTCCTTTACAAATACAAGGTCACAGATTCGGCATAATAATAGATAATGAAGCAAGCAAGACACCAATCGGCAATTCACATGTCTAAACGAGAGAAAGAAGGTCCATCTTTCTGTCTCGCTCTCTCTGATTTCTCTCGACAGACATCACTCACCTACACTTCTCAATCTTAACACGTGCCATTAACCTCGGCTGGGCTCACCTTAGTTGAGAAACAGCATAGCAAACGCATCCCATAACGGTACCCGGAGCAACGTTTTTCCTATTTTGCACCCAAAAGCAACTTGTTCAGACTTTGCATATTGCATCCATTTGTCATTGTTAGTCAAGGGCACTGCAACACGGTCTTGTCAGTGGTGCAATTTGCACAAAGTATTCTGCTCAAATGTTACTGTGCATGCGTAAGAGTTGTTTGTTTGCAGGTTCCAATGTACCTTTCAGGTGCTTTAAAACTGTTTTCATGCCCGCGAATGTATGCATATGAATAAGTCGAACGCGCACCGGCACAAGAACAATAGACCAAGGGCAAATGTGTCATAGTTCTCTAGGCAAAGCGTACACTCTTTATAGAAAAATAAATAATACAAACAAACAAAAACATAATGGTACGTATTTTGGCCCATTAGGGTTGGCACACTTTTTTGGAAAAATGGTAAGTTGAGGCTCAGGTGGTGTTCAACTTCCAGACACTTGACTTTGATTCTGAGCTTGCTTGTACTTACATAAGAGTGCAATTACTGTTTGGAAGCCACTAAGAGTGCCTGTGCTTGTGGTGGTATATTGGAAGTGTGTGTGTGTGTGTGTGTGTGTGTGTGTGTGTGTGTGTGTGTGTGTGTGTGTGTGTGTGTGTGTGTGTGTGTGTGATGCCTTTCCAGCTCCTCAATGCCACATGAAAATAAGTGGCTGGCAGTACATTATTATGTTGTCTGTTAATGTGAACTCCTTCTGACTTGAAAAATTAAAAAGACATCACATTAAAGACGTCACCTATTTGTCCTTCCCCCAAATATTCTACAATAAAACAGTATATATCATAAATTATATAATTTATCTATGCTATGATTGCAAATCTCTGCAAAATATCTGGTACCTTCTATATTCTGAAGGCAGTTTAAATGGAAGAAGCTTACATGTTTATGAATTACCACCAAACCACAGTTTGGTGGTAATTCTAATGGTATTTTAATACCAGGTCCAACATATTACTGTGTCTAATTCTGTATAAGTATACGGTTCAAGAGTATATACACTAATATGGTATTATGTCTGTTACTGCAACCGACTGTGCAGATTTATATTTGTGAGTGGCCTTTTCTCTAAATTTACCCAGGATCCAGCTGCTGTTTTTAGGAGAACTTGTTCCCATCTGACCCCCCCCCCCTTGTCAGCGGAAAACTGTGAAATTAAAAAAACGATTGACAGCAGGCTCACATACAATTTGACAAGAGGGCGCCCCAAAAAGGCCTGTTGAATACCTAAGTATTTTTAATTAAACAGCTTTCTGCACTGGCGGCCGGCTTTCCCTCGGCAGTTCAAAGACTCCCGCTTTGACCCATGTGTTAAAAGTTTGTATCAGTTTTCCGTGGCTGTGTTTTTCTTGGCGCCCAAGACACGCAACTCGAAATTGTCTTGTTTAAAAGCTAGTTTGTTTACAGTTCACTCTCGCTCTCGTGCTCTCTGTACCGCTCCTCCATTACATTCCCACATGTGTTCCATGTGATCAGGTTCAGGGTGTAGTTGCCAACTCCCGCTGATCTCGTGGCAGGCTTGGTTTCCGCAAATGCTTCGAAATTTGGTTTATATTAAAGAAAAATTGTCGGAAAAGCAAAAGGAGAGATCTGCCATGTGACAATTACTGTCTTAATTTGCTGTCATCCTGGTTTATTTAAACGCTAAAAAAACAACTCAAATGGGGCGGTCATCTGTTTTTCTGGAACTTCATCAATAACGTTCGTCCATCTGATGTAAAATCAATATGACACACACTGACACAATGCCAGAGCAATGGCAAATGTGCCGTCATTTGTCATCGAGTGGTAATAAAGATATGTCACAATTGATTTTTGCCCATTTTCTCCCCCTTTCTCTTTATCTCTCGCTCTCCCCATCTCTTCCTTGCCCTTTTTCCCAGTAGCGGTGATGGAAAAAATAAATGAACGTTATTAGGATTAAGTGTGGCCAGACTTGCCAAACTCAATTAATACTTGAGCAAAAGCGCTTTAATAATATGAAGGCCTGTGTTTTCACTAGGACGCCTTACCAGACGTTCTTAAAAGAAAAGACAAGGGATTCATAGATGGATGGATGGATTGTTGGGTGGGTCTCTTGTCTAGGAAGAAAGATTTTGTTTTGGCCTCTGCTCCATTTTTTCTTGATTTGTTCTCTTTAAATATATTTAAACTGTAGTTGCCACTCTGTAGAAAAGTGATGAAAGAAAAAAGAGAGTATAGAAACTAAAAATAAACGTACAAATCGCTCCTTGTTGCTGTCCTTGTAGACATCTGCTGCTGCTGATGTTTTCCTTTGTAAATTTTGTTCCTCCACAGTTTCATGTGGCTCTGTGGTGTAAGCGTGTGCGCTCCACTCTGTGTCCGTTGTGTGTATGTTTGTGTGTCAGTTTTGCCATCGCGGTTTGTTGCCGCTGGGTTGTGTGTACCCAAGTTGCACTGGTGGTAGCGAGCAACATCTGTTTCGGGCTTGTTGTTCCTCTTGGCTGCTTTTCAATTGGATTTCCTCAAGCAGGGCCAAAAGCTGTCACCTCTGCCAGGCTCTGTTAGCGATCACCGCCGGCCCCTATATTAAGTAGGTGGTTCAGGGCTAAGCTAATAACTCTCCCTCCTCTCCTGAGCCATCGCACACCAGCACTGGTGTTGCTGCTGGCTTCACTGTGTGCCTGTTTGTGTGCGAACACTGACAGTTTTCCTCTGCAGCTACACACCCCGTGGAGGCAGGCTGGCTTGGGGGGTCCCCTCCTCAACGTGACAGCCCGACTGACTGGATGTGTGTATGGGGAAAGAAACAGGGAGTCCTAAGGGCTCTTTTTTAATAGAATAACTTTTCCACTTTCTCTAATAATGTGCAGTGAGAAAGAAACAGGAAGAAAACTTTGGCACATACCCAAATCAAAATTTAGGTTATTCCAGTTGTCAGGACTGGATGTATTTGGTTGCATTTTGCACCTAACAATCTTTTTCAATTGTACAAATTCTCTATAAATGGTTGATGTCATGCTTTTGTGCACAACAGAGGCCAACTTTAAGATGATTGAGAGTGTGATGATTTATTTTCACAGCCATCTTTACAGTAGGGTGGACTGAGTTTGCACCATAATGAATACGGTGCTCACTTGCTGCAAAGGCGAGCAATTTCAGCTTGAAAGATGTGATGCCACCCAAATCTTAAAAACCTGTTTGGTTTGACTTTTATTTTTCCACTTCAAGCATCTTCTCTAATTCATATCTTGAGCAGTTCTGGGTGCTACAAAGCATTTATTGGGCGGTGTTTACCTCAAACTGACAGAGTGGCAGGCTGCCCGTCTACCTGCCCTGTCTGCCTGCCTTCACTTCTTCTTGCCAGTATCTCTTTCCAGCTGGAGCAGTTGAGTGGAGCTGGATTCAAACCGAGGGCCTGCAAAGTATCAACTCCTTGTTTCACAGCTTTGACAGACACTTTGATTTGACATGCCATGAACAGTTAAAGTGAAAGTTATGTATACATGTTAATTAAACTGTTTATGTGTGGAGGGGTCAGAGACATTAGCAAGTCCCAGCGCAGAAGTGTGAATTTCTTTTCTTTTTCCCCCCATCACGGTGTTTTAACCTCTTCTGTCTCTCATTTCTTTAATGATTACCAGGTGTGAGGGCAGAATTTTTCCTCCCCTTTTTTTGCCAAGTGGAGATGCGGATAGCTCTATTTGTGAAAAGTGTCTCTGTGTGTTTGAATTTAGGCGAGGATATTTGACGTCGGGCCCAGCTTGTTCAAAAGGCTCTCGTTTCTGGCAGAGAGTGACTCTGGAATTCACTGAGGGGATGTGGAGGTGGTGGTCTTCAGTTGTTGTTGTTTCTAATACTGGGATCGAAACTTTGAACTAGAAGTTTTTTTCTTTATGCATCTCTATTGCAAAAATAGAGATACAGAAATATTCACAAAGGAGAATCAAATGTTTAAAGTAAAAAAAACCCTGTTACTTGTCTTATAAATTAACATATTAAATTTTGTATACAGTAGTGTGCATAAGACTAAGCTTCTCATTTTTTATAATTTGCTAGGAAAATGGGAAATACTGTACAGTTTGCAAGGCAGATACTCATAGGCAAGCTTTCTTTCCTGTCAAAATGTCACGTTTGGCATTTTCTATAGATGCGACACAAGAAATGTATTTTTGTGACATGTTGAGAGTAGCAAAATCCCTAAAGATACAATTTTAAATTGGTTCTTTCCTAAATTGTCTTTATGTCTAGACAGAACATTGGTTCATCTTTTGAGTTAGGTGCCCTTTTTATGCTTTATTGATTCACAGGTCAGTGTTAAGTGGCTTAACTAAAAAGAAAAACTACAGCTGGAAGTTATCAGGTACAATGACTGGATTGAAAATAAGTGAAAAAGCAGCCAATGTCCAAAGAAAAAACTGCTATAGAAATCATAGAAACTATTGCTCAAGACCACGGTTATAAAAATATTTTTAAAAAGGGGTTGGCTGAAAATTTACACATCTATTGTATATAGATCTGTTTTACTGCAAGTCATTTGTACCACTAAGTAAAAATAATAAGGAGGATGACAAAATTGCAGCCATACTGGTTCTTTTTTCAATATAACAAGCAGACAGAACAGCAGAGTTCCCTGTCATTATATCTCATGTTAACGTTTAAGCTCCTTCTCATACTACAGGGAGCGTTGGGCTGACTGAGACAATACATTCCAGCGAGAAAGAAAAAGCTGCCCTGCCACCCCCTCTCCCCTTGCCAAGACACTGCCCTTCCACCTTAATCATAGTTTTCATATCTGTACATTGAAAATTTGTTTCCCAAGGACGGTGCCATAAAACTACTGCTTTTTGAGATTTTTACCTGCCAGCTCTCTGCTTCCTTTCTCTACACACGTGGGGAGGTTGATGGAAGTGGGAAATAGGGGCGCTGATAGTAAGTGAGGGGAGAAATGTAGAGGGATTATTCTCTGGGAATTCTTTGAGAGGTTGAAGGGTTCAACATTGCATATGCCATAAACAAATAGTATAATTATTATTATTTTTTGTTATAAGAGAAAGTGGCTTTTTTAAAACACCCTTCCCTGCAGTAGGCTTACTGTCAAAATGAGGACAGCGTATGTGCTTGGGAAACTTGGAGCTGTTGTAGGGAATTTAAAAGTGGTCAGTGTTTGTATTCAGGTTGGAGATTTGTGTCACTGCTGAACATATGCAGGGATGAATTCTCAGTGTTAAAGACTGAAAATACCTGAAAATGTGAAAATTGTGTTTAATTGATCATGTTGATCAATTAAACACAATCAAGTTAAAACAATAGGAGAAGTTGTGTGCACAAGTTGTATCAGCCTTTAGTGGTCAGCCAGTGTGTAAGTTATGTTTTAAATAATTGTCTTGTGTTATCTTGCTGAACTATTGTCGTACCGCACTGTACACTGTCCATCAGCAACCTTGTATTCTGTAGAAAATATTATTGAGCTAAACGATCAGTTGCTACCAGCTCATTCATTTTATCTTGTCATAAAATCAAATGACTGTGAAACGTGAAAAAACCCAGAGTCAGATCTGTTCTCTGGCACCTGAATCTGTTATCTGAAATTCGAACTGCTTTATTATCTAATAACGCAGGAGTTGCCCGTCTTAATTCATGCAGATAGGCAAAAACGACGTCTGTATTTGCCAAAGATCTGTAGTTTTTTTTTTTTTTACATTTGAGGGAGTTAAGCTTCATTTAATATATTCTCTTACAAAGCAGACACTTAAACACAGGAATAAAGCTTTTATTACAAGTATAACCAGCGGTTAATGGCTCACCTTAAATATTTAATGCACTCAGCTGATGCTTTTACGAAGAGTGAGTTGCAAGGACAACAGAGGTAAATTTCCAAAGGAGGTTGTCGACATCACAAACAGCCAGTAGTAAACAATATCAGGGCTAGCCGCTTTAAATGGCTTGACTCAGAGTTCTTGAAAGTAAATCGATGTCTGACTTTCATTTGTTCTTTCTGTTGTCCAGACAAAACTCTCAGTATCTCTGATAAGTAGGATCGCGCATGCACGTTTACACAAATGCACTTTCCTGCCCGGCACTGCGGCAGAGCACATCTCTCTGAGGCAATGGTGTTTTTGGTCAAACACAGTAACTTTTTAAACATACAATTGTTCCATAATTAGTGAGATGCTAATTAATTTATGCTCCCCTGTTTGATGTACAGTATGGAAATACTTTGAAAGCAACTGTGTTCGTTCTTTGCATAAATTTGTAGCGTTTTCTGCAGAGTTCAAAAGAAATGCGGCAGAGTTTAGAAAGGCACGCTTGCATTTAAATAATGCGCCCCATTTTCCCGTCTGTTTGTTTTTAGGGATAATATTAATGAATTAACATTTTAAACAATCCGTCATTATTGTTGCGCTGCCACTTATTTTTAACTCAATTAGATTTTAATAGATCATTTTTTCCTAATGTGCACACTATGTTCTCCCCACTTTGTTCACTGCACAACAAAAGATTAATTACAAATAAGAGGAATGATCAAAAACATGATAATCAAATTGCAACAATAAGTTGGGAATTGCAATTCTAATGCAATACAATGGAGTATGTGTTGCAAATTAACCACCCACTGTCGGTTAGTGTGTGTGTGTGCTTGCTAACATGTGTGCATGTGTCTGTGTGTGCAAACAGTATGGAGCCACGCTGAGTTTACATACATGATAAACACTTTGCTTGTGCTTTTAAATAATTCTCAATGGACATCAGAGATTTTAACGTTTTACCTTATAGAGGTCTAATTATTATATATTTATCAGCAGAAGGACAGACACCCCAAATACAGCCCTATAGTAACAATTCTATCTCACATCGCGAGTGATGTGCATTTAGAGTCAGTCCATATTATTTTTTAAAAAATGACAAAAAACCATATCTCTTTACTTTTCAAAAGCCTTTTACTAGCTGACGTTAAATAATATACCCTCACCGTCCACTTCATCACGCACATCTAAGGTTAAACTGCTTCTTACCACAAACTTGCATTTAGGCATGCAGACATGCTCAGGATGCCCTGCTGAAGTTCAAAACGAGCATTTTCCCCAAAGAACTATATCTTTGAGCTGATAGAAAGGAAACGATAACTATATATAAATAACCATTGATTACAACCAAGGTTTGCAGAACAGCATCTCTGAGCACCCCATCCCTGAAACAGAGGGAATTGATACAGTTCACACAGGCTAAACAAAAGACTAGAAGACAGGAAGACTGGTCTGATAAATGGTCATTTCTCCTGCAACATTCAGATTTTAGGCTCAAAATTTGCCATATACAACGCTGGATCCATTCTGCCTTTTATCAATAGTTCACACCGGTGGTAGTGTCGAAATGGTGTGTGGGATATTTTCTTGGCACACTTTTGGGTCCCTTTAGTGCCTTACAATGTGACCAGTAAGTGTATAGATTCAATTGACTGCTAAGAAAAACTGCTGAAAAACGTCCAGGCTTGGCATATATCTAGAGTAGCCTTTCACCTTTGCAGTCCAGTCTCTTTGAGCTCGATGGCTGAGTGTCATCTAATGCTCGTAAATTGGAGCAGAGATGATAACAGATGAAAAGATGATCTTGCTGTCACACTTGGAAAACAACACAGTCTCATCCTTCATTCGTTGATTCATTTATTTATTTAACGTGAAGACAAGGTTTTGTGGGCGCTGCTCTTTTTTTAACATTACTCCTGTGTATCGGGTAGTTAAAGTATAAGCTATGGGATGCACTTTGAAAACCAGAAACCTCAGCTCACCCACTGTTATCAGATCACCAACCTCACCTATGCTCTCATGGTCACACTGTGCTATGGAAATATTTATTTATTTATTTATTTTCTTGTATCTATTTTTTGGCCACTTCACATGAGTATGTAGCAGACGGATCTCGGTGTGCAATTCCTTGTTGTGTCTTCAGAATGGCAGACAAGAGAAATTGTCAGTTGTACGCAAGGTGTCACCAGCCTGCGCGACAGACGGGGCAATTCAGTCCCCGGAGGACAATGCGGCCAGGTGAATTTGTAGTAGCTTGGCCTAGAGGTCATCATCGTCAGCCACTGTCGCCCTGTCACTCCGAATGGGCCCCCAAATCATGTTGTCAATGGTGATGCATCGAGATCTTCCTCGGGCAAAAATTGGATGCTCCAAACTCAGCTTGATTGATGCATTGGGCAGGTTGTGCCTGCCTGTCTTCGGGATGTGTCCTTACCCTGGTTTAAAGATGAAGCAACAGAGACGTACTTGGTTGCGGTGAAAGCAGAGAGATGTACTTTTAAAAGTTTTTTTTTTTTTTTGTGCTAGCGGTTTTCTTATCAAAGAATCTACCATATCTATCAGCCTTGAAATTTATAGGATTTTAACTGCCTTTTCATTTTTCTCGGTACATCTTTTGTGGCACGGTTCAATCAGTGTTCTGAGAATGTTGTTCTCACTGTTTTCATTGAGGCATCAGGATTACATTATGGCTCGAAGGCGAATGCACAGCTTGTACATTCAGTGGATGCCACAATGAAACGGAATGAAAAATAGCTGTTTTTCTGTGACCAAAAGTGCAGCCTTTATGCATCCAAGGGCATGGCATTCTTGGGCCCTGGGTACTAGCCGTGGAGTGTTGTGAACATGAAATATCTTCTTTTATGTGCCATTTTTTTCATTATGCTCCCTCTGTCTCTTTCTTTCTCCGCTTTCCTCCAATGGTTTTTCCTTGATGGTCTCGTCTGGCCCGGGTTGCTCTCTTTCTGTGTGTGTGAGTGTGGGGCTGTGTACATGTGAGTGTGTTTTAATAGACGCCACTGTTAATGCTGTCTTTATTGCCTCGTTTCTTGCTATTTGCGTAGATTTATGAGCACAGATTTTTTGTTTCTTTACATAATGCGTGTGCTCTGTGTGTATTTGTTAATACTCAATCATATAATTGTGTTTTTTTTAATGTCAGAGAACACAGTATGAATATAGGCACTTGAGATTTTCTATTTCAATAAAACTGTGTGGAACCTTGGGTTGAAGCCTTTGATGGCTTAGCGCAGCCTGCAACGAGGAAGAAGTCTTGCAGACGAAACAAATGCAAGCTGAGCTTTATACAGAGGTGGCCCACTTTGGAGAAGTTGTCCTACTTCTTTCCTCATTACTTCCGACTAAAGTCTAATTCAGCTCTGTGCGACTAGAATAGACTTCAAATCAACCTTACCTGCATTAGTTTTGATCTTTTTTCTTCTTCTTCTTCTTTTATTTTTTATAAAAATATAAGAGAGAAAACAGGTGTAACAACTTTGTCCTCCTCTTCTTTCTTTCTCCCTTTCTCTCTTTCTTTGTCTGTGTTTACAGGGCCTGTTCATCTTTCTGATATATGGGGTGTACAACACAGAGGTAAGTCTGCATTGTGTCTCAAGGCTGTTGGAGTGAATGAGAGAAATGACAAGTTTCTGATGGGCTCCTTGCTTAAAATCAGTGTGGGTGGGGTGCGCCAGAGTGTGTGTGTGTGTGTGTGGATGGGTAGAGGGATGAGAAGGAGGGGAGGGGACATCGTTTCCATGCGAGCGTCCCACTGCCCTTCATGCTTGGACTAACTTATATGCATCTGAGTCCAACCATTTAACACTGACACGCTGCAGTTCTCAGCCACTCATTCCTCACCCACATTGGCTAATATTTCACTGCCTCTTTAAGTTTTTAAACTCACAGCCCTCCATTTAGCATCCTGACAAAGCTGCTGGCCAGGGCTTTGCAGGGCTCCAAGCAGTACCCGTAATTGAACCGAAAGAAAAAAAAAAAGGTAGTGGTGGTGGTGGGGGGACAATATGCAACAAACAATATAGAATGAAGGGTGATAAAATGCAATCTTACTGCCTTATTACCATTTACCAAACCATAGCTGTGCGGGGGTGGAGAATGGTTGAGCGTCTAGACGGAGAGTTGTGATTTAATGGTTGAGTCGCATGTCACAAAAATCACTCTTGGTCAACTGTGGCTCTTTGTAAAGTCTGCATAGGTGATGCTGCGTTTAAACTTAGGCCCACCTTCCAAAGTTGCATGTGAAAATTTAAAATTCAAAAGTCTGAAAAATGTGCAAAAATAAAGAAAGCAACAAGCAAATGGAAAAGACTGTAAATCTGAATGTAAATGCAGCATACGAAGCAAAATCTAAGACACCGTTTCTGCGGCTTGCTATTCATTTATGGTGAATACACATATACGCTGTCTTTTTGTTAGGCTTTTCTTTGACTGAATACACAAGGTCATTGGTCATTAGTCCATCGTCCTCCACTGCTCTTTTCTATTTCTCTTTCTTCAGTCTCTTTTATTTCAGCTTTCTGTCATTATCACCTGGCTGCTGACCATCAAAGAGAACATCTCGAGTTTTCTGTCCTTTTCCATTTTGTTTTCTCCCTCCTTTCTTCTCGAGAGCGCCGAGAGCAGCGTCCCTGAGTCATAGGCGACGTACTGACAATGCAGAGCCAGGGAGGGATGACCTTTCGCACTGTAAAATACATCAATATAGCATTCTTGCTTAAGTGGCTTTTCAGTGCTCGGGAATTTGTTTTCTTACACTCATGCTGTCCTTGACCCTGAGGTCCTCGTGGTTTGTGAGCAGCTCCTCTTCAGGTTTGATTTTCAAGAGGACCTCACTGTTGTGGTAAAATTTGGGGGAAACAAAACAAAACAGAAAACTGAGTGATTATTTCATCTGCTCCCACTGACCCCGCCATCACCTCTCGAAGAGTAGGGAGCTTTTCTTTTGTTTCTACTTTTTCCTCCAGATTGTGATGCTTGGCAACGTTGGCTTTAGGTTTCAGCCTTCGTGACCCCTTAAAAGAAAATATTTGCTTGGTAAAAATTTTATTATTTTATTTATTTTTTTGTAAGGATCCTGTGGGCAGGATATACGGTGTCCTGGCATTTTGATTCATTCAAAAGCTGTCTTGGAAGGGACTTTCAGCGACAGCTGGTATAGCACATGGCAGGTACACAAAACACACAGTGAGCACACTGTGTGTAAAAAGTTTGCAAAGTTGCTGTTAGTTGTTAACATTTAAAACAGATGAGTCTAACCGCCTCTGTGTCAGGAGATTTCGCTTTGATATTCTTAAGGTGGTGAATTAACTAGTGCCTGAAAGTCAGGACATGCTCCATTTATGAAGCCGGTTTCTAGGCTGAATAATTACAATTGTGTATGGTATGGAAGAGAGACTACATCTGCTGCTATTACCCTCAAAATGTATCGTTTTAATTGCTAATTACCTGACAGTAGCTTTCCATTATTCATTGCAATTAGCTTTTCCTTGGTGGTCACCTTGTAATCCCACGCTTTGATGACCTTTTATTTCCATCAGCTCCAAGGATGTCGGCAGGTGTTGTCGGGCAGACTGCTTTAATATGGTAATCGCTTAGCACCCATTTACATGGGAAACCATGCTTTGCATCCTTTGCATCATTGCGAAACCTTGAGTGTGCGCAAACCCCTTAAACGCATAACGATCATCTAAAACAATGCCCTTCCCCTCATTGTCAAATGATTAATTAAGTTGTGTCATGTAATTGCCTCAGCTCACTGGCTGCTTTTGAGATCAGTGAAACCCTCGCGTCTCATTTTGCCCATTAAAATAATGTTAAGATAGTGTCTATCCAACATCTGCACTGTGTTGACGACCTCCTTAGTATCTTGTCAGAAATAATAGAAGGGCTTTTGAAACGCAATGCTGGCATTGTTGATTTTGCCTTGTCACGAGGCTTAGGCTCTCTTCATTATGTCGCCCTTCAGCAGTGGTACGTATGCAAAACATCTTCTGCATACACATGCTGTCTCTGAGACCGTGTGTATGCGTTCACTGTGGTGTCATAATTTATAACACGGCGTGACCTAATGAAGCCATAAGCCATAATGCATATTCACTAACGTTGTGGGCCGGGCTGGGATGGGCTGTAGTGATAAGTGCCCAGCCGATACAAATTTACAGTTAGTGCTGACAGAGGGCACAAACACAAGAGTGCGCACGCATACGCAAACATACACATGCTCACTCTCACAAGTACCAGAGGATTTTGAAGAAGATAGGAATAACTGAACTACCGGCAATTTTTTAACCTATTTTTATTTACTTATTTATTAGTATTTTGTTAGTAAACAGTTAAAGAAATTTTAATAACAAAATAATAACAGCGCCCCAATAGAAATTAAAGAATAAAGTTGGTTTAATAAAGTATAGGAATAGAAAAAATGTAAGAATTAATTTTTGTATCCTGTAATATTTATTTCACTGTACTGAGAAATTAGCAAAATGTAATCGAAGCAAAGCAGTTCTTGTAAAAAAAAAAAAAAAAAAAAAAAAAAAAATATATATATATATATATATATATATATATATATATATATATATATATATATATATATATATATATATATATATATATATCAACTTCTGTCTGGTATTTTATGTGTTAAATGAAGGTGTGCAGTACACTGTTTCATCTGAGTGTAAAAATGTAATCTGTTCTGCTAGGCCAGTCCCTTCTCCTCCAATAGCTCCCATTTGTTGGTCCCGGCGCTCTGTGTTGACAGATGATAGCTTGAAGTCGTCTCCTTAGTTTGCCAGCTCTATGTGTCACTTTCAAGTCCCATTAGCCGCTGGGACATGCTGGAGCACCCTCTCGCACACACATACACTATCCCAACCACTGCGTGTCAGTGTCTGCAAACTAACCCTCAAAATATGTTCCTTCCATTCCACATTTTATTCTCCCTTCTCCATTTTTACACTTTGCATACTCGCAGGTGTTTGCTGTGGAAGATATTTTGTTTTAATTCAGCGTGTGCTGCAGTTATCTCTTTTGCTCCCATTCTCTGTGTCTTTCTTTCAGGTTCGAAGCACGGTCAACAGAATCAAGGAGAGGAGAAAAGCGCTTAATTTTTCAGTATGTAATCTTCCATTTTCCTGTGAACAAGTGTGTGTGCACGTCTTTATTCTGTTGTGTGTGTGTGTGTGATAAACACTGGTGTGACAGACTCAATTTTCCTTACAGCGTTTGCTTCTCATGAAAAAAAGAAAGAAAAAATTCCTACTACAGCAATGCCACAAAGAGTCTCTGTACATCGGCTCACTAGTCGACAGTCCGTGTTAGATGCCCTTATACATCAAACATACACCCATAATAACCCCCCCCCCCCCCCCCCTTCCCTGCCCTCCTCACTCTCCCCATTGCAGCACCTTCATCGTAGCAATGTCAAGCTCCACGGTGGGTTACAAGTTTCTAATCCAGGACAAGCCATCCCCTGACATTAAAGTGTCAGGCCAGTATTTATACCTTGGTGGACGCCGTTTGGCTGAAATTGTGGGATGCTGCACGTGTGTCTGTGGTGTGTGTGCGTCTTGGGAGATTATAGCCTAACCAAAGGACATTAAAAGTAGTCACAAGTCTGTAGCACACACAAACATGCACATGTCAGACACGCATATGATTGCAAACCTTAACGCCTTGACAAACTCTCATTAAACTTATACCCAACCTCATCTTCCAATTGCATACACAGGTGCATGTGCATGAAAAGCCTCTGCTCCCATTGGAGCACACCACACAGCACCTTTCTCTGTATTCTAACCCACATATGTGACCCACCTTATAATAAAAAAGGAATGCAATAAATAAGTTGGTTAATTAATGTTTTCTGCATGTCTCCCTGTATGCATGTCTATGCAATGGGGTTGTGTGTTTGGGGGGGGGGGGGGGGGACTTGCCTCCTGGTGCAATCTGATATATTGGTTGCTCATGTTATCAGTGAGCCCCCCCCATCTACCATCATTTTTACTGCTTCCTCTCCCCTCTGTGGCGGCAATTTTCCAATCCTGCTGGGTTCCGCTATCAGAATGCGTTTTTTAGCCATCACCGCTGCCTGACAGTTTTTAGCTAATGCTATCTTGTGCCATAAATCCTGCTTGAAATACTGTATCTACCTGTCCTTTGGTTAGATAGGAGACATTTGGCTCTAGATGACCGCACATGCCCCTATATATCCCCTTGTTGTAAAACATAGGATTGGGTATTGTGCCTTGCCGGGTGAGGGATAAAGAGGCTTCAGCGTGTTACTGCATATGGGGTCATTTGAAGACAAATGGCTCTTCAGAGATAGAGGGATTTATATGTTGCATTACTCATGAGTGAAGATTTACCCCGAAAAGGATGATTCACAATAAATTCATTTTAGGAATTGAAAGTGGTTATTTAAATTAAAAAAAGACCATTTTAAGCTTTCATTGTCCTCTTATACCTTTATTGTAAAAACATTAAACGTAGCCAGTACTAAGCCGAGTTATGTCAAAGCCACCGCAGTACTGACTTTTGGAATATGCCTTCATCTCTAGGCTGATGTAGTGTCTCTAAACAGTGCAAAGGGTATAAATGCACAGTATTCTGCCAAAACCTTGATCCACCCATCATTTCTTTATATTTTGCTAGGAAAAGGGGAAATATGTATAGAGATTTCTTGAAATATGCAAAAATAAATGGAAAAAAGTATATAAGGCAAAAACAGAGTTTGAAAGTGCATATTTGGTTTCACTATCTTTACTCTTCAACGCAGCCTGAACTCTCACAAGCAAGCTTGTCATTTCTTATACTTTTACTGCACTGGCATTGTGTTTCTTATGCTAAACAATGAAGCTGTTGCCAATCACACCTTTCCAGATTATGTAACTGTACTTTTCTGTGTTTAGAATTCCATGAATAGTGGCACAGTCTCTACCACCACCAGTTGAAATTCAGCCTCAAACCATGACAGAGCCTCCACCGTGTTTTATACCTCCCTGTTTATTTCTGCCATACATATTGATGACTATTTGAACCCACAATTTAAAATTTGGATTCATCAGCCAGCTTTATCTTGTGTAATACTTCTTAATAGTGGTTTCGTCACAGTCAATTTTCTAGTAAGACCATGTCTGATGAGGCTTCAGCAAACAGGAGAGCAGGAGATAAAGGACCATATGTATCTCTTAGAGCCTATGTGAGGGCTTTGCTGGATTTTTTTCTCTATTTCTTAAATAATTTATAGCTTAATGTATCATCCAATCTATTATTTTTTTCAGGGGAGAAAAAACCCGCACCAATGATATAAAAGTCTCAAAAACCCACAAAACCCGTATATGATATATTAGGCATTAAGGGGCTAAGGACATAATGTTCATGCTTTCATCAGCTGTAGATAGTGTTTTAGGCCTGCCACTTGTGACCCCCACCAGTCTAGTTTCCTCAAGGACACACTGCATACTGTGCTAAGATATGCGAAGTGTTTGGCTAATAGCTCTCTTAGAATTTGCCATAGTATTTCTTGGTATTTTCCATTTCATTTAGAGAAATTGGAACATTTTTGTTCCTGCTGCCAGTAAGTATTTAAGTTATTTTTATTTACTAGTATTTTTCTTCCTGTTATGTGTAGACACATCACTGGTTCATCATTTCAGGTGCTTCAAATGTTTTTTTTGGAATACTTTATTGATTCATACGTCAGTGTTCAGTGGAAATGAGTGTTGGCTGAAACCTTTAGACAGTACTGTATGACAGTCTGGCACAAACACATCATTTTTCCCTGGTGTTGCAATATTTAACTTTAAAAGTCGTTGGTCTTGCTATAGTCTGCTATCGTTGAAGAATTTGCAGGTGGCTAGATTTATAACGACCGATTAATCTGCTATACATGGCTGTGAACTGTGGGAGAAAGCTGGAGCACATGGAGAAAAACCACACAAGCACAGGGAGAACCACCTACTTTGACAGCTTCTTGTATAAATTCCACCAAACCTAATCACACACTATCCCCTCCTTAATTCCACACCACTGCTGACCTCTTTAGCCCTTTTCCTCTACTTGGGTGTGGATCTCAAACAGCGTTGTTTTCTTGTTTGACCCCAGGGAGCACAGTTTTATGCACACACACATACACACAGCCACTTTGAACAGTGTCGCCTGTCTGTTTGATACGTACCTCTTGACCCACCCTGACCTTCTTGTACACTCACAGCCAGATTGCTTTGTGAAATAAAGCTGTCAGTTGTAGGACCCAAATAAAAAACAACCCCCCCTTAGTGCTCCGTGCCCCTGACATCACTGAAATATAGATATAAATTGGAAGTGGATTAGTTTTTTTGATCTTAATTCAAGTTTTGACAAGACATAGGAAGCTACATGTAGAAGTTACAGTTTAAAAGAAAAAAAAATGGGACTAGAATTTGGTGTTGGTGTTTCCTTTCTTGTCTTTATCTGGTAGCACAAAAATATGTGTTGCTCAAAATACTTTTAATAAAATGCCATTTATTTATGTTGCTGGTTAAAGTGACTGACAATGACATGTCGCAGTGCATGCATTTGCCTTTTTCTATTTGCAGTAAGACAGAAGAGCAGGGTATAAAAGACATTCCAGTCTGATATAGTACAGTACAAGACTTAGGAAACCCTGGAACCTTGTCATTGGCCTCCTTGACCCCACAACTCCAATTGAGAGCCGTGCAAATAAGTGGGTTTTGTGTGATTGCAGTTTATTTTGGTCTGGATGGAAGATGCATGTGCATGGTGTAAAACAAAGAGCTCTTTCACTTACTTTTCTGCATCAGCTGCTCTAGCTTGCTGGCCACACTGTGTGAAGAATAACACAGTACGTAACAATAGCCTATATGATTTTTCGAAATCGTGATGAGGGGTAATCAAGGGAAAAAAGGCATAATTTAACATGAAATATCTACCACTCGTCCATCTGAGTTTAGTACACATTTCCTAATATATGTTTATGTATTTATTTTCCAGTTTTTCTTGAAAGTACTGTTAAAGTACCTTTCTTTAACATTTTAAATGCATAAGAGTGCCAAGTGGAATAGATACAGAAGGCAGCAACATAAGAATGATGATAATTGTATATATAACTAATTTGTATCACTAATGGGCAATTAATAAGCTGCTGATGATACTGCTTTCTTATATCTTATAGAACTGTGCCAGTTCCCGACCATCCAGTTCAGTTACCAACTCTCGTCCTGTCAGTTTCCCACTTGGAACAACTCCAAGCCAGGAAGAGGAAGGCTATGCTTGCAGCACCACGCTAGGCCCGGCAATGCAGGAAGAGAACAGCCAAGGTGAGCTCTGACTCCAGTGTCATGCAACTGTAAGTGGAGTTCACAATCCTGGAAAAGTAAAAAATGAAAGAAGTTGTAATGTCCAAAAATCACAGTGAAGCAGTGATTGATTTCTGTCCAGTGATAAACATTGAAGACCAATCATGGTGCATGTATAGTTGGCAGTCATGAAGGAAACTTTCTATTGTTTCTTCTGATTAACTAAAAAATTCATTTAAAAAAGACTTTTGTCTCAATTTAACCCTTTAAAGCCGGTCGGAACAGACACGCTCCATTTTGCATAACTATTTTTAAATCCCGGTAGCACTGCAACCACGTAAGCTAGCGCAATAATTTTTTTTGCATATGAAACCGGAGGAGTTGTACTTACATCTTATGCCATCAGCTTGTCCTAGGTCACAGTTTCCTTCCACATATAGCTTTGCAAAAACTGCATAAAAAGCACTTGCAGCAACAAAAACACAATATTCCAGAAACACGCTTTGCCGATCCGATCAGCTGTTTGTAACACTTCCTACGTCCATCAGCGTGAACTGTCGCATGTCTGCCATGAGCTGCCCGAAACCAGAAGTGACGTCATTTTGTGGAAATGTAGTTTTTTACGATCGGGGCCTTATGAGCCTATACTTGTGTTTTTAAAAGTTATGTTTGAGTTTATGACTTTCTGTGTCGTTTCTGGGATGCTTAGGACTCATATTGCACTGCTGGAAATAGTTTATTTTGATGCATATGCTGTTATTTTGCAAATTTGCATTATAATATTTATTTTCGTTTTTCCTGCAGTATATGAAAATTGGTGTATTTCAAAAATAAAACTATGAAGACACTTAAAATAAATTTCCTGTGGTGGGAAACTAGTTTGTGCAACTTTTTTGTATTTACAGTTTTGAGGGATAAGCCTCTTAAATTTCTCTAACTAGAAATATATGTTAAAAAAACAAAAACGATTTTCAATTTTTTTGTAGTTTATTGCACTTTTTTGCAATTTATGTAATTACTATGCACCTAATGCAGACATATTATTAAAGTTTGGGCTATAATGGTTGTATTAATCAGAAAGTCGGTGGTTCGATCCCAGGCTGCCTCCTGGCTGCATGCCAAATATCCTTGGGCAAGATACTAACCCCGTGTTTGCCTACTGGTGGTGGTCAGAGGGTCCGGTGGCGCCTGTGTCCGACAGCCTCGCCTCTGTCAGTGCGCCCCAGGGCAGCTGTGGCTACAATGTAGCTTGCCATCGGCAGTGTGTGAATGTGTGTGTGAATGGGTGAATGACTGAATGTAGTGTGAAGTGCTTTGGGGTCCTTAGGGACTAGAAAAGCGCTATACAAATGCAGGCCATATTGATGTATAGCAACTTGAAATGCTCCCAAAATGGCTCCACAGCATGTAAAAATATAATATAAGCTCTGGTGGACTTGGTTCTATGGTAGGTCTTAAAGGGTTAAACAGTAAAAGGGCCACATTTCCAGCATAATGATTCCACCTAGAGAAATGTAAAGCAGTTACTGTATTGTATTGCTTTAAATAGTAATATTTGTCTTTTCTTGTATCACTTTAAAATGTAATACAGTTGCCCTTTTGTTTGGCAGTTGAAAAAAAGCAAAGCCTTCTCTGATTCAGTTTTCCACACAATCTTTTCTAGTTCTGCTCAAAAGATGTGCAATAGCATGCAGTCTTTGGAGCTAAACATAATAGCAGGTCACAATATTGCTTGCTAATTTGATTATTCTGCTGGCCTTACTTCTCAAAAAGCACAACCAACCCACCATCACTTAAAGGAACAAGGAAGGTCACCTATTCTGTGATTTCTTTAAAAAAGTATTATTATTTTTGTTATTTGAATGAAATTTTCATTTCTTTAGAATAGCTGAAATATTTTCTTGGTCGTGTGTCTTTGTACTTCATCTTTTTTTTTTTTTTTTTTTTTTTTTTTTTTTCAAATGACATCAGAAACAGCAGTATGCGACATTACGTGATGGCAGAGCTTCAGTTCATCCTTTGTCATTTTTTTTTTTTTTTTTTTTTTTTTTTAATAAATAGGACAGGGGGAATGAATGAGAGAGAGAGGGGGAGAGAAAGAAAGAAAACCAAAGGGGAGAAGAGACGGTGAGAAGGGGGGGGAAGAGAGACAAAAAAAAAAAAAAAAAAAAAAAAAAAACTCCTGGGTCACCTGTATGGAGAAAAAAAAACAAACAAACAAACAAACAAACAGAGGAGACAGCAAACAACAAAGAGCAACATAATAATAGAGAAAACAAAGCACCATCACAATAAACTAGCTAGTCATAGATATCAGTATTTACTAAGTAATAAACAATATTGTGCAGCACGCAAGATAGACAGCGCACAGTGTGCTTTGAGGCAGCAGCCAAGAAAGCTTTAGTCCGCGTCTGTGAATACCCATGTGTGCATACCTGTGTGGATCAGCATGCTTGCATTCCAAAGGTTTCTCCATGTAATGATCTGCTAGGGAGTGTGGGGGGGCCTCAGCCCCGTCCTCCAGGGTGTGAAGCGGGTATGGAGGAGATCAAAACTCCAGACATCCAGAGGTCCCCAGAACACAAAAGACCATGGAAGACCAACAATTTGATTATTCTGCTGGCCTTACTTCTCAAAAAGCACAACCAACCCACCATCACTTAAAGGAACAAGGAAGGTCACCTATTCTGTGATTTCTTTAAAAAAGTATTATTATTTTTGTTATTTGAATGAAATTTTCATTTCTTTAGAATAGCTGAAATATTTTCTTGGTCGTGTGTCTTTGTACTTCATCTTTTTAAGACGGCAGCACCTGTAGCCTTGGTTGTTGAAATTTTCTGCTCAGCAGTAGACGTTTTCAAGTGAAGGACTTTAATTTTCACTGAACACTTCAGTACAAGAATAGAAGAAGCTTTTTGAAAGATTTTCTTTAAGGAAGCAGTGAGAGTGATTGTTTAGAGGGGGAAGGGTTGCAAAATAGGCAGCCAAAAGATGTGAAGATGGGGTGTTATTGAATACGAGACTAAAGGTTTATTTTCTGTGCACAGATTATAAATTAAAAACAAAACTAATAAAACACCAAATTCGTGGGGTGCAACAGCCATCCAATCAGTTTCGTCTTCATTATGGTATGGAATCTATGCATGCAGTTCAAATTAAAATGCTTTTCCATGGTTTTTTTAAGGGGCATTGGGAACAACGCTGCACTCTTAACCCATTATTACCAACACCCCTGATCAGTGTCCAGTTGAATTGATTACATATTGCATTGGGTCTGAAAGCCACATGAATTCATTGATGAGTAATTGATGAAAAATTTCAGATTCACATTTGCAAAGAAACAAAAGGCACTTTAAGTTTTAAGAGTCTCGCATATCATCATAGTGTCTACTACAAGAAAAATAATGCCATCTCTATACTAGTGCGACACCATCCCTGGGAGTGTACCTCATGCCTTTGATTCATATCATATTATTTTGAAGAAGAATACAATGACCTCAGTGCATATATTGAAACTTGGACATCACTATACTTGGACCTGGATTATAGGTCGGAAGGTTTGGTGTTGCAACTTGTGCGATCCCATGCAAGATGATCTGTAGTTCTGATTGCAGCAGTGTAAGTATATTCCCCCACTAGCATATCTGCAAGGCATTACCGCAAAGCGTTCTCAATCTGAGAGTAGCGGCTGGCCCTATTGAGTGAAATCAGACATCTAAAGTATTCTGTTAAACTTTAACACTAACCAGACACCCTGGATTCAATCTAGCTGCCTGACCCATGCTGCACTCAGCAGGGTTGAAACTCCTTTTATTGTTGAAAAGATCGGCGATACCAGTTTCAAAGAAGGCTAAGAAAGCGGTAAAGGTCAATCTCAGGTTTCACTCTGTCATTTTTATTCTTTTTGCTCACTTTCTTTTACTGTTTACTAAAAAGTAAACAGTATTGAAGCCAACAGTTTAAGACCTTTGAATGTACTTATATGGGAATATATTTGTGAATAATTATGTATTTGACATGGCATGGACTCTACCAGTTAGAAGCAAAACTGATAACTTGACAATCTTTAGAAGAACTTCTACAATCTCTACAAGACAGCCTTCTTTTAAAAGTGCTTTCTTCTATTTGGAGGCTTAGGATAACAAAATCACCAAAACTCCACAGGTCATCGATTTCTACTTATGCCCAAATAAAAAAGTTTAAATTTGTAATAATTTAATTCTGAAAAGTAAACTTTCATATATTCTATATTTATTAGATATAAAGTGGAACATTTCAGACAGTTCAGACAGATTATAGGTTTTTTTATATTCAAAAATCAACTATCATTTTTTATTATGCTTTCTGAAACAGGTCTCTCTTGTAAATTTGTGTCAGCCCCACAAAATCCAGAGCCTTAAGGGACTCAGGTCAAATCTCATCCACCCCAATGACTCAGCCACCAGATTTTTTTTAACTATCTCATTGACCTCAGCCACAGTAATGGGTGAGCCACCCCCCTCATCTCTAGACTTTTAGACTTTGCTGGAGCCATATGATTCTTAAGATCCTCCAGGCACCTTCCAGACTAGGTCCTCTGCAAGATGCTCCCAGTGCACCTGCACTATACACCAGGCCTGTACAGCATCGTTCCCCGCCACCTGATCCAACTCACCACCAGGTGGTGATCAGTGGAAGCTCTTCGCTTCAGCTGAATATCCAAGACATAAAACTGTAGAACTGATGATACAATTACAAAATTATTTATTGAACTGTAGTCCAGGACCGAGCATTGTATTATCGGCAAACTTTCATGGGACAAAAGCCTAATAACAGAAGGGCTTTGCACTGTTATTTCCCATGTAGTACGTGAACATGACAGTGGAGTCTGCGGATGGGGCACCTTCCAGTGACCCACCCAAGGACTCATGAAAAGGCCAGTACCTTTGAGTTGTCAGTCAAGGCCCCTTCCCCAACCAAAATGTATCAACTGGGGTCATTTTGTGCATTGGAAATATCTGAATTAGGCAGATTTTTCCATTTAGAATAGAGCAGAGGTCGGTAACCTTTCTGATGATGAGTGCCATCTAAAATCTCGTCAGAAGTCAATGTGCCATATGATTGCATTAGCAATAAATTTAATAACGCTCTATACTAACAGTTACACACTATATAGAACAACTTTATAGAATTATTTTTCTTCGCAGATGTTGGCAGCTATCAGGAAATAGTTATAAGCTATATTTGAAACACACAAAAAAGACACTTTTTATCCATAACAAGAACTCCATAACAGCAAATGAACTGTACAACAGAAAATACAAATGCTATTTATGGTCTCCTCACAACAATGATAAGAAAAATAAACTGGGCCAATATGGCATGTTTGTTGATACAGAGATACACATGTTAATGTGATCTCTGGTCTCCCACTCAGAGACACAGGTCTCTGAGTGTCCAGCCTTCAGACGGTTACCTGAGGACGCCCTTCGTCTGAGAGAAAATCTGCTCACACAGTTCTGAGCCAAATGTCAATAAGGCTTGTGCAATGTTCTGAAGACAGTTAAACTTTACAGGTAGTGATGTCCAGCAGGTGAAAATGCAGCTCCATGAACACGCACAGCTATGGATTCCAGCTGCAAACTTTGACCCCCACAGACTCGAGCTTTTCAGTTCAATCAACTGCATTTCGATGTCCTCTGTGTCCAGCCAGTTAATGCGAGACAAACCCAGACTGCTTATTAAAACTGGTTCTGGTTTGATCAGAAAATAAAAACATTGGTCCATACACCTGAAAGTCCCGAAAACGCACTGTGAATTCTGCCTCAAGTCTACGGATGTATCCGTGTATTTCCGCGGTGCTGATGCTGCGTTGAGCGGACAGCTCATGATGCATTTGAAGTGTCAGAATGTGGAAATTTCAACATTGCTTGAAAAAACTGCCAGCTAGCAACATCCCTCCCACCGGTAGGCTAAGTTATTTTTAGCCAATTACAAGTTTAATCTGGTAGTTGGGGTTGTTAGCTAAGATACTGTCATTAAGAAGCTGCACAACTAATGTGTGTATGCGAGCTAATTTGCGATGTGTACCGCTGGCCCGGCCATTTATTTTTTAATGCACCTTCTCAGATTAATTCACTGCGTGTCGGGCTCGTGCCATCAGTTAACCCTTAGCGTGCCAATGGTTGCTGACCCCTGGAATAGAGTACACTCTTTATATAACCTGTATCCTAATGGATTCTCATATTATTAGGATAGTAGTAGAATATAAGTCTGTACAGATATATTTAGAATAAGTAAACAATGCCTTGTTGATTTACTTGAAGAGGCTCCTTATGATTTTCTTTAATCCAGTGACATCTAAATGTTTGCTTTAGTAGAAAGAAGTGAATTAAAGGAAACTGGTTTTGTTCACAAGTTTTATTGGCAAAAAATGCAAAATTGTGTCAAATTTGATTGCTGACCTAAAAATAGGAAAGAATCTTTCACCTTTATTTACTTATTGTTAATTGTTAGCCTCATGATTTATGATCTGTATTAGAAAATGTCCATCAGCGAATTAGTCCTTTTGTCGCTAACCATGTGTCGTTAGAGGACGTAGGACAATCGAGCATCATATTACAATCTAGGTCTTGAGTAGATAAATATTATGTGGGTAAGAGTTTATGACACTTACAATAATGATATTCACATTTGAAAAGTACATATGCTGTGAGTTATTGCTCCTTGTTGCTGTTCTGTGCACCTCTCAAACTGTGATTTATAGCATTTCCTTTGCAGCTGATCTACATGATCCTCAGCAGTATTGCCGCGTCTCTTATTCATATGGGGCACAGTATATACAGTCTATATGCCACAGTTACATGACTGAACCTGCCATGCACCAAGACAAATTAAACTGAGCAGGAAAAAATAATGTTTTTGATGTAACACAACTGTAGAAATAATGGAGTGTCAGATATTATTACTTAGCCCATTTGGTGCTCTTCCAATTTGCTGCTGTGCTGTGAAGTCCACTGCAAATGCAATCACCTGCATGTGATTTATTGGGACTTGGGTTGTTGGCCAAGAACTCATACACCACTACATTGCTATTATTTTCTTGCTGTAACTTCTATTATTACTGTTCTAACACAGAGTGTGTGATGCTGTGAAAACACTAATATAGTAGTTGATCCATTTCTCAGAGTGACAAGCAGGCATTTCTAATGCTTGATTGAATCAGTAATAAATTCACAAAATGACAAAGTAACAACTTTTCAATGATTATGTATTCCATTAAAGTACAAATAACAAACAGATAATGTTCTTTTTTCTAACAATAACCATTGGATCTGCTGAGTGATACTGGTATCTTACATATACTGAACAAAAATAAAAATGCAACACTTTTGTTTTTGCTCCCATTCCCCATGGGATGGACGTAGAGACCTAAAATTCATTCCAGATACACAATATAACCATCCCTCCCAAACAGTGGTCACAAATCAGTCCAAATGTGTGGTAGTGGGCACATCTGCCATATTGAGATAATCCATCCCACCTCACAGGTGTGCCACATCAGGATGCTGATCTGACATCATGAGTAGTGCACAGGTGTACCTCAGACTGCCCACAACAAAAGGCCACCCTGGAATGTGCAGTTTTGTCTCACAGCAAAATGCCACAGATGCCACAAGCAATGAGGGAGCGTGCAATTGGCATGCTGACAGCAGGAATGTCAACCAGATCTGTCACCCGTGCATTGAATGTTCATTTCTCAACCATAAGCCGTCTCCACAGGTGTTTCAGAGAATATGGCAGCACATCCAACCGGCCTCACAACCGCAGACCTCGTGTAACCACACCAGCCCAGGACCTCCACATCCAGCAGGTTCACCTCCAAGATCGTCTGAGACCAGCCACCCAGACAGCTGCTGGAACAATTGGTTTGCACAACCAAACAATTTCTGCACAAACTGTCAGAAACCGTCTCAGGGACGCTCAACTGCATGCCCGTCGTCCTCATCGGGGTCTTGACCTGACTCCAGCTCATCGCCGTAACAGACTTGTGTGGGCAAATGCTCACATTCGATGGCGTCTGGCACGTTGGAGAGGTGTGCGCTTCACGGATGAATCATGGTTCACATTGTTCAGGGCAGATGGCAGCTGAGAATGTCCCAGTTCTTGCATGGCCAGCATACTCACCGGACATGTCACCCATTGAGCATGTTCGGGATGTGCTTGACCGGCGTATACGACAGCGTGTACCAGTTCCCACGAATATCCAACAACCTCGCACAGCCATTGAAGTGGAGTGGACCAACATTCCACAGGCCACAATTGACAATCTGATAGACTCCATGCGACGATGTGTTGCACTGCATGAGGCAAATGGTGGTCACACCAGATACTGACCGGTTCTGGGTCCCCAGACCTCCAATAGCGCAAAAAACTGCACATTCCAGGGTGGCCTTTTGTTGTGGGCAGTCTGAGGTACACCTGTGCACTACTCATAATGTCAGATCAGCATCCTGATGTGGCACACCTGTGAGGTGGGATGGATTATCTCAATATGGCAGATGTGCCCACTACCACACATTTGGACTGATTTGTGACCACTGTTTGGAAGGGATGGTTATATTGTGTATCTGGAATGAATTTTAGGTCTCTACGTCCATCCCATGGGGACTGGGAGCAGTAACAAAGGTGTTGCATTTATATTTTTGTTGAGTGTATATACGGTCAAGTAGTAATTGTTTCTGAGTGGGTGTAAATTTCTGCATGATTGGGACAAATATTCAAAGCAGACAGTGAGTTATGTTAAGGAGTGATATTCAGTGAGAAATCGGAAAGTAAAGCAAGTATTTGCCACGAAGAAGGACATGCGCGTGATGAAGGAAGGAAGGAAGAGTTTATTTAGCTTTTCTGTTGGGTCTCCTTTGCTTCAGTGGACTGTATTATAGAGCTTTCTATGGCTTTGTCACTCTTTTTTGTGTCCAGTTTATATCTAATAATTTCTCAATGTATTTTTATTGCAGTTCTAGTTGTGCACTTTATAGATTTTACTAAAGGTCTGATGTAATTTTAATTTAAAACCTACAGGCTCAGTTATAAACAAAGAGAAACTGATGGGTCACCTGCCCTAAATTCTTTTGCTTTCCAGGTGACTATAATGAAGAAAAGGTGTTGTGAAGTGTTGTGCAGTCTTATAAATTTATAATAGTAAACCATATTTCTGATGTTGTTTCCAGTTTGAGTAACCTTACTTGTAGGAACCATATGCCTGCACATTGCTGACATCTGACACCCATTTCTCTTCCTCTTTTTAGAACATGTGTTTCTCAGTATATCTTGCAATTAGGGGCCTTGTTAATAGAAAGTGGTGTGGCGGTATATTGCATGCATCTTCTGCAGATTACACACAGATCACACAGACATTACCAGAGGGTTGTCTCTCCCTTACATCCCTCCACCCGGACACCATCACTTGTCATGCATGTTTAGCCCAGTTCATTGACATGCAACAGGATCCCCTGCTCCAGAAATGCACAAAAAAATTGAAATATTCCCTTGTGGAATGACAGCATGTTTCAATTTCATGTGGGTGATTGCTGTAGTATCGCTTTCTGGTTTTGCATGACCACGTCTATAGGCCAATGACTGCCAATGTCATGATAATTTCACAAATAAAACCCTAATTCACTTGTTGTTAAACAACAATGTTAACATTAGTAGCTGTATCATTAGATTATGAACAGCAGTTTAAATATATGGAAGCTGATTTAACATTTACAAATGTTAAATCCGACACAGCTCAACTAAACAATATCTAAGCTGCTAGTGATGAACACCTGTTTGACCCTTTTATTTCTGCACGTCTTTTGTTTTAGTTAGATGTGCATATGTAAATCTGTCAAAATGAATTACGATTAAAATTTCCTTGATTGCAGAGTGTGTAAAATGAATTGAAATGCGATTACAGCTTTTCATAATGTCAAGTTATGATATCCTTGCACCTTGCATACAGGCCGTTTGTAATTACTGTTTATTTTTCCACTTATAAGACAAACTTAAATAGCTCAAGTGTGTGTCTGGTGTCCCTGTTTTGACTTAGTTTTTCTTTGGGGACACCAAATCTACTTCAGGAAGAAGAAGAAGAAGAAGAAGAATCCATTGATATCAAATTGATAATTGCCACAACCAAATCACAGATCCTGGAGGAGAGGTGTGCATGCATGTGTCTCTGTGACAGAGAGGTATTTGGCCTCTGAACGGCAGCTTGTGTTCAACGTCTCGCTGATGCAAAGTGATGTGTGCTAATTCTACATCTGCTTTAACCAAACAGGGCTCAAAAGTTCAGCCAAGTCCCCCCCCAAAAAATCACTTCCTCACAAGTTACCTTCCCTTCCTCTCTGTGTGTGCATGAATTAAAGTGTATTTCCCTTGTATCAGTTTTGAAGAGATTTGGAAGTGATAGATGAATAACTGGATAAGTCTTTGGGGTTTGGTGTGTGCTTGTGCGTGCACGTGTGTTTGTGCAAACTGAGACTTGGCTCGTTGGTTTGGATGTTTAGAGCATGTGTGGCCCTGAAATGTGTCCTGTCATGTGGGCTTAAGCTTTGAGGAGTTGATTGTAGCCTCGCAGTGTAAATACCCAAACAAACAGCCAGCGGTCAGTTTGCCATGTATTTACATTCCTCTTCCTCTCTCCAACTCGGTTTCTCTCACTCATGCTCTTGCATCTGATTTGTTAACTGGCATTCATCTTTCTTCTGCTCCGCCTCTGTGTGACCTGCTCCGCTTCCGTGGTGTCGCTTTTCTATGTAAAAAATCTCTTAGAAATTCTTAGGCCATTTGAAACACTTAAACAACTGCATTTCCTGAACTTGTATTACATCCTGACATTTTGTTATTTATCACACCCAATAAGAGAAACCCCGAGATGAAATATTGAACCCATTTGGTTGTTCTTAAGTGGCTTTAAGCGCAACTGTTTATGCATATTTGCCCAACCGCTACCGAGCGTTCCAAGCTTTACAAATTTGTTTTCCACAGCTGTTCTGCATAACAAATCCACGCTATCATGCGCAGGCGAAAGTCTGGTGGAGAGAATCTATTCATAATTCAAAGAAACAACACGGCACAAGCTGTGGCGTTGTCAGATATAACAAATTGAGGAGGAAAAGAGTTGAATTTGTATCTGCTTATGGAGGTTGACTACATTATACATACTGCAGGAGCCGCTGAGTGTGGGGTAATAGGATATATGATGGATGGCCAAGCTGCACCGGCTCCCATTCCTCTGGGTTATTCATCTATTTATCTGCTTATTTATTTATTCCTTCACCCAGAGAGACCCTCACAAACCTAAGATTTGCTTAAGGTGCATAATAGTTCAAAAAAGGAACACTGGTCAGTATGGAAATGGGTTTGAGTTCTTGAAGTCCTCTGTTGGTCTTGTGTCAGCTGCACTGATGTTCACTGGGCCAGCAGTTTGTTGGGTTTTATTGCCTCTTTCGAGTACACTAAACTACAAAGACGTTTCGCTGGAAACTTTTTCCAAACCACAAATTAAACTCATATCGCGCACACTGAAACACCCATGCAAATTTGTCCAGTCGAATTTCAACACAGCCAAATCTTTATGTCTTGAAGGATTGCTGCATGCAGATGCTTTAGTTGTTAGGAATGAGTCACGTGTAACTCTTTTGCTGTTGAATCCCCTGAAAGCATTTTCACATCTTTGGCTGCTCAGCAATCCCACGATGTGTAAATGTGTAATATTATATTTTAGTTTATGATGTCAAAGAGTATAATAGTTCAATTAAACCTAAATGAGATCAATCAAACCGAGACACCTGAAAAAAATATTAGATTTATTTAATTCAGTGGCAATCAGCTTTCCAACATGAAGCCAAATCTTCAGGGATTCCCGTGACATAGAGTCAGCACCCGCCACATTTAATCGTCAGCTAAATGCCCTTTATGTTTAACCCTGTCACTGCTCCACTATCAAGGGTGTCATTCAAGGTCCTGCATTTGGCCAGGCGTAGGTCACCTCCCCTGGGTCAGGCTGTTTTGTAGGTTACCTCTACCCCCTCCCAGCAAAGAGGGTACACTGTGCTCTAGTAAGTGTGTATTTCATAAAGCAGAGCCACAATATGTAGTTTCTTCTATGCAAAATCAACCTAGTGACCTATCCAGGGTATATTCTGCCTCTCACCCAAAGTCAGCTGGGTCCCTGAATTGCAAACATAGTTGAGAAAATCGATGGGTGAATGGATTTCCATACTTTCTCTTTTTACATGCACATTTTAATGTATGTTTACACACATTACACATCACACAAACCAATCTTTTCTGAAAGTATCTTAGCATAGTGCTAAAGCATTTACCACTACTTCCATCGTGCTCCTTCGCCACCTCCCTCAGAACATTTTTCCATCATCCCAATCTAAACCGCCAATGGCAACGACATAGCTGCTAGCTTACGACAAAGCAAAGTGGGGAAAAGGGAGAGAGGAAGGCAGTAAGGAGGTGGGGGTGGGGAGGTTAGGCCGTAGATCAGGGCAGGGAGGATGGCGGCGAGACCAGGAGGTGACAGGGGAATAACATCCCTTTCTCCTCAATCGACAGGGACCATAACTCCTGCCTCTCCAGGGACAGATTGAGAAAGGCAATAGCCCTAGGGGCTGTGAAGCACGGATGCTTAGGAGAATTGAAAGTTAAAAGAAAAACGCAGTTTGCCGAGCCACTGCCACTGATTGAGCCAACAGCAACACTCGTAGCTAGTGGAATTTTGTCTCATTTCTTCTCATTTTAGAGCTACAATAGAAAGGCCCAGTAGCATACCATTTATACTGATTCTCAAACGACAGGTCCCCGGGGTTATTGTTGAGCATTGCACAATTTTTAGACCATGTTCTTCTTAACTAGCTGGTAGTATGAGCATGTCTTGCTTTTGCAGTGCCGTGAAATGCTTTTGGATTGGAAAGTCAAGAAGATGACATGAAAGTGTCTATATAGAGTTGCACTTCATCCTTTTACTTCTTTACTTCTAGTTTTGCAGTGATCTTGTGAACTTGGTCATTGTTGCGACACACAAAAATAACATTTAACAGACTAAACCTAACCCTGTAAAATCATTTTCAAGTGTAGCCACATGATAGATATGCTGACATACTTGCTGTACTAATTACATACTAATTATATTAGACATGGACTAAGTCAATGACATGCCAGTTCTAGTGTGCCCTAAACCTGCAATCTTTCTACTGACCTACAGGAGGCATACACACAGACTTTATTCAATCCCACACAGGGGAAATTCACTGGTTATAGCAGCACAAGGGACAGGAAGAAAAAGTGAAGCAGAAATACATTAGACAAATTAAAATAGAAAAAATAAATAATACACATAGTACAAGAAAAGTTTTTAAAACAGCTGAATTTGAACTGTAGAGGATCAAATTTTCAGGGCAGCTAAATAAAGGTGCTGACCTAGTGCATTACAGTTTCTTTGTTTGGTTTAGCTTTTACACAAAAGCAATAAAAAGCGACAAAAAGAAGACTGGAAATGTGTAAAAACTGTAGGGAAGTGTACTGTATGCCTTGCTGTGTTAAACATAGCGACTAGCCAGTTATGCTGTTTAACTCAATCAGCAAATAAATCACATCATCATATAATAGATTATAGACTATAGATTATATATATATATATATATATATATATATATATATATATATATATATATATATATATATATATATATATATATATAAAAAAAAAAAAACACCCAGCACGCCCCTGCGGGCGGTTTATCCTTCAAGCTCGGGTCCTCTACCAGAGGCCTGGGAGCTTGAGGGTCCTGCGCAGTATCTTAGCTGTTCCCAGGACTGCGCTCTTCTGGACAGAGATCTCCGATGTTGTTCCTGGGATCTGCTGGAGCCACTCGCCTAGCTTGGGAGTCACCGCACCTAGTGCTCCGATTACCACGGGGACCACCGTTACCTTCACCCTCCACATCCTCTCGAGCTCTTCTCTGAGCCCTTGGTATTTCTCCAGCTTCTCGTGTTCCTTCTTCCTGATATTGCTGTCATTCGGAACCGCTACATCGATCACTACGGCCATCTTCTTCTGTTTGTCTACCACCACTATGTCCGGTTGGTTAGCCACCACCATTTTGTCCGTCTGTATCTGGAAGTCCCACAGGATCTTAGCTCGGTCATTCTCCACCACCCTTGGGGGCATCTCCCATTTTGACCTCAGGACTTCTAGGTTATACTCGGCACAGATGTTCCTGTACACTATGCCGGCCACTTGGTTATGGCGTTCCATGTATGCCTTGCCTGCTAGCATCTTGCACCCTGCTGTTATGTGCTGGATTGTCTCTGGGGCATCTTTACACAGCCTGCACCTGGGGTCTTGCCTGGTGTGATAGACCCCAGCCTCTATGGATCTTGTGCTCAGAGCTTGTTCTTGTGCTGCCATGATTAGTGCCTCTGTGCTGTCTTTCAGTCCAGCTTTGTCCAGCCACTGGTAGGATTTCTGGATATCAGCCACCTCCTCTATCTGCCGGTGGTACATACCGTGCAGGGGCCTGTCCTTCCATGATGGTTCCTCGTCTCCCTCCTCTTTCTTGGGTTTCTGCTGCCTGAGGTATTCACTGAGCACTCGGTCAGTTGGGGCCATCGTCCCAATGTATTCTTGGATGTTCGTTGTCTCATCCTGGACTGTGGTGCTGACACTCACCAGTCCCCGGCCCCCTTCCTTCCGCTTAGCGTACAGCCTCAGGGTGCTGGATTTGGGGTGAAACCCTCCATGCATGGTAAGGAGCTTTCTTGTCTTTATGTCAGTGGCTTCTATCTCCTCCTTTGGCCAGCCTATTACCCCAGCAGGGTACCTGATCACGGGCAGGGCGTACGTGTTGATGGCCCGGATCTTGTTCTTACCATTCAGCTGACTCCTCAGGACTTGCCTGACCCTCTGCAGGTACTTGGTGGTTGCAGCTTTTCTAGCGGCCTCTTCATGGTTCCCATTCGCCTGTGGGATCCCCAAGTACTTGTAACTGTCCTCTATGTCTGCAATGTTGCCTTCTGGTAGTTCAATCCCCTCAGTTCTGACTACCTTCCCTCTCTTTGTTACCATCCGACTACACTTCTCCAGTCCGAACGACATTCCAATGTCATTGCTGTATAGCCTGGTAGTGTGGATCAGTGAATCGATGTCTCGTTCACTCTTGGCATACAGCTTGATGTCATCCATGTACAGGAGGTGGCTGACAACTGCTCCGTTCCGTAGTCGGTATCCGTAGCCAGTCTTGTTAATGATCTCACTGAGGGGGTTCAGGCCTATGCAGAACAGCAGTGGGGACAGAGCATCTCCTTGGTAGATCCCGCACTTGATGGTGACTTGTGCTATGGGCTTGGAGTTGGCCTCTAGTGTTGTACGCCACATCCCCATTGAGTTCCTGATGAAGGCTCTTAGGGTCCCATTGATCTTGTACAATTCTAGGCATTCCAGTATCCAGCTGTGGGGCATTGAGTCATAGGCCTTCTTGTAATCAATCCAGGCAGTGCACAGGTTGGTCAGTCTTGTATATATATATACAAGACTGACAATACATATATATATATATATATATATATATATATATATATATATATATATATATATATATATATATATATATATATATATATATATGTATATATGTATATATATATATATATATATATATATATATATGTATATATGTATATATATATATATATATATATATATATATATATATATGTATATATATATATATATATATATATATATATATATGTATATATGTATATATATATATATATATATATATATATGTATATATGTATATATGTATATATGTATATATGTATATATATATATATATATGTATATATGTATATATATATGTATATATATATATATATATATATATATATATATATATATATATATATATATATATATATATATATATATATATATATATATATATATGTAGTTGTTTTACGTACATCTTATCTCCTTTTATAGCTTTCTGCACCTTTAAAAAAAATCTCTGTGTCTCAGTTTTGTGTCTTTCTTTTCTGTGGTCCTTCATCCAACTTCTCTCCTCCACAATCATGCTGCCATCTTTGGGTTTGGAGCAGCTGGACAGCAGAGGGAGGCAAGGACGTAGCAGCTTTTATAGCTGGATCAATTTTACAGTGGCTTACCGAATAGCTTTTAATGCTGTCCTTTATTTTCAGTTGTAAGCCTCAGAGTGTCTGCTGCTCCAGAGGGTGCGAGAGAGAGAGGGAGAGAGAGACAATAAATTTTAATACATTGTCTCTGGAAAATTACACATGTTTAATCATTGATTTTTATTGGCTCATCATGATAACATTATCCCAGTGGGTGAGAGTGGGCTCATAAAAGAAAAGTGACTGAATTAGTTATGACATTTTAAAGACTACATTTGAGAAAATTAACCACAGGCATAACCCTTTTTTTTGGTCTAATACACTGTTTATGGATTGGTGTGGTAACAGTTATATCCATCGACAGTTTGCCATTCAAACCAATTTGTAACCATTTAAATCTTACACTTCTGTGAACTGGAACCTAGCTGCTCTGATCTTTAATCTGCCCTTACGTCACCTCTTCTGTTTGGGAATTCATCATTGAATGGAAATTAAATCTGTAAAGAAGGACATGAAAATGATTTGGAGCAAAGACCAATGGTGTCACCATCAGTTTGAGATTAAGTCTACAGCAAAGACCGACTGATAAGAGCCATTTGGCCTATTTTTATCCTTTACAGAGACTTGAAAATGTTCCCATTAATAACCGAAATTTAGTTCTATTAAGTTTGTGCAAAGTTTGTATAAATACAAAGACATATAGAGTTTATTTCTTCCTTGCATTGCACCTGCTCTTTAGTTGTCCTATATTTTTTTTAGCACCCTTGTAGGGTGAACCCTTTTTTCTGCTCTTCTTTTCATCTTTTGTGTGTCCTAGTTTTGTGTGTATGGTTATTTATCTATTGATAAATTTGACTGTTAACCAGATGAAATTAGAACAAAAAAGCAATGCATGTTATTTATACCTGATGTAATGAAGCTCCTGACGTACCCGCACTATTATTATAATCTTTGCTTTGGTCTGCCTTTAGCGCTGTCACATTCTCTGTGATTTCACCTCAGTGACTACAGTATAGTGCAAGAAAGGTGAAATTTAAGTGTGTGCACCAAGATTTATCGACTGCATATAAAAAAGATATCAGGGTCATTAAGTCCAACTGTACTGCCATCAAGCTGATGAAAACTGGCAAACACATACTCTTCATAATGCCTGCGGTGTGTGCTTGTGTGTGTATAAGAGATGTGATAAGGTAGATTGACTTCTAATATAAATGGTAGAGGTGTCTACTGACACCCGTATAGCAGTGCCCTTTGTGTCCCTGTCTGGCAACCTTATTCTGTGCTTGTGTGTGTAGGGATACTAGTTCTCTTGTGTGTGCAGCCATTAAAGATTTGCATATCCTTGTGTGTCTTTGTTTCTTTCTTTATTTGTTACTTGGTACTTTTAGATACTATTGTTTGAGATGCACAAGAGAGTAACTTTGGATAAGTTAGAGGTGAATTGAGGGAGCAAATGTGTGGACATGTGTATCCACAAATTTCTTCATGCATGTTTGTTTGCTTCGCTGACACACACACGCTCACACATATATACACACGCACACACACCACATAAAACACACAGGTTAGCCCTCCTCTACACCGGCACCTGCTCCGCTGAAGGTGAAAGAAGTGCTCACTTGAGCTCATTGAAAAGTAGATGTGACAGTAAATTTTTCAGGCCCTTGTGAGATGGGAGATCTTGTTATAGCATTCAGGATGGGGGTCAGGGCAGTGGCTGCTTGATGATTGAGGAAAAGAGAAGTAAATTCATTCTGCTTCGGGCACTTTGTCAAGTGCCAGTAGCTTACCGTTGAGAGCCACTCACCCATCACCGTGTTACGGCCCCAGAGGTCACATCCACCGCCATAAATCTGCCTCGCCTCCTCGCCTGCTAAACCTATTGCCTTACCCTGGCTGAGCACGAGTAGGGAGAGAGGCTGCAGCTGGTGCTACTGCTGCTCATAGTCACTCAAATGAAAAAAAAAGGCAGAAGGGAGGATATAGATTCTTCTTTTGATGCTGCTGATGGTGTAAGAGCAGGACACTGGGTGTGCTGTGTAACAGCACGCGAGAGATGTGTCCATCGGGACGAACGGTTCTGTTGTGTGCATTCATGTTTGAAAGGATGGAAGTATGACTATAGATGTTTCTAAAGAGGGCTAAGGAGGGCTCACATGTTTTATTTGTGTGTTTAGAGTTGGGTTGAGATTTGTGCCCAGTCTTCACTGGGACGGGAAAATGTACCAGAAAAGTTGGCACTTTGAAGATGCAGAGTCAGCTCTTTTGAAACAACTGTGAAAGGAATAACTGAAGTTTGTAATCAGTTATTCTAATTCTGCAGCTGATTTACTCTTCCTGCATGTCAACATCAGAAACTTGATACACCTGAGCTCAATCAGCTCATCATGCCTCCCCTCCCTGGAGTGAACTGGTTCTGAATTGTTGTTGTTGTCATGTGCAGGATGCCAGTGAAAAGCTGCGTCCGTGCGTGTGTTAAGACAACAACGGGAACTAAAAGGAAAATGCTGAAAAGTGTTGAAACATGGTCAGGTTCGTCATGCCTCTTCTATAGTGGTGCCAACCTCCACTTCCACCACCAGCTCACTCACCTGCTCAGCCTGAAACCGGAGGTCGGGGCACATGAGGGACCTGCTCTGCCTGAGACGGAGGTCGCCACCTTCAAAATAGCTCAAGAACAGGGCATAGAGAGCTTTATGCATCCGAGCCTTACATCACCAAGCACAGTGCAAAGCATTGCATGCAGTGATGTAAAGCACGCTGCCACTGGACTCTAGAGACAGTGGAGACGTGTTCTCTGGAGAGGAATCACACCTGCAATACAATGAACCCATCTGGGTTTGGTGGTTACCAGCTGCATGGTAGTTTTCAGACTACGTTGTGCTAACTGTAAAGTTTGGTGAGGGAGGACTATGGAGTAGGGTTGAACAGGGTTTTTTTTGGCAATTTAATGCTCCCAGCTTTGTGGGAAGATTTTGGGGATAGTCCCTTCCTGTTTCAACATGACTGTGCACCACTTTACAAAGCAAGGTCCATATAGACATGGATGAGTGAGTCTGGTGTGGAATAACTTGACTGGCCTGCCCAGAGCCTTGACCTCAACCTGATGGAACACTGAGTGAGGACTGCGAGCCAGGCCTTCTCATCCAACATCAGTGCCTGACCTCACAAATGTGTTTCTTGAAGAATGGTCAAAAATTCCCATAAACACAGTCCTGAACCTTGTGAAAAGCCTTCCCAGAAGAGCTGAAGCTATTACAACTGCCAATGGTGGGCTGACATCATATTAAAACCTAAGGATTATGTCACTCAAGTCAGGCGAGCAAATACTTTTGGCAGTATACTGTATATGACTTCTTCTCTCCATGAAAGAGCTTTAACCTGCATTTCTGGGTGGCACAGAAAACCTTGCTCACAGTCAATGATTTCTGGAAGTGTTTCTGAGCCTATGCAGTGATTTTCATGGCAGAGTCATGCGTGTTTTTAACGTAGTGCTTGATGAGGACCTGAAGACCACAGGCATCCAGCATGGATTTTTGTCGTTGTCTTTTGCGCACAGAGATTTCTTCAAATTTTTTGAATCTTTTGATGATATTATTTACTGAAGATGAAATATTTAAAGTCTTCCCAGCTTAATTTTTTCTGAGATTGTTCCACAATTTGTAGATGCAGTGTTTTTTGCAGAATTGACTCTACCTGTCCAAGACACTATTTTCATAACTAGTCATGTTACTGACCTGTTGCCAGTTAACCTGATTAACCTGAGCTTTCTTTTAGTGCCATTTCCTTTTACAGCCTTCTTTTGTCCCTATTCCAACTGTTCTGAGACATGTTGCTGCCATGAAATTCATTCATTCATTTTGCATTAAATTGTAAAATGCATCAGTTTAAACATTTGATATGTTTTCTGTGTCCTGTTGTTAATGAAATATGGATTTGTGAGACTTGCAAGTCATTGCAGTCTTTTTTTATTTACATTCCACACAGCATCTGTCATTTGGCAGGCTTGGGATTTTTGGTTGTTTTTTTTTATTTTCCAAAAGAGCTTCGTCATACTATAATTGGGAGAGAAGAAATGCATGCCTTGTATGTTCAACATGGTAATAAGTCACTCAACTAAAAAATTCCAAGCACGTGGGTTATAATAGTACCACACATTTATCAAATGACACATTTTTTTCTTTTTGGACAACCTAAGAAATGTCAATAGATGAAACGGCTGAAAACCAAGGTATGTATGTTGTTTGTCCTTTTTTGCTTACTGGCCAGATCCCTAAAGGTTGCATTTCTCCTGCTTCTCCAAAATTGGTTCCAAGTCCACGTATGAAGACTTGATCCTAATGGTTGAAAGCCTTCAGACCTCTCTATTTCGTTTCTGGAAAATATCCCTTGTGAAGCCAGTATTAACTGGTGAAGGTAACTTTAGTTTAAGAATCATGAACCAAGGCTAATTCTTTTTAATATATGCCAACTGTACTTTGAACTACCAAAACTATTACTTTTGTTATATGGACATGCTTGTCCATATATGTACAGAGTGTGTGTGATTGCTTCTTTCTGAACTTTGTCATTGTACACCATAATTACACCTGCCCCAACTCTGTGTCCGTATGCATTCTTCTGCCCATGTATATTTGTGTATGTGTGTGCACTCATCTTCCAAGCTTGTTATATGTAACCGACAGCCTGCTTTCAATATAACCTCTTATTAGATGGTGATTATCCTGCCTGCATCTGGCTTTTTTCAGCAGTTGACTGAAAGTTGGAAAGGCCAGGGGCATACTGGGTGGAAAGGAGTGAAAGCTTCCTGTACCTGGCCCTGGTTCACAGCTGTCTTTTGGAATGTAATTTTTTTTTTTTTTTTTTTTACAATAGCTTTAATGCAACTTGGTAATAATAATAACTGTAGTTTAGCAACCGTCTTACATAATTGTGCTATCCTGGTTGAATCTTTATATTTATATAATCACCAGCAATGTTAGGAAGGTTACATTTGAGAGGTAAGTGAATAGTTAGGGGTGGGTGATATAGCCTCAAGATTATGTCACAATACTTATGTTTTTTGGGATAGTGATAAATATAAAATGAAGATTTTACCAGGGAGTGCAGCTTGTTGGATGACAGCATTAACAGCACTTTATATATACATCTAGTCATACCGTTTCCTTGGTTTTCTTGTTTAATTAAAAAGAAGACATCTGCTTAACACTTGGTTACTTGGGATGTGTCTTGGGCCGAGCTTCTTAAAATTTTGCTTAAAGCTCTGCTTTTCCACCGTTTCCACCCCATCAATAATTTCTATCCATCATTTAATCTGCGTATCGTATGGTAGCAACTACAGTAACTTGTGGGCAGCACATCAACTGCTATTAATATCTTCTCATTGTATGACTTCATACCTTGGCTGTAGTCAACAGTGTATTTTTGCTTCAAGTGTTTGTTGCATTTCCAACTTTAGCGAGAACACTTTTCTTGCATATTTTGCAGCGCTTTGTCAGAGGTGTGGACTCTAGTTGCCAAACCATTTCCTTACTATTGAAATGCCGTTTAAGGCACTAAATCATGATAAGAGGCTTAGACATGTATGGGCTTGCACTAGGAAACATAAATGCATTGCATTGCTATATCACTGATAGCATAAGACCATTTTTTCACACAAAAAAATTATACTGGTATTCTTGCAGATGGGATGATATGACACCACTTGGTAGTAGATCAGAAATTGCTAGCTAATACAAAATTAATAAGTAAATAATAATTGGTAAATGTAAAGCAACTCAGCTTGCTGGATGCACAAATATAGAGTTTGCTCTAACAATGTGGGCAAGAATAAACTATCTTTATATACTAATAGTGATGACGCTGCCCTGTAGGGTTTGAGCATTTCAGTCTTGACATAATTTTCACAGCTGGAAATTAAGCTTTACACCTTGATGTAATGTTAGAGCCAATTTTGTGATTTAGCAGCTAAATATTGTAGAATCAGTCAGTTTCCTGACAAATATTGCCATTCAAAGAGATGGTTATTCATGTTGGAGCAATCGTCTGAACTCTGGTTGGTCATGTAGTATACAGTGGGTTGGTTTGTAGTCGTACAAACGCATATAAGACAACCAATAAAAAAATAACTTTTAAATTTAGATTACAAACTGCCGTGGGTTCTTCTTGAAATCAAACTATGGTGTTACCCTGACATCTGTCTCAGTGGCTTTTCTTTTTGTCAGACAGAGAATTAAAAACTGTTATATTGTGACTCGGTAGTGTTTATCACTTTATAGCTGGAAGTATATAGTTGGATTCAACCCTTTTACATCACCAACATTTGGATTATGATCTGAATTTTGATTGAATATTTTTTCCTAATGACAGAGTAATAGATAGCACTTACATTTTATTTGTTTATTTAATTACATAACTTTGTATCTATAGCTTCTATATCTACTGCATCCAAAACCACAGCTAATAAGTGTCACATTTGGATCCCTTCCATAGCCTGTCCTGTGTTTGTGGTGAAATGATAACGGAGATGCTATAACATGCAAATTGCTACATGTCAGTCTGCAAGCTACTTTATAAAGCAAAACACAGCCAAAATAGGAGGGAAAGAAATGGACAGTACACAGTGTAGCAGGATCCCGAGGGCCTGGCTGGGATCTTTGTAAGAGCCCAAACATCAGCTGTTCTCCAATGGGCTTTCAAAGAGCCATAACAGAGGAACACAATAGACTGGACAGATGGTCCCAAACAAACTGCACCGGGTTTGATGCTATTGAAAGCTGTTTACCTCATGCCAGACGCCAGCAAGTGCAGAGGATGCATTGTGTGATCATTTCTGGATGGCTGAATGTGTGCTTCTGTGTGTTTGAGTACCAGCTTCTGCTGCTTCTATAAACCCCCTGGTCTGTTTTAACCACCAAATGACTACTCATAGCTGGTAAGATGTGAGAGTGTGTGCACTTTTGTCATAATTAGGCTACAATCAAAGAAAAGACATGATTATTAAATGCAAACCATGAGTGATTTTCACTCAGTGGCTGCCAGCCAAGTCTCTGGGCCATGACAAACCTTTGGCTGATAACCAATAACCACACAAACGTTAAACAGACCCCCCCTTAACCTCTTTCTCTGTTTCTCCCTGCCTCCCATGCTCTCCTCCCTCATCTCCCCTTCATCTTCTTTCCTAAAGAGCAGTGCTGACACCTCAGAATGATGAACTCCTTCAGTGCTCTGACCTTTCTCCTTCGGACTAGTCACCCACCCTCCTGCCCTCTACCATGTAGATGAGACAGAGACAGATGAAGATATTTTGTAATGTGTGTGCATGTCTGGGGTTAGTGGGGATGGTGGGCGGGAGTGTCAAGCAGTGACACAGTTAAATTAGTTTTGCTGTTGGTGGATGGTGGCCGTTCCACCTTCAGATCAGCAGTCAACCAGGGAGATTAATCCTGACACTGGGGGCCTGTTGAAGAGCGGTTATGACAGGCCCTGAACCAGAAGAGCGAGGCAGACAGGTAGACAGACAGAAAGGGCAGATGGGTTCATGACTATGATAAAACCGACCAAGATTGTGTCCATATATCTGTGTGTAACTTTAATGCTTAACATACAGATTGTCAGATAGCCGGGGACATAAAAATGTAAAAGTCGAGTTTCTGCACTATGACATGTACAAATAATTAGTAGGTAGCAAAAATCCTACGATTGACTTATTAAAAAATGTCTACTATGTCTGCTGGTGCTGCTTCAGACAGTTTCCCTAGCAGATTTAACAAAGATTTAATTTTTATTATAGGCTAATCAAAAGAAATCAAGCATGATACCCAGTCGTGATTCTGATTTAAGGCGTGTTTATTAATTTGCAGATTATTAGCTAGCTATTAACTAGCCATGCAGCATTTTATATTGTATTTAAATTAAATTACTAGTGTAAATTAACGTCACTTTTGACTAAATTAAAATACAGTGGCTAATTGATCTGGAATAGGGTGACTGATTCTTCAAATTGCTGTTAGCAGTATTAGCACAAAAATACACATCTGTAATAAAAAAAAAGAGAACAAACCAATTATTGTTCTGCCTCAAAGTAATACATTTAGATGAGCTGTTGCATTTTTATAATTTACATTTTATTAGTTTCATGGTTATTGTAGTGTTATAAGTATATGGTTAGTAAAGATTTGAGACTGGAGCTAAATTCTGGAGCACATTTTACACCCAAAGGATGGCACTGCAAATCTTTTCGATCCATAGTGATATCAAGGTGTCATGTTAATTATTGATACTCCATTGAATTCAGGTATTGTGAACATGTGAACCGTCCTTGAACAGTTACTATATCTTCTCATCACTCTCATCCCATGTAATAAAGGCCAAATGAGGATATCAGATACATATGCATATGTATCTGATATCCACATGCATAAATTTAAGTGAATGAGTGACAGAAGTTAGTAAGTATAGTATCATTAGCCTTGTCTACCCATTTTTCTCTTTCTTTCTGTTTTAATTGACTCCAGTTTGTAATCCTGTCCCTTTAGGCCATCCTTTGTATTTCTGTCTTGTTTCCTTCTATAATTGGTTGAGATAAGTGCATCTTACAGGCCACGTAGATGGAAGAAATCCCTGGATTATTCATACTCTGTTAAGGGTTCACATGAACACTAAAACAACTTTGTGTTGTTTATTTTAATAATTTTGCTCAGGTTTTGCCATTTATTGTAACTGATACCTGCAGATAGTTTGTGAGATAAAAGGCAAAGAAAAATAAAACTTAGTTGCTTAAAGCACATGTGTATTCAGTTACTTTTCAGTAATGGGAAACACTGTTGGCAGACCTAACTTAATGAGTCTGTTTGTGTCTTTATGTCTTCAGTTGAGGTGTCCATTCCTTGTGTACCAGAGATAGTAGAAAATGGCCAAATGTCCGAAGGCACTCATCTGGATACAGAGGTATGTTACATATACTTTCAGTACAAGTGTGTTTAATCTCTTTAGCTCAAAAATGTTTGGACGACACGTTTTGCAAGTTTTGAGGAAATGTTGTATTAGTTTAACATATTCAGACAGTTCTCTGAGTCCACACAAGCCTGATGTATTAGACTTTTAAAAGATTACTTTGGTTTTCTAGATTTCTTTTTATGCATAAATGCTGTTAAGAGTAAAAGCACTATTAAAAACCTTCTATAGCTCATCACACTGTGCAATAAAACTCAAAAGATTATTAAAATTATTAAAAACTATTACTGACAAACTGAACCAGGTACTATGATAAATACACTGACACTACACACAATGACAAAGAAGCAGCAGTAGTCACATGGCACTTACAGTTTCTCCTTCTACACATAATTGTGATTTCATTCGGACAAATGTGATTTAAAGCCATTGTAGCATAAAATTTAATACAAAAAGAACATATTTAGTTAAAAAGGTATCATTCAAATTATGCTCTAACATGCTTTTTTGTTATTCATTTGTAGTACAAGTTAAAATAAAAATGAACATAAAAAAACCAAGTGATATGTGAGTGAATTTTATTTTGCCACAGTTACAATATTTTATATTAGTGAGATTTAAAAATGATAAAATATCAGTGCTATTGAGGTTATAATAGAGTAACTTTAATAAAAACGACTTATTAGGCATAACAAAGATGCTTTTTTATCTCCCACTCCCTCTTCCACAGCCTCACATGCCTGCCTGACTCTCCAGAATAAAATTAAAACTTCCAGATCAGCTCTCTGCATGTCCTCGTCCCCCTGGTGGCCAGCTCTAGAACCACACCACACATTACAAACCCCCATACACGACTGGCTTTATTGTTTATAAAATTATCATTTTAAATGTTTTATATTGAATAGTAAATCATTGAATATCTACAATTATTTTGACAGTGAAAAACTAAATGTCAGCTTTTATACATGCTGCTTGTTTATAATTAGCTGTGCATGCTTTGTGCTTTCATTCACTGAGAAGTTAAATATCTAA